>NW_027094093.1:32092520-32680020 GCF_029207755.1 Chamaea fasciata
CTATATTTTTCCCCCTTCTGGTAACCACAAAAAGGTTATCTGCTCTTGGTTTTGATTCTAATATCTCAGCTGGAGCCAATCCAACATCCAGCACTTCCAGATTATTTTTAGGATAGTTATCCCCACACGTGCATTCTGCCTTCTTGCTGGACTGTTTGCCAAGGATTCTCTGTACCTTATGTAACTAGCAAGCTGTTAAAATCTGAAAAATCAGTCTCTAAAGCTCATCACTTCTGAGTCTACATTCTTCAAGCACTATTTAAGAATATTTATTTTCCTCTTTTTTTGTATTTTATTTACTGCCTATTCATCTGAAGCATCTCACATAGTGCCATTAAATTTTCTGTTGCATCTGCCATTTGAGTGGAAAATTGTCATTTTCTTAAAACTCAAGTGTTCCTTTCAACATCAATTTTTTAATAAATCTAGGGTTTGTTTTTTTTTAGGGGAAAAATAAATGAAAACCATGTTCAACACAAGCTCCTTGAGTTTCCTGACAAAATGCTGGTTTAG
Organism: Chamaea fasciata; assembly: GCF_029207755.1. NCBI lineage: Eukaryota > Metazoa > Chordata > Aves > Passeriformes > Sylviidae > Chamaea > Chamaea fasciata. The sequence continues at coordinate 32,093,034 of NW_027094093.1, forward strand.
TGTAGGGGAACAGATCTCTGCCAGTCCTAACCTAAGGATAAATTTCTCAAAGCACAAAACAGAAGAAGAAATGAGGCACTCAGAAACCAGAATCTGTTCCTGAAATACAAGAATTTAAGGAACATAAGATATTAATGTTACTGTGGAAAGCACTGTCAAGATTCCATCTGGAAGACATTTACAGTTACAATCACAAGTGTTCAGGAGTGGCTCATCCAGAGAGGATTCCACAAAAGGGATTGCTCTGAAGCTGTTGAAATGACAGTCTGTGCCACAAGAATAGACTAAATAACTTGCAAAACTTCAGAGACCAAGGGTTTAAGTGGCCAGGCATGACTTACACAAGAGAATCAGTGAGAAAAAGTAAAGTGTGAAAGAAAACAACATCAACCTAAGACAGATGATTGACAAAACAAGTTGTATTTTGTGGTTAGAAATACATTTAGGCTGGAATTAGGATGTTTTTAATCATTGAAAAAGTGAGACTCAGAACCAGCCTATCATGCAGAGTAACAGGATGAGAAATACAAATAGTTTTAAGCCACAATTGATTCATTTACGAAATTAATTACACATCATGGTCAAGAGCTGAGGACTTGAATTTATGATCCACAGGTTCTTGCTGCTATTCCTCCTAAATCATTCCTACACTTAAAATATGCAATTTGTCCTGTGCAATTGAGAGAATACCAGGAAATTAATCCAATTGCAACAGACAAATTATTTATTTTGGCTCTTTTTCCGAGTGTTTTTCTGGGCAAGGGGGAGAGAGGAACCCATGGAAAGGAGAAAACATCATTCCCTGCCCAGGGAGCAGCCCACAGCACCCAGATGCTCATGTGTCCAAGGTTTCAGGAGGAAGCTTCCTCTGCATTTTTGCTGGAGACTTGCTTTTAACACTTCTCAATGTCGTGTTTCTGACAGCTCTGCTGCCTCCCTCTCCTGCCTGGCCCTGCTGTGCCAGAGCACAATTTCAACCAGGCCAGGCTGGGCAGACCCTGCTGAGGTTGATGCATCAGTAATCTAGGCACATAAACTCCTAAATTTCCTATCAGTTTTCTCAGTTCCATCGCTTTCACAGGCAGGCACGTCCTTTGTGCCGTCCCACAGCAATGTCATGGTCAGAAAACCTGCTTTGTGCCTCTGCCATAAATAAATAAAGTTCTGCCATAAATAAATACTCTCTCTAACCCACGCTCTGCTCAGTCATGTCCCACACAGCCCTTTCTGCAGTTCTCCCTCCAAGGGACAGGTAGCATGCACTTGCTCAGCACTAGAAGGGAGATGACAGTTTCAACTCCTTCCCCCTTGACCTACTTCCTTCCAGATTTCCACAGGCTGGCAGCTACCTTTTGCTAGGTGCTATCACCTTCCCTTCTCATCATCCTCTAGCTGATGTGACATTACTTGGTGGTTATTTCAAATGCATGTCACAAGAATTCCTTCAGCTTGACTCTGACTTAGTATTACAGAGATGTATCCAAAGGTTTCTACAGAATCCTACTGCAGCAGTTGAGCTTTATATTTCAGCTTTTTCTTTCTCATGTCATGCAAAGTGCAGGGTAATTTTATAGTCTTAGAGAAAAATATCAATAACAGATCTTTCTCTATGTTCAGCTTAAGTTGTTACTTCAGTGTAGCTAAAATTCCCAGGAGAGTATTTTTTTCCAGCTCTTATCTGTGAAAGCGTGAAGCTTCCTGTCTCTCTCCTGTTCAAGTCTCCTGACTTCTCTTTTTAGTTATAGATTTCCTGGAGATGGGGTTTGGGTTTTAGCTCCGTGAGCTGTCTCAGCCCTTCCTACCACCTGATCCCAGACAAAGGAACAGGTTCCCCTGTGGTTTCTCAGCTTTTAGCTCCATTCACCTGTGAACCAGCTGGAATTTTTACCAGCTGGACTTGAGTTGTCTCTTCGGAGACTGCATTTGGTCTGGCCTTGTGACAGAACTCTGTGCCTCTGTCCAAGCTTCCCAGCTCTCTCTCCAATCTCATAATCCAACCAAAGAAAGAGCTTCTCTCAGATCCCAGATAAATCTGTTTCCCTACTTGTTACTCAGTTTGAACTTCAGGTTTGGGGTTACCTGCATCTCACTTCCCTCACCACTCCATTCAAAGCTTTGCAACGCATCAGGTTAAACAGGGAAAGTATCAAAGTGGCTTTACAAGATGTAACAAAAAAAGAGCTCATCAACAGCAGTTCCTATTCACTGCATCCTTGCAGGAGTGTCTTTCCTTCTACCTGGTTTCAATTAAACTAGTGGCTGTCAGAGCTGCAGACGCTGTTTACTCCCCTCTGTCTCCAGGGATTCCCATTAGGAACAGACACAGTTCCCTGCTCTCCCAGCTCTCCCTCTGATCTGCAGGCTCCTCTCCAGACTGTGCAGTGTCTTGCAGCCACACCAAGAGCCTGGTGTGTGAGCTGTGGGGGTCCCCAGGGTGAAGTGGTCCCTCCTTCCCAGGACTGTGTCCCTTGTGCCCCTCCTGAGGAGCCCCTGCAGCCAGCTGTGAGCCCACGGCTTCAGGGGCGGGGGGCCAGGAGACAGGCACAACCTTCCACAAAGAATTTAGATATTGGAAGTGGATTAAAAAGAGAGAGAGAGAAGTGCAAATGGGTATGTGATAAACTTAAAAAGAGAACTGACAGATGGGAAATGCTGGGGCTTTAAACCCCAAGGGGTTTTCAGTTCTGCTTAGAATACAGCGCTGGTACAAGCCTTATAACAGCGAGCTGGGCGAAGCAGAATGCTCAATATCCCCATTTAATATTTCAGTTGGAAAATAAGGTAATAACATCCTTCATAACAGCAGCAGAAAGACGCACGTATAATGTGTAATTTATATTTATTCTTTCTGTTCATCAGCACAGGTGCTTATCAATCCAGAAATATCCAGGCAAACCCTACCCCTGCAGCACCATCACCGCCCTTTCCCTACCACAGGCCCTGTGGCATTTGCTGGTGGCAAATCCAAACTGCACAAGCCACGATCTTTTCACATATCCACACAAACCCCTCTTTCCAAAACACACTCGAAGCGTATTTGACCTGTTGCCCAAAGGGCGGCTCTCTGAGGATGAGGGGCACCACAAGTATCTTGTGCATGATGAAGGCAACGACTGCACGGCCACGCCGGAGTGGAACAGCCCTCAATCTCCAGTCCCACGAGTAGAGAAGGATCTGTCCCCAAAGGGACAACCTAATCAGGTTTTCTAACCCCCAGACCACACCATCACTCCAAATTACACACAGCTGAAAGACTGAGCACAACTTTTGCTTTGTTGAACCACTGGCCATTGATCCCAGTGGAAATTTTCAAGGTACCCTTAGGATAACCTGAGTGCTTTGAGCACCAGCTAAGTAGGGTAGGGTTTTGAAAGACCTCAGCGTTGGCACATCACTGCTCCCACACAAGTCTGAATTCTGTCATCACGCAACGGCAGGTCTGACATTTCTCTGAAACTGCTCTAACTACCATCTGAGCCAGGAAATTTTGGAAGTGTTTTCATTGTCTCTCTCAGTCATATGGATTTCACTCATCAAACTTCTCTCTACAGCAAAAAGCTTCGGAACGGCAATAGAAATCAGTGGTAATGTTTATTTCTGTGTTGACAGATAGACAAATGCCATATGGACTGCATGGGTGTCTTCCATCACCAGCCCTGTATACGCTTTTGTAAGTTACAGGCATGGAAGAACAAAATCCAGTCTAAGACTTGCAGAAAAACTGCTCACCAGCAATTGAAAGGATTTTTCAGCTGGAAGTACTGTCCCTCCTACAGTTCCCCAGTAATATTTTTGGGACCTTAGGACCAGAGATATCTTCATTAACTATAAGTGGATAGAACCAGGCACACATAGAAAATTAATTATTGTGTCATTTTAAACATATGTTCTTAAGCTCAAACTATATTCATGCTGGAGGCACCAGAAACAGCCACATCTAAAAGCTTCAGAAAAAATTACAGGCAACTAGACAGACAGATTGCAAATATTTCCAATTTCAAATAATGGTGGGGGTTTACTTATTTTCTCTTTTTTTCCCTACATTTTAAACAAATATTTGTTTTTCCAAATTTGCAAATGTTTAGCTGGATGTAAAGATGTATCTACTACTTTCTCCAAATACTCATAGTTCATTTTGCATATCAGGACCCTGATACAGACCAACCACTGCTATTTTAAGTTACTTACAGAATTGTACAGCCACTCAAAACTAAAAAGTTCTTGTTCAATCCTGAGTCAAAGCTTCAAGGTAGTACCAAGACCACCCTCACAGAGCTGCAAAAATTTCTGTGTTATGTCACAATCCTATTAGTGTATTTAAGGACTACAGAAAACTAACTACCAATGGAGTCAATGGGACTCAAAATAAAAAAAAAAAAAAAGAGACAAATTCAGGAAACTGCTCCTAGTTTGCTTCAATAACCTAAATCTTATCTCAAAAATCAAACTCACATGACAGTTCCAGCCCCTTCCTGACATTGCACAGCCAACTGCAAGTGCCCAAACTCCTGCATAAGACCCAGCTAGGAGAGGAAACTTCCCACTTTGAACTTAGATTCCCCCAAAATGGGTCATCTCTGATGTTCACAAAGAACACCAAGAAACAACGCTCTCGTTCCCAACCATGAGATTTGCTTAAAAGTACTTTTAAAGACAACAAGGCAGTCTTAATAAACATAAATTCTTTTGAATTTTTGGATTTCAGCCTTTCCAAATATCAGCTCAAAAAGACTACAGTAAAGAAAGCAAAAAATGGAGATTTTCACATCAGTTGTGATTTCCTGAAAACCTCTAAATATAAGATCAGCAAAGACGGCTGAAATGTGTAGGAATGCTCCAAGTGATGTTTGTGTTACATTTAATGATATGATATTTTAATTCCAAGGGAATTAAATGTGCTGCTGTAGGTATATCTATAATTTGTCTTTCCTTTCTTCTCCTCAGCAGAGAGCTTGCTTTGGATCTTCAAGTATATTCCAAACAGAGGGTATGGGGCAGTTCTGGGCTGATCAGCTGTGACTGAGTGTCTTCAGGAGCAGCTGATGCCCTTATGTCCCTTCTGTGTGACTGAGACCACCTCACAAGACAAACCCTCCAAATTACACTCTCCAAATTACCAAGTTATGGAATGAAAAATATATAAGCAAAATGCTTCCAACATGTTTTGTCTCAAAGTAGATCCAAAGTGACTGCCAGGACAGTGAATGCCAAGTATCTTCTCCTGAGCATAAGGAATGCCTTCTACCAGGCGGCCTTCCTGCAGCACTGCCTGGAACAACACAGGTTCCTATTCCAATGTGCCCAGCTCAAATGGAGTTTATCCTTCTTCAGGACAGATGCAGTAAGCAGCAGTACAGACCTACTACTAAAGAAACCTCAGATGTACAAATAATTCCCCTCACAGTCTAATTTTCAGGTGGTTGGAAAACACCCACAAGAGCAGGTCATGTCAGAGATGCTGGAATGAAAGCTTTGTGGCTTTAGATTTCCAAATCAAAGCAGCAGAGCAAAACAGCCTAAACAAGTAATAAATGATCACAATAATGGTCTCCAAGGGCTTAATTACCTGTGTCATTAGGTAGTGGTAGCCTCTCTAAAAGTATATTGACAGCTTTTCTACAGCCAAGCACTTGATAATGAGGCAATAAAAATACATGACAGTGCACACAGAAGAGTGCTGCAGTAGTGTCATAAACAGCCCCATCAGCTTTGATACCAACAAACAAGAGCTGCACGAAACTAATTGTGAACTGGTCACAAAAAATCAAGGACACATATTTTGTCATTAATAACTTCTTATGTTCTCCCTTTCTGTAGGTGTGCAAGCCTGTCAAAAGCAAAAGAAGGTAAGAAAAAGAAGGGGAAAAGAATAATATCCAGGTGCAAATGAAATGCAAGAGGAAAAAAGTAACAGCTGCATTAAAAAAAAAAAAAAAAGGCAGGGACAGTTTCATGTCTCTATGTTAAGAGCCATAAAGCACTCCACCATCTTTCCAAACACAGAATTCTGTCACAGCCACCATCCATTGTATGATGTAACAAAAGGAGTACACAGCTTCAAAATGCCAAATTTGACACTATTGAAGCCCGTCTCTTTCAACTGGATTATCCCAAAGATGAAGCGAATAAATGCAGGGGAACTTTTCCATATGTAGGATTTGCATTGAAATGCACAGAAATATTTGCTGCATAGATGTGCTTCCACTACTGCCTGTTCCTGTTTGAAGAGAGAAAGGAGAGAACTGAAAGGAAGAGCACAACACAAGACACGAGGATCAGAAATAAAGACAACATAGCATAAAAGATGTAAGAGAACATTGAGGACAAAAAGAAAAGACATTAAAAATTTAAGTAAGAAGTAAGAAGACAGAAAAAGAAAAGTGTAACAAAAAAGTTAAATGTAAAGAGAAGTGAAAGGACGTCTAGACATAAGGTGCAAATGTTTAACCATTTGTACCATATTGGTATTTCTTTTGTAAAACAGGAGAGCTATTAGCTGATCTTCCAACAGAAGATCATTTAAGAAGGGCTTAGAGAAGGATTTTCAGTCGACTTCAGCCCGAAGTGGAGAAACACAACATCACTCCCTCCTCCCCGTTCAAGCACTCATTGTTTAATCATTTGTCTTCAGCTCAGCACGGGATCCATTTTCAAACAGCTCTGCAGGATTTTAGCCATACGGCTCCCATTGTGTTTAATGGAAATCCTGTGGGCACAGCTCTGTATGAAGCTTTCAGAACGTACTCCAAAAATCTCTAAATAATGCACTAGTTGAACATTACCCTGTTTACTTCTCACAGGACATGACTATAATGAAACAAAGGTTAGGTCATTTGTAAAAGTAGTATTTATTGCAAAGCTCATTAACGTTTCCTACAGGGATTTTTTTCCATTGTAAAAATATTTAGCATAACTATTTAGGATTTATTTTTTTCCACATCTAAAGCAGAGAACAAAATCAACTCAAAACTCATTTGCTTCAGAAAGGAAGATCCAGCAGTTAACAGATCAGCCTAAGCTTCAAGAAGCCTCTTTTCAAGACTTCCCACTGTCATAGGATACCTCTGTGGCTTTGTTTCAGATTTTCCCTCTGAAAATTGAGTTAACAGTTTCTATTTCATATCAGCTTTATGATGATTATAAATACCAGTGAAGCACTAATCAAAGATTCATCAGACAGTGGAAAAAAGCCTCAACATGAGCTCCCTCTCTCCCTTCAAGAGGAAGGCTGTTCCCATGATCAGGTCTGACATAACTTGAAAGCTTTGAGAAATGCAAATCTTTCCCATCCAGCTCCATAAAGACAAGAGCTTCATTTCTGCGCTTTCACCTTTCACAAACAGCATTCAGAACATGAAGATGCAACTTTAATCAACTTTAATGCACCCAAACAGTAGATCATATTCCATCAGCCCTTGGAATAGAAAAACCATACTTGGGCACAGAGAAAGTTTCAGGGACTTCCATCTCAGGGCACAGATCCTCAGACTGTTGAACATGCGCTAGGTTGAACAGCCCTGCTGCAGAGAAAAGGCTGATGCGTTTGCTGGGCAAAAGTTTAACCAAGGAACAGCAAACAGAGCATGTCTAACACACATTTCCAGCTTCATAAATTAGCATTACATGTAATACTAACATCACTAGTTTACTACAAACTCTCACCTTACCCATGCAATTTGTGCTGCCATGAAAATGTAAGATCACCTCAGAAATAAACACGTTTATGTTAAGATACCTGAAAATCTGGCTCAGCAAATAAAATCCTTACGCTGTGAACTAGATTAGCACTTTTTTCCTGGATATACAAGAACAGATACCAGATATGGCAGTCTACTATGAAAACCTCAAGAAATATCTGTAAAACATGAAGTTCAGCAGTTTGCAAGATTCTGCGTTTATGTCAGAGGAATTCAGAAAAATTAGATGCCTCCGGAAACTACCGTGTCTACCAGTGCCCAACTGTACCAGCACGAATTATTGCAAAGGTGCCTAACTTTGAGCACAAGTCATTCCACTGAACTCAACAGTTCATTTCATAGTCAGGGCCTTTGTGACTTAAGTGAACGGACAGGTTCTATTTTAGCTAATCTGGTGGAAGCAAAGCCTCACAAGCCTGCCTTGCTAAGAAATGTTTTAGTGGTTCTCCTGAGGGACGTTTTTTCCCCTCTAAGCAAGAATCAACACAAAGAAAAATATCCCTTTGAATCCGTAATTAAATATTATTAGAAGTTGAAAGAAAACTATCATTATATTATATTATAACCATTGCCATGCCGGAGACTGATTCCTGGCAAACCAATTTAGATATCTATATCCAGGAGGGGGAAAAGGGCAATAACAACAAAAAAAAAGTCACAGTGACACAGGAAAGAGAGGCTGGGCTGGACATGCTGGGAACGAGTGTCAAGCACTGAACAGCAGCACCTCACAGAGCCAAAGTTTTAAATAGTCCATTTGTTCCTCAGAAAGGAAGGACCATTGACCTTCATTATGGCCAAAAATGCTGCTTAGGGCAGGATCTCTCTTGTGCATGACAGGGGAATTCCCATAATGTGAGAAGGTTGGTCAAGTCCTTTCACATCCATAGCTGGGCAGGTGAAAAAGCTGGACGCCCTGGAAGTTACACAAAAGCAATACAACCTGTGGCCACTGCAGACATCTCAGTCCTGCTTGCTCTGTTAATTTAAGGTCTCTTTTATGACAGAATTACAGTAAATCACAGGTTCCAACATTGTGCAGTGATAAGGAATAAAGGTTTTTATGACAGATGTGACCTGGAGCGGCCAGGGTGGGCAGAGAGAGCAGGGTGGGCTTGGGCAAACAGAACCCAGGATGGGTCAGACCTCCCTAGGGGGGCTGCACTCTGGGGAACACAGATCTTGCCAGCCAACGTGGCTTTAGACAAATGTCAGGAAAAGAAGGCAAAGGGAAAAATAAAACAAGGGGGGAAAAAACCCTGTCCCTGCAAAAAGTCACATCCAGCCCAGTGGTTTTAAAGTGGGTCTCTCTGCTGGTTGCCTTCACAGCAGAGACAATGCTACCTGACACAAATGCAAGCAATGTCATCTTGCAGAACATCCAATGCTGGCACTGAGTGTAAAATTAAACTAAAATGAAACTGAACTACTTTAGATCACCCACATTTGCTTTATTTTTAAAGTAGCTGCTATAACAGCAATTTGTAAATTATCCATATTTGTCTGTTCTATTTTGTCTGTTCATGTTTGTCTGTATGAGTGTGTTCCAAACAGCAGTTTTATTTCAAGATTCTTATAAAATAAGGATGCTGACAATCTTTTTATGAGCACAGTGCTAGCCCAGTATTTTTATGCCTTTGTTAAGCTCATTGCTAATGATTCACTTCAAAGTAATTTCAGAATACTACAATAAAGTGTAATAGATTTCCTTAATCTTCATGATCTCAAACCCTAATTCCCTGCTAAAACCACTAAACACGGAGCATGTTCTGAGAAATTCCTTGGCTGCAAATGGCATAAACTAAACCTGCTAAAAAACCAAAGTAACTGTTTGGAAATGTAAAAATTATAAATCCAGCAATATTTGGAATTGCGGAAGGAATGTGGTAACTCATTTTACAATAAAGGCCACGTTCTTCTTCACACAGACTTTTTTGTTTTGATATTTACACAGATGCATTTCCAAATGAAAAACAGTCTTATGGGAGGAGGAGAGAAAAATCCTTAACTGGTGAGGTGATCACTTTCACTGTTTGACTCCTAACACTGTTTGTTAAAGGCAAATCTTTTAGAATTTGAGCAAACACATCTTGATTTTAATAGATTATATCCACAACTCTTTGAACAAGTGGAAAGCTTCTGGATTTTTAATTCATTTGGGAACATGTCTTTCAGCCTCTCACTGATGAAAAATTAAAGCAAGAGAAAAAAGGCATTGTTAGCTTAAAACATAAGCAATCAGCTCATTTTCCTACTATTATTTATTATTTATCAGAGGCTGCTGTAGTCAAGAGAGTTGTTTCAAGCACCTGCTTATCAACATTATGAAAACACACACAAACTGGAGGACTTTAAGTGTTAGCATTAAAGGCTGAAAAATGGTTAATAGACCTAAAAGATTGTGTATTAAGAGTAATCTGAAGGGAGAATGTACCCCCAGCATAAACATGCCATTAATAGGAACAGTTTTCAACTGTGAATATAAAAATCCCATTTTCCTGTATTCTGTGGAATACCTGACAGTATTAAAGCCTTCATGTTGGACAACTAAAAAAAAATTACATCCAAAATTATTTGGCACTTCCTACATTCTGTGTCTTGCCCTAAAACTTTCTCATTTTTGGTAAAAAAAAAAAAGGCACAGGAAAAGTGGGTAACTTGCCCAGAATCGGTCACCCAGAAGAGTTCAAACTTTCAGATTTCAGTGAAAGCAATTCCTGGATGGGTTATTAATTTAGTCAGAACAAAACCCAGCATCCCAGTTTAGTCCTTTGTTACCAAACCACACCAAGTATACTCTGCCTCCTACTTTCTTCAGTAAGGTAAAGGCATTGTTTTACATCTCAGTCCTTTATTTAGACACAACACAAACTCCCTGGCTTGGTTTAAACTTTGCTCTGTAATCCTAATATTTAAAATACAATTATTCTTCAATAAATTAACACATAATCACCAAATATGATCGTCTGGGGAAAAAAGTATCATCTGCTTCTGAAATGGGTTTTGAAAATTTATAATCAGTGTGGATCTAAGATAATTATTATTTTAGGATGCAATATTGTACTGGGTTGAAAATACTTGCATTTTAAATATATGAAAAAAATTCTTCACTTTTTAACAATCATAAAGATATTTCATTTGGCAGCAGAAATTAACAGGCAACCTTCAGAGGCCAAACATACATATGGGAATCTATATTAAAAAACTTGTTTTCAAGAAATATTATTACCCATTCCATATGAATGTCTAGTAATATATAAATGTGAAACTATTATAAATGTGCAAGTCTGATTTTAAAGAAAAATATTCTTAATATTGCAATCTATTCAAGTTATTGAAGTTTAACTTAAACTTTGCTAGAGGACAGCCAGTTCCAACTGTTAATTATTTCTAAAATACCATGGGAAAAAAAAATTATCGATGTCTATTTTTTCACTCATGTTTACTTTGGGATGAAAAATTTTGCTTGAGGTTTTCAAGCCATGCAGACTGCACAGATTATACTGAATTACAACACTCATGCTTTATTAAAACTCTCAAGTATATATACTAATGAATGTCATCTCATATAAAATTTATATATTTCTGCCCACGCGTTGCATAAAATTGTGATAAAATGCCAAATATATAAACGAATGATAGCTAAAGTTTTATGAACTACAAACACAAGGTCAGTATTGCTTCACTTCTGCAAGATAAATTTGACATCTGGACAGCACAGTGAATCACAACCAGAACTGCAATGGCCAGGGAATATAAACTGCCTATTAAAAAAAATAAACCAAAAATAGAGCGAATCACTCTTGCATGGACATCTCAAAACACTGTACCACCAGAAGCAAATGCTTCTTTCAGCTACTGCTGAAACTTCCATCCTCCAAAGAAGCATGAAATCCTTCTCTGAGCCAAGGCCTTTCAATAGGATTTTCCATCCCATTTGGGTACAGACTTTTTACATGACCTAGTAATATGAATAAGCAAGAATTCACCCAGTGGTGGTCCATTTCTGTCACTTTTCTTTTTTTCAGCAGGCACCTGTGCGCTGCAGTATAAGATGACATGCCTTCCAGTGGCAGTGTAAAATGTTTCTGTCATCCATGGCATATACCAAAACTGACAGAAAAACAGATTCAGAAAAAAATTTACTTTAAAAGAAAATTGATTAAATTCCACTAAGTATATTTAATTATTTGTTTGACTTTTTTGGGTGAGCATGTCTGCATTTAGGTCTTTGTATTTCATCATGCAACAAGAATAACAGAGAAAGCCACTCATTATTGTTTTTAATATAATTGCTTAATTGAGGCTACCTCCTACAACATAACTCTTATAAAAGCTCAGATCAGGTCCTCAACTTTCCTAAATGGTAGAAAGTTCAAAGCTAGAGCTGGATGATTGAATGGGTCCCAGTTTGGTGGCATTTGAGCAGAGTTAGGAAATGGTGCATTGTGCTTTCATTTTGTTTTGTTTTTTTTTAAAAAAAGAATATTTTCACTTTACCTTTGCTACTATCAAGTTTCATTGTCATTTTGATTGAGTGTTATTTACACCACTACATGTGCACATAACCAGTGTGGCTCCAGGGCTTCCTCCTTGGTGCTCTATTTTTAAATACCTGCAGAAGCTCAGACCCTGTGCTAAATTATGTCCAGTGCTGATGTTGCCACAGACATGACAGGCAGATTTAATTTACTCAAATACGGAGCTAGATCAAATTTTCGCGTGAACTTAATATCCAATTCAAGGAAAAAATAGCAAAGGAGGAATTCCCATTAATATATTTTCAAAAATTCTGCTGGACAGTTTTTCTTGAATATGTTGGCTGCTTTTATTTCTACAGTTAAGAAAATGGTATCTCAGAGAATTAGCATTACTTTTATAAGAACTTATGGCTGCACTTTCTTTTTATCTGAGTTACTAGCTGATTATATTCACCACTATAAAAAGCAAGATTGGGGATCTTAATGCCATGTTTTTCTAACTTTAGAACCAGATAATGAATGCATATGTTACTTAGGAAGACTTAATAAAAATCTATTAATAGACTTCAGTAACATATTCTCCAGAAAATGCTCTGATGGCCTGCTCTGCATTATCCTTAAGTTTTACTTTGATTATCACTTTGTTGAACACTGTATTATCATGGGTCCAATTCAGCGATCAGTGGAGTACAAATTTTCAAAATTTACACATTCACATCAATTTAATCAACAACTCAGACCAGTTTAACAGTAATTTATCACTTTTTAAACAGAGAGCCTTCTGTTTAATGTTTTATTTTGAAGAGCAATCTGCAGATTTTTCCCATGAAGGAGCACTGCAGAAGTGATGACCAATACAAAAATGCATTAGGAGGGTGATTCCTTTTCTTCTCTGTTCAGCTTTCACTATTATAAGGAAATGTTGATTTATTGAAAGGTAAGAAAAAAAAAATTACTAAAAATGTTTAGGATCTCAAATGCAAGAGGGAAAAACTTCCCGATTTTGGTCCATCCCCAGTTTGCAGTCCCAGGTTGCTACACAACCTTCCCCAGGCCCACTGAACACAAACACCCTCAGAAAAGGATAAATGGGATCTGGAATTAAGTGGATATTGCCAAGAACTATGATGAAAGATCACATAAGCACTCCAGAAATACTTCCAATGTCATTAATTGTCCAAAACTCACAATTAACAGAGATGTAACCACTACAAACTGCAAGGAGCTTTAAAATTACTGAAACCTTTTCTATCTTCCTTGTGGGGAATATAATCAAATAAAATAGGTTGTAATTACATAGGACTCATATTCAATTTAATTCGATTATTTGAAACGTGTGCACACTTCAGGACAGCCTCATTAGGATGGCTCAGCAGTTTGTTTTCAAACGGGACTGGTAAGTCAACACTTATGATGAGCCACCACAAAGGCTGCCCATCCACTCTAATGGTTCAGAATAAGCAGTTATTACAGCCAATTCAAAACACTGCAGAACAGTGAATAAAACTGTTCTGCAGTTGTATGTCAGGAATATCTGATGTTCCAAGCAAGAGAAAGACACTGCTGGAAATGTTTGTTTCCTTTCCTGCCTCGTACTTGTCATTCAGAATAGCACATTACCTTGTGGGGATGCTATCCCCACTGTTTTCCTCAAAGAAAATGAACTTTATGTTTTCTGGATTGCTACAAGAAGCAGAGGACTGCAATAAAGAAGAAAAAGCTGTTTTGACCTCAACATCAACAGGTTGACTTTGGTATACTGCCTATCTGCAATACATTAAACAGCAATGTCTTTCTATTTTGCCCTAAGCAAGAGTACAATCAAATGTCGTACATGACAAAATTCTTCATGCATGTTTGTTGTATTTTTCCTCTTCTCTCCTTCCACATCTTCCTCTCCCCATCTTAAACACTCTGTTTCTTTCTTTTGGTAATTCTTGTAACACAGGAACAAACTGCTACAGAATAAACAGCAAGTGTTTGTAACACATTAATGTGATTAAGGGAAAATTTTCAGCACTTAAATAGATTTTTTTCTTTTAATCTTGGTACCTGAAGAGGCAAAATAAGCATCTTTTTCCCCTACTAGGGATATTTTTGTAACATCACAACTATTACCATATTAAATCTGCTGGTTTGATGACAACAATTGTAATAAGACCTGAGGCATGAACAGAAGCCCATTGTCCAAAAGCACGTCTGTGAAGTCAGACACAGCTAAATCCTGGGGCTCAGTGGCAGGTCAGTACAGAGCTCTTCCCAGCCCAAGGAAACAATTGAAAAAGAAATCAGCAATATCTGGAAGCCTTGTTTTTAATCCTTATTTAACACATAGTGTTAGTAACTGCAACTTTTTAATGGGATCCCTCTCTCAGAAGCATCACCAACAGCACTGCCCATGTGTTGTGCTTCCCTAAATTAGTCACAACAGACACTTCCCAAAAAAATTATTCATCTATTCATTTATTTACTAAAAGGAAATTTCACTCTAAAAAACAAAAAAGAAAAACAGTTATATTATTTTCACACTAATATTCCCATAGCAGTAAGACAAAACTAATCCAGAATACTTCACTCTTATTAGTTGGTCACCAGCTCCTCCAAATCACCAACATCCATGAGCTGTATAACCCAGCTCCTAGATCTCAACTTGGCCAGCTCTTGTCTGGAAGTTCTTGGCTCATTTTCCCATCCTCAGTTTTCACTTATTAGTTGAGTCATTGGCTGGGAGCCATTACTGAAGTTCTATTTTTGCCATTTCCTGCAAAAGTGTCAGGGAGGCATTTAGATTCCACAAGAGTGGCTGCCCTGCATGGGAAAGACACAGAGCAGGTGAGGAAACTGTGGGGGTCTGACTGAGCTCAGTGGGACACAGCCACACTGAGGCTGATGTTTTGAGTGATGAAACCTTACTACCAAGGCAAGGATCTTGCAGCAGCAATAACTTCTATTTAAAAGAAGAGGAAAGTGATCTGAGTTCATGTCTTTCTACTTACAAGAATCAAAAAGAAAGTATTTTAGAAAGGCAACATAGCTACAGCAATTTCTACACTGCTTATGGGCAGAAATTCAGATATTGCATCTTCTCCAATGACATGGGGAGTTATGAGGAACAGCAACAGACCACAAGTTCAAAAACTGTTCCCAAATCTGCATCATTGCTACACATGAAAATGTTGTAATACTTTTAGAAAGCAACACACTGTAAAGCAGAAACACAACAGCTATAATTTTGTTTTATGGCTAAGTCTACCCAAGTAATGTTTTTGTGAAGCTCTAACATTACCCTCTGTAACAAACCGTGAGAAAGTAAGATACTAACCAAGTACTTGTCCCAAGAATACTGTCACATATATAGTTAATAAAGTTCAGTGGTTGAGCAGGAATACCGATCTCCTCACTGCACCCATCATCTCTCGTTACTATTCATGTCATTACTTAGCTGTAGGTCACTCAAATTCATTTTCCCAGGGTAATATTATAACCTTGCAGGTTTTCGAAGCAGACATAATAAAACAAAAAGGTTAATTGTGCATTCTGTCAGGACCATGTGGCATCAGGCCATGACCATCAATTGCCTGGTAAATCTTATCTCAGTTTTCTTTGCTATTTAAACTCTCCCTGGCTGAATGATAATTTTTTCATTGTCTAAGCTGTCTAAAGGGTACGTTTCAAAATAAAGTTTCAAGTTCTTTTGCTCATACCTTGGTTTAACATTCTAAAAGCCCTAATTTTGGTAATGCTTTGTATACCCTTACAGATTAATAATTTCCTAATAATACAATGCTAACTGCTTTTGTAGTTTAAATGCATTATGAGACTAGTCTCCCTTAGTACATGGCCACAATTGAATGCATTAATCATCTGAATAAGCTATAATAATAAGAACTTAGAAAATGGTATTCCTTGCTATCAGCAGTCATGACAGAATGAGGCTTGTACACAATATACAGAAGGCTGGAACGCTGTAACAATTTTTTTTTTTTTACACTTTTGGCCAAATTCAACTAATAGAGGAAAAAATCCAGCCATGCCAAGAACAATCTAGAACTTCATCAGTAAGATCACTGTGAGTTGGACTGATAAGAAAGCTTTTGCGTCTGAGACAAAGCTGAGTCTGATTTTAGAAGGGAGGAGAGCAGCACTAGAGTCATCAAAGAGCAACTGACGTGGTGGGTGCACTTTGAATACAACTGTCACCTCTGCCAAGGACTCAAAGTGTCTTAAATCATGGTCACAACAACCATATAACGTGGGGAGAGAAAGGTGATGGTGACCTTTTGTGCTGCAGCTCTGTATCTGGAACTCATATTGAACTACAGGCCATGGCCACTGTGAGGAACGACAAGAGGGGTCTCCAGTTCCAGGGGAGACATGGGGCAATTTTTTTTCCAGTGACTGCAGTTACACAGACCCATGCAAAAAGAACTAATTCTACAAGGACACCAGCTTTAGGGGAAAGAGAAAATTCCCAAGAGCAGGCCATTCATGTGCCAACTGGGGGACACCCTCCTGAAGGACAGAAGAGCAGCCAGACACCCTCACCCTCAGCCTTGAGTAGATACTGTGTCCTCCAGTTCTGAGTCAGGCGCTGCTTTCTTTGAGTGGTCAAAACAGAGGATCCTCTACGCCATCATTTCTTCTTCCAAATAGTAAAAGACAAATTCTGAGCAGTTCACTAGTTTACACACATGAGCTCTATGAAGTCTGACCCTTAGCTCTGGATGCTTTCTCACTCAGCATGAAGACCTTTTTAATCACCCTTCAAAAGCACCTTTCTCCTAAGTGGGAACTTGTGCACCTAAATTTGGGGGGTTTGTTCCCGCTCCAGGTATATTTTTATTTCACTTGAAATTCCTTTATTTTTAAAAACAAATTCCAACTATACAACAGACCTACGAAGTCCAGAGAAAGTGAAACTAATTCATGCCTGTGTTCCTTAAAGACAGCAAACACTTTCTTACTCCATTTAATATGATACTGTGCATGCTGGAGCAGCCACGCAAAGATATTAATATCATCACGCTGTTCCAGTAATTAATAGCAACTCCCCTCACAGCTCTGATAAGCTGGGAAACACATTTCATTTCTTTTCCTTTCCTGCTCATGAAATACTAATGGAAGAGGAAGAGGTACAGGACCCTTGCAGTGACCTTGCGTTAGGACTGCAGCTCCTTCAGACTGACCAGAGACAGCACAGAGCCATTACCAGTCTCCAACAGTAAATGGGAGGGCACACCCACTAAAAATTTAGAGAGCATGCAGCTCAATGAGGCATTTCAGTTCTACCACAACACATTATTAATGCCAATTATGGCATGAAAGATGCTAATGTGAGGTTCTGCAGAGAGCAGGCAAAAAACACCGATCAGTTCTGGAGATAAGGTTTGTCTTAGTTACCAGTTTCCACGCCCAAGCACACAATGATCTGTTGAAATTTTGCAGCATGTTTCTTTCCCTGTCACTTTCTGAGTTCCTAGAGCTGTTAAAATGGAAAACTAGGCACAACCTTCTCTCTGCAGAAGAAGAAATAGCTAATAAATAAAGACTCAACCCTACAACTGTAGACATATTTTCATATGTAATTTGTGGAACATTTCCTCTCGTGCTCTTACCCTTGTATGGAAGAATGACACACACACACCTGCACGTGGAGCTTGGAGAGGGGTGTGGAACAGGCAAGATGGTCGTGACAAGACACTGCTGGCTGGAGAGGTACTAATGCAGTTTCATAAAGCACAAAGGGAGGGTGTGTGGAGAGCAATGTTTATCTACGACAGCAAAAGGCATAAACCTCCCTTTAGAGGCTGGCAGAGTTTGTGGAAAGAAATACACTTGTACTAGATCTACACGTCCCCAGAAGCTAGGACATGAAATTTTGAGGTATCTTAAGAAAATTTCACTAGCCCAATACACATGAAAATCACATAATAAAGAAATAAAGCTCAGTAGTACACGTTGAGTAGCAAAACCAAGTTAATAAAGTAGAATTTTCTTTTATGTTTCCAGTGGTCCATTACTAAACAGCATCATATGGAATGATGAGCTTGAGATTAAAGTTCTCCCAGGAGTGTATTTTTATGCTTTGTTCAGTTTGTTTGTTTATTTTTCAGAACGTAGATGCTGATCATCAGCATGCAAATTAAAGGATGAATGAAAAAAAAAAAAAGGGATTTTAAAAGGAAAAGCTAAATAAAAATGTAAGAAACCAATTAGGATATTACCAAAGAACATGCTGAGTAAAAACACATTTGACTGCCACATGTTCTCTTGCTGTTTGCTTGTGATTTCTGCTGTATGGGAGCCATCACTAGCAAATTAATCACATCAGACTTCTAAGAAGATAAAATGTCCTTTTCCAATAAAAGCAAAGAGAAATTCTCATTAAAAAGCAAAACAAGACACTAGGGTTTGACTTTTTCACTATATAACTATATTGCCATCCCATGGAACAGACCCAGTGGCAGAGGCATTGGACCTGAACCACACTGAGCAAATCCAGGTTACCTGAAGAGATCTTATTTCAGCACTTTGGTATCATAAGGAACATGAGATCAAAAAGCTGCCAAAAATCTTTCAAATAGCCAGTATAATTTGAGTAATTCTTGTAATTTCAAATATAACAGCATTTATGTTACAAGTGTCACCAGCCAAGGAGAAGAACTTGCACAAGACAAATACGAAGCTCTGCTGAAATCAGTGGGAGGTTTTTTCCCAACAGAAAAAAAAATGAAGACTATCAGATATTTAGTACTGATGTCAGGGTCATGTGCAAAATCACAAGAAGTATTTGAGATATGATTTTTTTTGTACAGGGCAAAGCTTTTGCTTAAGAACTCCCCACAAAGTGACAGCGGGCAGCAAATTAAATGCTAACCATGTATTAACATAACTTACTCCAACATCAGCTGCCACATTCATCCTCAGCTGGAAGACATCTACTTTCCTCACTTGCAACTTCCTCTCTTCAGCCATAGCCACAGGGACTGTTACAATCTATATTCCCATTTGTCTTTCAGCACAATGACAGGATTCTGAAGTATTATGAAAGGTTGGTTTATGTGCATGTTAATGTATGCCTATGAATTATGTAAGTGCAAAGAGAGCCAAAAAATATATCACAGAATATCTACCTACCTCTATTCACATTCTATCTAACAGTGTGGCTTCACGGGAGAAAGGTGACAGACACAATTCACACGTTTTAGGTTTTGACTACTCTTAGGTAGCTTCACATCTTTTTGCTTCTATGTGTCTGTTGGCAAAAGAGGTCTGTCCTCCACTACAAGGGGATTTTCAATTGAGATTAATTACTTTTCAGATCCACAAGAGCAAAACCTCAAGAAAAAAGCTCCTTGTGCAATGTGGGATAGCAGAATTTGCTCTTTACAGTTAAGAATCCTGGTTTATTTTTCTCCACTGGTGCTGTGACTCTATCATTCATTTCCTTCATCAACAAATACCTTCCCTGTGTGTTTTTTCTTGGAAACTAATAATGAAGCAAATTCCACGGTTTCAGTATCACATGCAGGCATGTATCTGTCTTTGGAAGAGTTGATAATCCACTACAAAATCGGAGTTTGTCATGATTCTGCCCATCTATACTTCACTAATCCTAAACTTCACAGTTTAGAATCACAGGTAGAATATTTAACTGCAGAACTGCAACAAAGGCTTCTTCTTGCCTTTCTCTACACTGGTAGGAAATTTGACGACAAACTTTATAGCAGTTACATAAAATAATTTTATTTTTTTCACTTATCAGAAGAAGCTGGGAATTATATGCCCAAACGGTATTGTCACACTTTTATTTTTTTCTTGTGTGCATATTTCAGCAATTACAAGTTACAGGTGCCATATACCCAGGCATTGAAAAAAAATGTGATATTTGGCATTTGCTTTTGGTTTGTGGGTTTTACCCTTCCAATAAAAATAGTTCTCCAAAGACGTCTCTACTAGCTATGCCTTTTAGAGTCATAGAAGCAGACTTCCTGAATAACTGGGAAAGATTTTCTATGACTAACTGGATAAATTTGGATTTCCCCTATTTAGTCTCCTCCTTTTTGGAGCCGAAAACCATCAGTTGTGTTTTGACAGAGGCTTATGGTCAATGAAGAATCTCCTGAGCACAGTGCTGCAGTATGCGATGCTTAAACACCAGATTCCATACATGGTAACCTCCCTGCAAAGGCAAAAGACATTGACTATATTTTAAGCATGTGAAAATTCATCACTGAGAGAATTAGGTTTAGAAATGAGTGATTTTTAAGCAGGCTTAAGTAATAATTGAGATGACAGACTGCAGGAAACTGAAATGCAAATTTAAAACACCAAAACGCAGAAAATTCATAAAATAGCCTTAGAATGGTGGTATCAAAAACTGTCCTATTTATATGCCCTTGAGTTGTAAATACAGATAAGTTCTTTTAAGACTGACATGTAAAAGCTTAACACATGAGAGCTCAAACTGAAGAAAACAAGCCTACGTAGTGATTCCTGTCAGAAACCATTAACTTCACTTGCCAGAAAAAGCCTCTGTTGTTGCTGAAACAATCCCCAGGAATACAGTTCACCAGATATATAGAAGGCTGCACACTTAGCACAGAATTTCTCTGTTAGGACTTTCAGCAGTGCTGAGACACACAGAAACGCCTATAGATAAACTTTCTCATTTTACTGCTGGATAACACAAAGTGGGTGGGACATACCCATGTAAGCAGCACTGGCAGAGCTGCTCCGTGACCAAAATTGCCTTTAGTATTAAATTAACTGCGTAAGTTGAACTGGAAGGGACTGATGGAGAAGAATATAATTCCTGGAATTAAATGTCTTATTATGAATTTGTACATCAAAACCTGCCTAATAAAAGGAAGGAAACTTCAGCCTCTAGTCTAAACAGACTTCTCACCATCTCACAGTGTAAGACAAATAAAAGATGTAAATTATTTTCAACACCCCTAGATATTCTATATATTTGGTATGGTTTGGGGTTTCTTTTTAATTTTTTATCAATAGAATCATCTCAGAAAGGTGCTTAACAAGACAAAGAAAGGAAATACCCCAAACTTCTGGATCAATCTTTTCTCCCAGAATACTGACCGTAGACTGAAAGGAGCATAAAGAGACAAGTGTTCACAAAAATGTGTGGAAAACATTCCTGGTGTCATCACCAGGAAAATACATACACCTACAGAGAGATAGAACAGATAGAATAGATAGATAGATAGATAGATAGATAGATAGATAGATAGATAGATGGATGGATGTCTTCAGCTGGCTGATGTAACCACAAAGAAATTCTGTAGTTCACGGCTCATTGCAATCAAACTGATCTATACAAAACAAGCAGTCTACAAAACATAAGATTGGCCTAAAAATTAATTACACCCAGCAGGAAGAATTTGATTCATCCAGATTAGTTGCTAAAATGCCCTCAGGGGGTAGATATAATCTTTCCTTAGAAATGAATTAAAGATACGATTCCAAGCGTCATGCTTTGAACATATAATCAATACACCCATTACTAAAATTTCCACTGTGAACTTCCTTAAAATGATATCAGCCAGTGTAATTTTGAAATCTGAAAGAAGAGCTGACAAGAGGAAAGCCTGTGGTTATACACGACAAAGGCACTCAGTTAACCTCAGTGGATGTAACTAACTCCATGGAAGCACACACACATTTTCCAGCCCCTTTTTGGGAATTACCTGCCATGGGAGCACACTGAATCACCAACAGACACAGCAAGGTGTATCGCCTGCAAATGAGAACACTTTTATTTCATGGACACGTTCTACAATAAAAGATGCCCACAAGGAGTCTTCAAATGTTTAAGCCACTGCTTTTACAACATCAACACACAAAAAATTTGATTAACAAATTGACAACACGCAAACCTCCGCTTTAAGATCATATTTTTTTTTGAAGCTCAGATATTGTCTTTTTTCATGAGGCATCCATCCAAAAGGTGCTAGAGAAGCCAATTAGGTGAAATTATAATGATGACTTCATATCAGACCCTGATTATAGTTTCAATTAGTATTGCAATTCAGGAGTTACGATATATAAGGGCTAGAAATTTAAGCTGCTTGAAAAATACGAAAGTTACAAACCAACGCATTTTCTGTTTCTTAAAGAGACAGCACTGCACTGTATCGAGAACTTTTCATTTTCTAGCAATCCCTCCACACATTTTAAAAACCTGTGCACTGTCTCATCCTGTACACCAAGGGTCCTTCTTGGTATCAAATCCTAAAAACTCAGGAACTTAACTGCACAAAAAGAATTCTGCAATTCTGTTCTACTCCTGTGATGACTAAACTGAGAAACTTAGACAGTGGAAACTAGAAATTAAAAAAGAAAGAAGACAAAAGATGCCTAATACTGGGTTTATAAGTAAGGTTTTCCTCCAGCTGTTTACAGCTTTTTCATCTTTGTTCTAAATGCTAGTCCTCAATAGAGCAATGTGTAATTGAGCAGGAAAAAAAATCTAAAAAATGTAAATATAGCTATAAGAACAAAAACATCTTAAAATTATTAGTAAGATGGTGAGTGACAACTGTAATTTTGTCTCTAAAGAAGACAAACCTTCTAGACATTCAGTCTGAAAAGCACACGAGACAGACGTGGTCTGTGTGCAGTCAGTTCTCAGAAGTCATTGCCATGACAGGTTTTGAAATTATGGGAATTTAAAAAATTGAACAAAAATGGTGAGGAAAGAGAAGACAGAAGATGGCTCAAACTTGGATAATAGTTTTTAAGTCAACACAATAGCATTATCACAACTTGTAAATGAGATTAAGAAAGCTGTCAGAACACTTTTGCTGCAGTGGAACTAGCCCATGATAAATCTATGAAACCATTAAAATCAAAGTATCTAAATCATGGGTAGATTAAATTTGTGGCTTGCATAAATCACACATTGCTACATATCAGAGTTATATGCTTTCCATGGCATGAAAAATTATGAGATTTCACATAAAACATGGGAAGAAGGAACAGTTCTTCTGACCAACATTCCAAGTTCTCCAAAAGGGGTCAAAAGACCTCTTAAAATTGACTGCACACAAGTATGAACTCTATCAGCATATAATCAGCTTTATGAATTTTACTGTATCATTCATCTTAAATTCTCTCAGACTTTAAACAATCAATAAGAAAAGTTTCTCCAGAAAGATGCAATACCTGCAAACAGCCTCTCTTAGCATGAAATTAAAGTCAGGCTCCAGTGAATGGGCTCTGCCAGGCACACTCCTCTTGTGCACGTTCCGGGACATTGCCAGTTCTTTTTTCTGACTTGGACAAATGACTTCTCACAAAGAGCTACTCAGGAACTGAGCTGCTTTTTTAAAAAGCACTAACGTGGCCCCACACTGAGCAGAGACTCTTCTGCATGAAGCCTTCATTACTCATACATTTCAAATCTGTTGCATTAGCACACGGGACATCAGAGCCACTCATTCTGTCTGGTGCTGTGTTCCAAAGTCCGCAGAGCTCCTGCTCCCACTTGCTGCTGGGGAAGTCAGGCTTTTTCTTCACCACATGTTAGCCAGTGTCTGACCTACATCAGGAAGAAGAATGAATCTTACACTAATCCACATCCTAATAGCCAGACTTTCTTAAACCCCAAACAGGAAAGCCAGGCATGTGACAAGGAGCGTTATTCCTGCCCCCACTATTCATTAATATTCTTGTTCTTCAGCTTCTTTTTCATATCCTTTTTTTCTCTTTGTAAAAATAAATCAGAGCAAATTAATTACATTTATAATAATCTACTGTGTTCAGAAATTACAAAGATTTGATCTACCATTACTCTGTTTATCAGGAAGCAAGGTATCTCTGTTGTAGTATTTAATACAATAAACCTTTTAAATCAGCTTTAACAGAACTCAATCAGAACGTGCTTGCAGTGAGTAATACTCTGTACTGGACCTGTAAGTTGTTTATTGAAATAGCATCATCTATGCCACACTGAATTTTGAAACCCAAAATTATACAGTGGATTGATTATTTTTTTTTTTTTCCAAAGGTTCTTAATCCGATTTGGGAGCCTGCAGACTTAGACCAGGTAAGCAGAGCTTTCATCTTCTCGATTAGTGAGAAGACTGGTGCTGACTCTAAACTTCACTACACTGGACAGGCACCTTTGGAAATGTGTGTCAGGGATTTTTCAATTTAGGGTTTTTGGAAAACGTTATTTGTAAAAGGTTTCGTATAATCAGTAGCATACTGGTGGTTAGACCATGGAGCTTGGAAATTCAGACAGAAAAACATTTTCCTGACATCCAACACTGTTCTCTCCCATTTACCCCATTTTTCATGTTAAATTTTAATCTTTCTTACTATTTTTCAATAATAATTCTATGCTGCCTAATAGGCTTGATCAACTTCTACTTCCCTTTGTTTTTCAGGCAAGCATTCAATGCTTGATGAAGAACTCAATCCTATTACACACCTTACGAGGTTCATCAGAGTCAAGATTGGGATCTTTTGTCTCAGGTATCACAGTGCTTTACTGAAAAAACAAAGATTTACTTGGCAAAACACTGTGAATTCTACAGATGAGGAGCCTCATGTATAAAAATTTGCATATATGTATGACAAAGAAATTTGTTTTTTCTTTACCAGTAGTTTCTTTGGCTGCCTCCACAGGGTTCATGAAGACAGGGACTGAAATCCCCATCTCAGAAACTGGGTTATTTGGCTCTCAACTACCCAGAGCAGCAGCTGGTGAGGCTTCAGGGACACCTCCTGCATCACCAACCCACACAAGGGTGGCCCACAGTAAATGCTGTAACAAAATCAAGAGTTTTCCCTCTCAACCCTGCACTCCACTCATGAAAAGGGTCGCAAAATGAAGCCTTCTGCTCTACCACCCCCTCTCAAAAATAAACACACAGATATTTGCCAAGTGGCCTGTTTATGAGGTTATTTTCTTAAAGGAGAGGAGCTGTTTCTATCCACAACCTACTGGGAAATTTAGTTTTGTTGTAAAACCCCTGGGGAAGCAATTGTGTCCCTGTTGTGAACACCTCAAATCCCAAAGAACCCTCATAAACCCAAAAATCCTGTAATAAATGCTTAGCCTTGCTTTGTCTCCAAATGGGCTCTTTAAAATATCATTTAAAATTCTTGACAAGAAGCATTCCAGTATTTCCTCCCTCACTAAGCACAGGTTACCTGAATTTACCATTCTCGGTTCTGCAAAGGGAGACAAGGCATATAAGGAGTGTTCACTTTTCCTGCTCCTTTCCCTCAGCACTGGCTGCTGCGGATCTTCCTGTATGGGAGTTGGTTGGCTGGGTCAGATCAAAGGCACACACCTTCTGTGCTACAACCACTGTCTCTGCCCACAGATCCCATTTCATATCACAACTGCACAGTTTTGATTAGTCACACGAGATTCAGGTGGACTGTGCTCTGTTGTTACCCATTCATCATTAGGAACGCAACACCAAAGCAGAAGCTGGATTACTCTAGAGGTCCACAAGGCAGATTTTATATAAACATCCACGTACAGCTATGAAAGACATCAGGTCTCATGATCAGCCACTGAGTATGGGGTTAGAAATAATGGGGTCAGTAGCCACTTGAAACATTTTTATGGCTTCCATAAATGCAATCTGTCTGTGAAAGACTCAACATCTGTTTAGAGTTCATTTGTGTCTTTTCATTCATTTTTTTTCCCCCCACTGGTAAATGGACCAGATTTTCAGTTACCAAGGCTTTCCTTCAGTATTTAAATACTTCCTATCCTATTTCTTAATTCCATATATAATTTCATAGCATTATTAGTTAGTGAATTGTTCAGAATTTGTCTGTTTGTTTAGCTGTGAAACGTCACTATTTTCATTTAGAAGACAACAGAGGAAACAAATCCCAAGAGATTTCGAATCATTTTCATAATCTTCTTTTAAAGCCAACCGATTTAGGAACAGAAAAACAAAGGGTGAAACATGTTTACACAAATATTTCTTCAGGTCAGAAACAGAAAATTTCAAGCTAGGTATACTCTGAATTATTAGATCATATTGGTTATTACACTTGTATCAGCTTCTGTAACACGAGACATGACCAATCTTTACAAATCTCTATATCCACGAACCAGGAGGGCAATGAAGCTATTACTACCATTTATTAAATTAATATATTTATCAAAAATAGATTTTAAATTTCAGAAAACACTGCTTATCTTCCCAATATACTTTGTTGAATGGCATTTCTTCAGGATATGCATCCTCTTCATCCAAAGCAGTGCTGCAGCTCAAATAACCAATGAGCTGGTGTCAATGCTGACCAACAGCTCTGCACTGACCAGCTCCCTGCACAGCAGTCCAGGGAATATTCCCTGGGGGAACAGGGAATGGAAGATGCACCAATGCAGACACCAGTTCTGGTGCTGTGTTACTCACTGGACACTTACACATCAGCTACCATCCCAATCTGGACCTACCCCGAAATATTTTGGTGGGAGAAGGAGTGCTGTTTTCCTTTTTAATTTATCTCTGCATCTTCATGGGCTACCAGCTAACTGTAAAACCTGCACTTCTCTTGGAAAATCATAACAAAGCATCTAAATCAAGTAAACTCTCAGAATACCTAAAATATACTCTTGTGCATTACTTGCATTAGTATTACTGGTATGTACACACAACACATAACAGCAGATGCATTTAGAGGTTTAACTAAAAACTTTGAATACAAAACATTAAGAAATAAAAAATGGTACTCATATATTCTTTTTTATTTAATCCCAATGCATTTATAAAATTGAGAGCAATGTCATTTACAGAGTAACCAGCAATGTTTTGGGTTTGTCTGTGTAGCAGAAATAAGCAGAACTAGCACAAGAATTGGCTGGCACTGTTTAGGCATTAAATTAATCTCAATACTGCAAACATGAATTTCTGTTAGAATTACATAAGAATATACAGAGACTAAACAAGATGCTTAAAATAAAATATATTCTTATCTACCATATTTATGGGATTAAAAAAAAAACACTGGCCCACTTCAACTTAAGCATCAGAATGAAATCACATCCTCAAAGGACTTAGTTAAACAGTCCTAATCCTTCATCTACTTAATCCAGCACTAACTCTCAGCCTTTATATTGTTTAATCTGAACAGTGAAGAGGACCATCTTCTAGTTCTCTGGATAACATTATGGTTAACCCTTCAAAATGAGAATCAAGGCACAGACCACAGATTCGAGATGAATCTTCCAAGATTCCAACACCGCATCAGTATCTTTAACTAGAAACATGACTAATCACATGAGCCTTGCCAAACAGCAGAACCCCAGCAAATATCAGTCTGCTCCAAATGCAAAAATTAGAAAAATGGCCACTCCAAAACTCTGCTGGGTGTTAGTCAGTATACATTTGCAAAAAGAACCAGATATAAGAGCAAAAACTGAGCAGTATTTCTGTGTGCTACAAACAGGAGAAGTTCAGAATAGGTGTGCAACAGCAACAGTTGGACACATAAATATTCCACAGTGGGCATGGTGAGACCATGGAAGGATCATGTGCCATGATTGCTCCTGACAAGGTGGGGTATGAAGCTTCTTGGCCTAATTTCAGGCACAAAAATTTATGGGCAGCAAATACCTATCAAATAAATAGAGCAAGTCAAGAAACTAGAGAAAGTGAACTAAATTACCTGGTTATAATACTAATTACAAATTATTCTCCACCACAGGCATGTTGGTTTGTATTTATAACTAGATTAATATCCATATTAAAATGCCAGATTATTGTAAACAGAGACTGTATCTTTCAGATACAAAACATTAGTAACTAATCAATAACCTTCATAAATTGGAGGGAAGGGTTTTGAAAAACCTAGACAAAATAAAGAAGCAGTGAGTTTTTCTCATTGCACAGTATTTCATTTCATTAGAACTTCATCAATGCCAATACTGCACCATAGCATGTGCCAACCTAATGATAAAAGGTTATTTCAAATTTTCATATGCTCCAGATGGCAACGATTCAGAAAGAATCTCACTCTTTATTTCAGCAGGATTAGGAAACCTCTTACGACAACCTCAATTGACATTTCTCATCCTGCCAGCACTACAATGGATCCCGGCGCCTGTGTTTCACATTGCAGTTGCCAGCATAATTGTACTATTACACACCGGTTGAGAACACAAATACAGCACTGCTATAAACACAAAATATGCAGAACAGAGCTCACAGTGAAACACAGGCAAGCCTGGAACAGGAAAATATCGTTCACTATTTTGCAACACTATTTCAGCTGAAATGAAACAAAGAATATTTAATATATTTTCACAAGGACACTCACTAAATTACAAAAACCAGTGAAACCAGTGACCCATTATTCTCCCCATTATACACTGAAATTGTCGACAAATATTTCAGAAACGCATCCAAATGGCCCATTTGAAATTCAGTATTTTTTTAACATTCTACGGTAAATTGATCCCACTACAAGAGACCCTCCCACTATGCACTACTGCATAGGATTAGACAAAAGAAGAACTTTTCTCTGGGAAGGGCTGAGACTATGAAGTAAGAACAGAATTTGAGAGACATTCGCCTTCTAAGGAAGACACTGACAGCTGGATTGTTTGGTGGTTTTCCCCTGCACAGTTCGAGAATAAAAGCATAGCAGCAGCAGACATTTGCAGTACTTGAGAAGATGAAGAAATACTTTGTCTTTAACAGAATTCATAATCTGAGACGCACTCAACAAGCCAATGGGAGGGATCTCCACTGTAGACCACTTTTAACACAAACTCACTTCGATGTGCTGTAATTGTGACTGTAATTAAATCAGTCAAGTCTCTGGCTTTTTAACTGCTGATTACTTTGCTCGGCCTTACCTGCCTTTCATAAAGTAGCAGTGTTGGTCAGTTGGTCTGGTTTGTTACTGCTATTTCCAGTAAAAAAACAATATACACAAGGGCATTGTTATTTGCTAATAATCCATATGTGACATATACAGGATCAGCTTTCTCATGGTTAGTAGACACAAACTGGAAGGAATCTTCCAGATGAAGACAAACAGTACGCAGCAATAAAAGCCAAATCAACTCAGTGCCCACAAAAAGGCTTTAGGATGAAGGATGAAACCTACAGCGAGAGACAGAAAAATGTTTCCTTCTGATCAGGTGAGGCAATGTCTCAACCCATGCCACATTCATTCAATTAACAGACTGTGGCTTGAAAACACTGATAAGGGTACTGCAATTTAATAATCTAATCTGTATTCCTAGAAAATGAAAGCTCAGTTCAAAACACACAGTTGGCCTGGATTTCCAGTTCTGGCACGTTGTACATCTTTCTCTGCTATGTACTGGCATGGAAAAATAGATAATTAAATCCCACAAATATCAAAGAACAAAAACACTTGCATAAAAAGGTATGTCAAGTTCTAAAATGCAGTGCAACTTCCTGTGCAAAACAGAAATCCCTGTTCCTTGCAGTGCTAAACCTCATGAGATAACATCTACCTAATGATCTAACCTAATGATCTTAAATATCTCCTCCTAACCACTTGTTTCATGACAAATGCAGCTCTTCCCCAGCATGCCACTTCTTCCTTCCCATCTGGAGTGGTGGTGAAAACCAAGAAGAGCAAAATCCCTTATCTTCCTAGAAAGCAATTGAACTGGGATTCAGATATCATGGAACAGAATGATGCAAAAGAAAAATCTACTCCAAGGTAAAATGTAAATTAAGATTCTCCAGCAAAATCCTGAAAGGCTAAAAGTGATTTCTATTATGTGACTTGTTCTGAACTGGATTTGTAATTTCTCTGCATCCTTTTGCAGCATGCTCTTAATTATCTGGTTGTCACAAGAGTAGCTCATTGTTTGATGCAATACAATATTCTACTGACATCCTTTGGACAATGTTCTCAGGATAACCTATCTGTAGCTATTACACTGCATGCTTAGAAGATGGATGTTTTCTGAAATACATATTTAATTAACGCTATTTAACACACAGTTTGACTGAAGGGTAGTAGCACCCAATTGGTAAAATTTGAGATTACGGGGCGGGCACTACACACAGAATTAAAACCACATTAAACTGAGTCATTTAAATCAATCTACACTTGCTTACAGGATCTGCAAACTGAAGCACACATTATGACCAAAGATAATCACATCAAGATTTCTGGCAATGCTCTACAATAGAAGCTATCTGAAACAGAAGACAGTAATTGTTACTAAATTGTGACAGAATCCCTGTGGAGTTAGGAGTTATAACAATATTAGTCATGTAGGTTCAGGATGATTAATGATACTGCAAAAACTATCAAGATTGTAGCAATTAACCCTTTACAGGCAAAGCCCACAGTAATTACTGACATCCCTTCCTGCCATAAGACAGACATACCTGACTCTTATTGTTGCATTTTTAGTGCAGTTACCTGGCACCTTTTAGGAGCTGGTGGGGATCTGGCCCACCAAGTTTCCTTATTTGTTTGAATAGTTTGAATCACGTCAGATGACTTAAAACTGTTCCAATTTTCCTGTGTTTCATTCTTAAGTGTTTCTTTTAATATGTTTAAGAAGGGAATTGCCTTAAGAAGGGAAATGCCTGTTTCTTTCCAAAGGACATTCCCTCTGCTAAGTCTAGATCTAAACCTGGGGAGAATCAGCAGAAAGACCTCACAGCTGTCCTTGCTGATACTGATGGACTAAAACCAAACATCTTTTCTTTTTTACATCTCATTTTTTCCTCTACATGACATGTGTCAAGAAAATGAACAAGCGACATCCGTGCAGCTGAAACAAACTCCTTATGCCTTCAGAAGATAAATCCCTGAGGACAGACTTTTAGAGTAACTTTGAAAACACAGTATGAGACTAAGACATGAATAATTAGAAGAACTAGGTCTATAAGCCAATAAATACAAGGAAAAAAATTCCATCCTGTTCCCTTTATGTTTATCATATATACCCTGAAAAGCAGAACTCCACAAAATAGTGCACCTAGTATAATAGCTTTTCAGCTTTAACTATACTCACTGCAACCTTTAACAACCATATTTGAAATGTGTGCATAGAGGCAAACACACACCCAAAATATTTTGGTAAAAGAATAAGATTTAAACTAAATTTTTAAGTTGCTCTGTCCAACTTTGAGCACTGAAAAACAAATGAACTGCTGCACAGCCTGTTACATTAGAACAATGCTGTGGAATAATTACAAGTTCTAAGATAAAATTAAAATTACCATAATAATTCTCCTGTGAAACAATCCAATCCATGCAGACTACGAATTGCTACGAGGTTGAAAAAAATGCATTACCACATCAAGTCAGGCAGATAAATAATTCTATTTTCGTTACTTAGTGGAGATATTTAAAAGGTTATGCAGAGCAGGATGAAAAACTGATTACATTTGCAAATTATGCATTGGTCACATTGAAGGACCAGCTCTTCACCCGCACACCAGCACTATAAAGCCAGCTACGCAAACTGTGAGCAAAGATACGATTCTCGCTGAGGAAAGCAGAAGTCCCAATCTACTGGGCCCACTTTTGGGTACCATAGGTGGTATCCAGACAGGGACATCTTTGTCCCTATTTTCCTGTGCTATTCCTTGTATCACTTCCTTTAGAGTACTTCTGTGAAAGGCTTTTTCTCCTCCCTGCCTCATATACACATGAAAACCAGAAAACCTTGCTTTAAATCGAGACAAAACAAAGCATTCCTCTATTATTCTACTCAGAGAGACAAAAGTCAAGATTTCACAATCTTCTCCTCTTTCCCACAAATCTGTAAATATCCACTATTTAACATACTAAACTCCCCAAAAGCACTCTTTTCCTTCTGCCCTTAATGAGAGGTGAATCATAGAATGGTTTGGGTCAGAATGGTTTGGGTTGGAAAGGACCTGAGAAATCATCTACTCCCAACTCCTCCACCATGGACAGGGATGCCACCCACTAGATCAGATTCACAGAAGTCACACCAGAATCTTAAAAAGGACGAGCACTCTTCAGGATCAGATGTTATCTGCTTGCAATTAAAATGGGAGTGTGGGCTCCCTGGTTTAATTTGATGTAAAACTGCAAAGGTAAAACACAAACTCAGTCAACCAATGAACCTTTGAAGATTCCAATCATGTTCATAAAAGAGAAGTACAACTACGAAGATCATTTGACTTTATGTCAGCTTTTTAATCATATTATTCCCTCATGGTTTAATTTGCTCTGTACCTATCACCATCAATCTGAATGCACACCACTGCCCATTAATGTTACATTTACAGTCTACAAGTTTTATAGTACAGAAAAATTACTAATACACGCCACCTCAAGCATCAAACAGGAAAACAACTACAAAAATTGTGATCCATTAGTAAAGAGGAACAGTCTATAATCTGCAAATTGCGTATTGACCATGGGTTTTCAATCATTTGACAAAAGAAACCACAAGTCTGAGAGGATAAGTAAACTAAAATGGGATAAATCCATGTCGTTTGGGTAGCAATTAAAGCTAATCATGAAATCAGAGGATCAGTCTTATTTATATTGATTTTAAATGTGTGTGTCTTTCTGATTCTCCAGGGCAAATACTCACTTTGAAGAAATCAAAGTGTGGACATCTTGTGTGTGACTTAGTGGAGCATAGGGAAGACCACCAGCTGTGACAGACACATGCAACGGAGGTTTGAAAACTGTCCCGTAATTTCCTGATCAGGAAGGGGTCATTAACAGAAAGTGCCATTGTACAACACCACAGGGTAGGACAAGAAGTCAAAGAGAGATGGAACCACTGAGTTGGTGTAGAAAAAAACTCTGCTGGACAATCCTGTAGCTCAAACCAGACTGATGCTTTTAAAAACAGCCTTTTATTTTACCAGAGTCATCCACGATGGATCCTACAGTAACACTTGTTCTTTTTCTCACCTGTTCTTAGCCAGTTTAACTCCTCTAATCAATTTACTGGCACACAATTTCTGTTTACACATATCTCTTTGAATTACTGGATTTAAAAAGGTAAACGACAACACTGTTTCAAAGGTGATTCTCCATAGTATTATTCCACTGTAAGGATTTAAGGCCTTTATCACCACACTGCCTGGGTATTTCCTCCATTTCCTTTTTAATATTCTTTGTTATACAGCTATTATGAAATGTAGATTAAATTTCAAAAGACAAAGGTACACAAACCATCTGGAGTAGGGAATTTTCCATGTTGGGATTCAGAAAGATGGATCTGATTTTTACACGAATAAACTAGACTCTGAAGACTTCTATCCCAATGAAACAGGAAGCAGAATATCATTTCATGTCTGAGAAATCAGTAAAAGGCAATAGATGCAAACGTCCAGAAATATGAGTATGATGCATCCTGTGAGCACACAGACAAATATAAAGCAGACACAGGATTTCCTGAGCACACAGATCACCATGCTTTTGCCTGGGGAAGATAAAATTACCTATTTCCCTGGTCCCCATGCAAGAAGCTTTCAGCAGCTAAGGGCTGTTATGAACCACCACCCCATGATTTACCAGTGCACTGGGTACTGAAATGGGGCTGGCTCTTAATGTAGCCTCAGAGGCTTCAGAGTCCACAGAAGATGGAGAACTGCAGGTCCCTCCCTGTGCATCCAGAATAACGCCTGGAGCAAAGCAATCCCTTGCTCTCTGAAAGTGCTACACAAGTCAATATACATCATGCAACACAAATTGCTAAATTTCTGGTCCCGGCATGACTTCTGTGTTTCAAGTTTACCCTGGTTCTTCAGTCACTCTCTGCAGTCACTCTGAGCTCATTGCTTTTGTTCTTTCTCAACTTCAGTAGGAAAATATCATTTCAACTTGATGGTTTCTAACATGAGAATGAGAATTTTGTTTTTCAAGAAAACTGAGCCACCAGACTCACTGAAGGTATTTCTCATGTGCGTGTACTTTCAAAACCACCATATACATACACAGAACTAAAGAGTGGAAAAAATTTGGCCTGGTATCAAAAATTGTAAAATTTCCATTTTACTATTTGTTAGTCAAACAACAGGAAACCAGCATATTTAGTACAAAGTATCCCAGAAACTGAGTGCGGTCAAACTCCATACAAACTTGGGGCAATCTCCTCTTCGAGCTTAGTTTCATGAGTTTAATAAAGCCATTCCTTTATTTCCTGTCAGATGAAACTTATTCACATAAAAGCTCTTTGATCTTACTTAGAATGGTTCTTGACAGTTCCGAGTAACTATGTAATAGATGAAATATGTACCTAGGTGTTGTAGAAGCACATAAATAAACACACTAATGTACTCACCCCAACAGTGTTAACCTAGAAGAAACTTCATTCTTTAACTCTGTCAATTCTAATCAAAAGGTAAGATCAATATCCTAAGTGGTAGGTCAGAGCCCCAGAAAAGCAGCATTCACACCATGTCCTGAGGCTTGAGAATCCAGCAGCTTGCCCCATAACCCTGACACCCACCTTGCTGCTCAGGGGAGGAGGTGGAGGAGTCAAGAATGAAGGAATCAAGGTGAGCCTGGGAAGAAGGGATGGGTGAGAATAAGTGTTACTAGTTTCGTCACTGTTTATCACTACCCTACACTATGTTTAATTAGCAATAAATTAAATTAATCTTTACCAAGTCAAATCTTTCCCCTTGATGGTAACTGGTGAGTGATCCCCTATCCTTAATGCATGAGGGCTTTTTTGCTATTCTTTTCTCTCCCAGCCCTCTTGAAGAAGGTGAGTGAGAGAGTGGCTGGGTGGGGACCTGGCAGCCAGTCAAGGTCACCTCCCACATCTTTGACAATGCTCATCTTGCAGTCAGCAGCCAGGCAGAGGCAGGTGAACAAGAGAGACACACCAGACATGGAGAACTTACTTGTGTGTGACACTTATTCACCAGTTTTCATTGCGACATTTCATACAGTATCAGCCTATAAAATCCAGTGGTACTTAAAACCACAGGGCAGGATGACAAGGTCAGCCTTTGACACAGACTCTGTCTCTGGGCCAACCTGTCTCCCACAATAACCCTACTACACACAGGCCATGCAGGGAGAATGGCAGGAGGTTACTGCAGAACTACACAAAGGAGCATTGCAGACAACTTCCTCTGTAATCTCCCTCTTGAGAAAAGGAGTGAACTCCCACGTAGTATCATACTCACCCCTGCTACAACAGAATCAAAGGAAAGCCATCAATAGCTGCCAGGAGAGCACTGTTATCTCCCCTGAAATTAGATTAGGATGTTATTAATGGCTGGCTTTAGGCAAAGAGACCAAACTCAGGGCCAGCTGAGCTGGTGTGTAGTTCCCAGACACGGCCCCAGTTGGAAGTGGATTACCAGCCATGGCAGTAAGGCCACAGAGGTGAAAGCAGGTGTGACCTCTAGATGGAGCAGACCTTAGAAATTACAATATGATGACTCAACATCAACAGGCTGATGCAATGCATAAAAATCTCCTCATCACATCTACAAGGCAAACAGTTATCCTTCCCACTCACCTGTTGACAAGACAGAGTGGAGCTAAGGGAATTAACAAGAATTGGAAAATACAAAAAGGTTGTGCCTGAACCTACAACCACACAGTTCTTTCATGCCAAGCGTTGTAGCAGTAATTTTTTCCCTTGTCAAAAGCAAGAGGCTTAACCCTACAGTCAATATTAATGTGAGGAGAATATACAGTCTAATGAGAATTGCACTCATCCTATTCACAGCACCCTGGCAGCTCAAACAAGGACCATTTCCTACTTTTCCAATAACATATGCTCTTTAAACCCTGAGGCAATTTTCCAGTCTCAGACATTGGTACCAATAAACAACACAACTTTAACTGAAATAGTTCTTGAAATTTACCCAAAAGGGAATTTAAGATTTGATAATGGGCTCTTCAATTACTGTTTCCAGATACACTTTAAAATAGCCTTTATTGAACTTGTTTCATTCAGACTAAAATAGTGATCAAAGTAACTTAAGTAAAGCTACCTCTTTTACTGCTTTAACATTTAATCACAGTTTAGGGTCACCTGAACTGTATGCATTCAACAGACAACAAGTTCTATTGCTTACTGATGTACAGCAGGGAAATGCAATCAATTTATATTGTGTCTATTAGTGTACTTTTCAGAATGATACTATAAATCACACCTACTGCTGTGGGCAGAGCTGTTGCACTTCTGTTCCTACTTTTGTAGGAAAATGCTGAAAGCAGGAAAAGCACAGCTGAAACCAACAACAAGGAGGTAAATGAGGCACAGTGTACAACAACAAAAATGGGAAAGTCAGACTGCATGGCACTGTCTTGGAAGAAACTGGGCTGATTTTTTATAGGGTAGGTCCCTGTGCATTTGAGAACTGTGCAGCTACACAATGTCATGCCAAAAAGAGCCTTATGAAATCTAACAGCTGCAGAGAACCAATAGATCTCAGCGGGTTTAAGAAACAAAAGATCAAGTATTTCAACCCAAGGTGAGATCATACGACAGCAATGCAAATATAACAGCATCCAACAACAGTGTAAAAACCCAACTTTAGTACTAAACATTTTTCCTGCAGGGGTTTCTCCACATCTCAAATATATTTCATCTCCAATAAAATTAGAACGCAAATTTAAAACTACATGAATACATGTTACAATTCCGGAAAAGAAACTTCAGTTTAAAAGCTCTTTCAGCAGCTATCACATATTTATCAAACTAACTACTCTGTCAATTGAAGGCTCTGGCAGATTTATGCAGGTGTTAAGAAAGAGAACTTCGATTTATTTCAGACTACTGGGCTGAAATATTGCTTACTTGGTAACAACAGAAATGTCATACACTAAGAAAACTTCTCACCTTCTGAAGTTCTGCATCTCAAACCATATGCTTGTATGACAGATAAAAGTTTTCACACAATTTCATTTAGGAATAGGGAGCATTGCTCTCCTGATTACAAAGGTCAATTTACAGATTAGCACCAACTACTATATTTCATTCTTTCCATCATGCCAAGAAAATAATTTGAAATGTGTATGTAGAATGAAATATATGTAGAAATGTCGAGGTCAATCCTCTCAGTTCAGGAATTACACATATTTAAAAGATTTTTGCTGTAGTATGTGTTCTTACATTGATCTATCTACATCTGAAAGACAGAATGTTTGAACCCAAAATGTTATTCTCTAGTCATCTTCTTCACTTGCTTTTAACATTTCATCCCATCAACATTTTTCTTGTCCTGTTTAATTGTGTTCAAATTAAGGAAAAAAGGTTGCAAATCCTTCAAACAATACAGAATCTCTAGGCAGCACGAGATTATCCAGCTTCCAGTTCCATTATTTGTTCAAGTAGGATAAGAAAAAGTACACTCATTAAGGGAGAAAGTCTGTTTGTGTAAGCAAATATCTTAATATTCTACTAAAAATCAGCAAAAATAACCTTTAATATTCATCATCACAAATATAATGTTTTAAAATAAAACCAAATATTTAAGTGACACATTCTCTTCCTAGCATCTGGCCTACACTAAAATAAAACCTGATGAGGCCAGCAGGAGTTTTCCTCACTGGAGTAACGGGGCTAAGCAAGTTGCCATTAATGAAAAATGATATTTAAGTTTGCCTTCAAACACTTTAGCCAATGTGCAGACAGCCTTAAAAAGAACATAATGCTGATTTAGAGGACCATCACCTTTATCTAAATCAGAGGGACAGACATAAAGAGACAAACAACTTTAATTCAAAGAACTTGCGTCCCTCTGCTTCTCGACAGACCTGAGCACACTCGACTGCAAACAGCAGTGGAAGAAAAAGAATGGATTAATTTGAAGATAGTGGACTTCAGGGATCCTGACTAATAAAATAGTTTTTCTTTTCAGAAACATGGTAGAAATGAATCAGACTACTGCAGTTCCACAGAAATAATGAAGAGCTCTCCTGAAAAGACCTGAATATGCATCAGTTAAAATTTGATGAAGGTACTGAGAGCATCACTCTGGAGACTGGCTCCCCCTCATCCCCTTCTTTTCTTAACCACGGTTCCATCACCTTCAAAGTTAATTTCACAGTTTTCTAGCTATTGCAGCAATAATACTGTTCTAAAATCAGGACCTCAGGAAATTCTTCCTTAAATAAAGATTAATATACAATAGAGCAAAATCTTCTAACCAAGAATACTCAGGGGGTGGATTTATTTTGTGTGTATTACTCCAGGAGTCTCATCAGAATAAGTAAAATCGAAACCAAGGGTGAACGAAGAGGAACAACAGGAAACTAAAAAAGAAATATCCTTAGCATTTTTAATGGAGAATTTCAGAATTAACTGAACACTTTATGGTTTTTCAAATTTTTTTTTGAATTCTGCAGAGAATTAATGCAAATGATTCCAAACACAATATAAAAGATCAACACAGTATTATTGTTATCAATGGTTTTTGCAGTGTTGCCTAGAAAACCAGAATCAAATTAGAGGAGCAGCATGGCAAACACTGAGAAAATAAGAAAAAAAAACCACAAAAAATGCCCAAACCAGAATACCCAAAAAACCCCAAGAAACATAACCAATGAAAAAAATAACCCTGCAGGTTCTTTTCACCTTATTAAACTAAACTTGAGCTTTTAACAATTCAGTGGTCTAAGGGAAGGAGTTAATATTCAGTCTTGATGGAAAATATACATGAAATTCTGTTGTGTCTTTTGATTTTTAGGATTGTTTTGTTTCTGTTCATGACAAAAACAATGAAAAAAAATCTGTTTGATGTACAAGATCTCATCATGCATCATGCAAACAATAAATAACTCAAATCCTTACTATTATCATATGAATGGTTTGTGTTAATCCCTGTTCTAAGCTGGTTCTCTTGTAAATGGAGTTCTGTTCTAGCCCAAAGCTCTGGCCCAGGCAATGCAGGAAGAGATTTGAAGCAGGTCCAAGCAGGATGAGCTCGCCCAAAGCTGCCAAAAGGCTTCACTTTTTTTCCTCTTTATTCAGATTGATCAAACCCATTCTAGTTTACAAGACACAAACAGACACATACTGATTTATCAGCGGCATGCACTTCTTGAGAAGTGAAGACCTACACTTATAAAATTATTGGGAATTTTAGCAAACACAAAATCCCTAGAAAGGAAGATTTTCACCATCCCATAAAATGATGGCATAAACCTTTTAAGTATTCCAGCAATCATTTAGCCAAGTGTCTGCGACAGAATTTCAGAGGGAGAGCAGGTTTTGCCTTAGATTAGATCCATTCAAGTTATCAGCAGCTCTGGACAATGTTTCTGCACCAAATGTGTTTTTCCCATTTTTGAACGCAGTTTACTCGTGGTACATACCTGGAAAACTGTTCCTGCAGCCCCCGCATCTGAGCTCTGCTCCTCTCCGACTCCAGGGTCACCTCCCGTAATCTCTTTTCACTCTCAAGTCTCAAATGTCTTTCTTCCTCCAACTCATGTATCAGCTTCTCACGCTGAAATACCATAAAAATTTACTCATTAGTTTTACACATAAACCATATTTTAGGATAAAAAAATGAGATTTTATTTGGGAAAAATTATCAGAAACTCAAAATAATTAACCTACTAATCCAGTCCCATCATTTTTGTGCAGCAATGTTACATAGGTAAGAATTTTTTCAGATTATCCCATCACACTGAGCCACCCTCAGTGTGATGCCACACTCAGCACACTCATGGAGGTCAGCATACTGAAAAACAAACATCCACCCTCTCTTTCAAAGTGCTTTTCCTTTGTCTCCATTCAAAATAAATATAAAAAATTAGATTTGAGATCTGTGACCCATCTTGCTTGAATGCAGACATGGGGAGCATGAAAAAAATCAAGAGGTCAACTTGTCACCCATCTTTGAATGTTTCAACCTCAGAAGGAGAAAAAGATCCTGCAGCCACTGGTTTTCTTGTTTTGGCTGAGAGGAGGATCCCCATCAGTAGAACAGAGTTTATTTGAATCTCCTTAGTCAAATACTATGATAATGAATGTGTTTTAAAAACTGAGTACAAAACAAACCAATATGAGAGTGATCAAAGTGTCATTAATATTACTAACCGCTCTCAAACTGATATAATAACACTGATTAAGTAACTGATATATATATACAATATATACTATATCTAACTGATATAGTAAGAGACGGGTTTTGTTAATTCTTAAAACACAGGACCCAAAAACCCAACACACAATATACAGACTACCTGGATAAATCTACATTATGTCATGGCCTAAGCTTTTTTTTTAAAAAAAAAAAGAAAGAACATCATATAAATGGTAGATAAAGATTTAAAAATCTTAATTCAATAGTGGCTAAATATAATTTAAGAGGAGAAGAAAAATTAACCTAAAAGTTATTGAAAATGTTATTGCAATTAAAAGATGTATTTACAGCCTTTTCCATGTGACCCTGTTAAATGGAAATGAAATGAAATTAAATTTTATCCTAGTGAATTTAAAGGAGATAACAAATCAATAAAACCCCCAAGGATTTTACGTGGCACTACATTACTCTCTGTCAGTGATGGGGTTCCCCTGTCTAGGAACAGGTGAGGTCATTGTAAAGCTACAGTGGGTTCCCCACCCATCTGCTTTGTGCTTGTGGTGCAGGGAGATTTGCAGCCTGTCAGACAGCCTGATGTAATTCCATGATTGATCTAAATTTCCATGGCATACCTGCAAAAACGTATATAGAAATTATCCCTACAGTTTCATTAGTAAATAACAAAGGTATCTCAGAGATAAGCCATTAAATGGGGGAGACAGGCTATTTGTACAAATCTCACAGCTATAAATCTTACTGGATAATAATTTACAATAGCAGCAACCAGGGGACCAAAAATATGAACATTGCCAAGTGGAAAACGGATCTTAAAGACAGTGATAAATAAGCAGACGCCACAAAGGGAGGCTGCAAAGGTTTAAATGAAATATCTATATGCTCGTGAAAAAATAGGAGGAATTACTCAGAGAATAGAGGGGTTCTTTCTGGTTGGCCATATGTAATACCTGGAAAATGGAAAACTGCACAGCCAGAAACAAATTACTGGCAAATAAATACACTGTTCTATCTAAATTATCTAATCACTGTCCTTAGTGTTACACAGCCATGTCCCACCAGGTGCTGGGTAACCCTCGGTTTCTGCCACAGGAGGAAGAGCAGAGAGTTCAGCACCAGGCAGAGGACAGACAGCAACTGGCTCACAGAGGATAACTCAGGCTAATGATATGGGAAGAATATTCACAGCAGTCAGTATTGCTCCAGCTTAGATCCCATCAATGCCAACTTCAAAATGATCCTGCTCCAGGAACTCTTGCGGAATTGCTGTCAGCATCTTCTCTTGTAGGAAGTTTCACTGCGGCTAAAGGGACATCTAGGACATCCCGAGTCAGTGGGTAACAAGGAAAATGACATAAAAGAAATACATAACTATCACCTGGGACTTAGGAAAAGTTTTCAGAAGATACTGGTGTCTACAGAAACTGGGCTTAAAACCAAATACGTAGCTGTTCCTACAGGAACTGAGAAGCCGCCTTGGAGGAAACTCAGGTGCTCCTATTAACACCTGAGGGGCCAAACAGACCCAAGGCTGTGCCTGAGCTACCTGACACAGTAAAGATTAACTACAACAATGGACTGGAAAAGAGATTCAGCCTTGCCTTCATGGCTTATTCAGCATCACAAGAGCCACAATGATCTTCTTCTGATACAGCAACTACCTCTGCATGTCTGCTATGCTGACCCTGCTCTGGTCCTCAAATAAATCTTCCTACATTATGTACAAAGCCAGATCTCCACAGGTAGGACAGACAAAAAGTGACACTCCAAAAAGCAGACGAGTCTCCTGTTCTCCATCTCCCTGCCGAGGCTTCTGCAGG
Organism: Chamaea fasciata; assembly: GCF_029207755.1. Classification (NCBI taxonomy): domain Eukaryota; kingdom Metazoa; phylum Chordata; class Aves; order Passeriformes; family Sylviidae; genus Chamaea; species Chamaea fasciata. Next base: position 32,135,042 of record NW_027094093.1, read on the forward strand.
CTGCTCACAGCTCCACTGCCTGTCCTGCACCTACAGGCACGGCCACACTCCTGCCCACCACAAACCCGCACCTGGCAGAGAACTGCACAGACAGCACAGAGTCACAAACACAAACTTCTCCCTACAGGTCAAAGAGCTGTGCAAGCTATTTCTAGGTTTCATCTACCTCTTGCTGATACGGTAGAGAATGCTGTTGCTGCCATTTACTCCTGTTCATGTGGGGACGGATATGTTATGGTCCTAGACAAAAAGATCGGCACATCCACACGGAGATTTTTTCCTTAAGAAGAAACAACATAGGAATTACCTTAAGAAAAGTGCTCTTAAACAAGCAACAAATGGGCATTAAAAGCACAGCAACATGTCAGGAATAAAATCCCTAAACGTTAGGAACTTCTGGAATGAGCTAAATGCCCAGTTCCAATTCAGCCACCTCACGGGCAAGAACTACAACACATTATTAGTTACATGAGCACGTACTGCTGCTGCACGAAACTCCTGCTCCTTTCAGGTTTAGGGGTGAACAACAAACCAGTCACGAGGCCACAAGACCACAAACAACAGCACTGACCTATGGCCCTGAAATTCTGAGTTCTCTTCCCAGCTACCAAAACCCTCCTGTACGAACAGGGCCAAGACTTGCCCACAGGAAAGCTGCACAGCAACAACACCGTCAGCCCTCACTGCCGGGATTCTTCACAAGAATTTGTTGGCAACCTCGCAGCACTTCTGCCATTTCTTGCAGGCAGAAAGCAGATCTGTTTTCAGCCAGATCACTGACAATAAATACTGTGAAGTGGGGAGAAAAAGGTGTAAGAGACCACCCACACTTGGGAGGTTTTTAGTCTGCAGGACACAAAACAGTCAGCTATACTGCACAGAGAAGGTAGCTCCCAGCAGTAGTGACCTTATCCAGCAGAAAAAAGAACTAGATTTTTATTCAGACCCAGAAAATCCATAATGAAGTGTCAGAAGAGAGAAGTGAGCCTAACGTACAGAAAGGCCAGGATTAAACTGAGATTTTTTAGATTTTTTTTGGCTCCTGGAAGAAGAAAACATATCCCTGAACTTTGCAGGAATTTTGTGCTGACATAATGCACTTTACAAGCTCCTCTGTGCTAACCCCACTTTCTTCCTGTGCAAAAAAAAGGCGCGTGAGAAGAAATAAACAGAACTCGTTAAAGGTTTTATAGTGAATATAAGCTTAATAGAAAGTAATAGAATTAGCATGCTATGTGAAGAAAAAGTTGAATAAAAAAAGTCTGTGAAATGCTTCAGTTCATCTTAACACTAGAAAAATCATTTCCATCTTGCAATGAAGTTATGTATTCCCACTTGCCAATTCCTCTTTAATTACAGATTCTTCTCTCCACGAGCTCTGCTCAAACTATTTTTCCCTGTTTCCTCTCCTTGCAGCACAGCTGTACCCTTCCCTTCTTAGAAGCATAACCTTTACTTGATTCCTGCTTCCCCTTTTCAGCCTCCCCAGAGAGCCTGACTTTCATCACATCACCCAGTCAAATTCCTGATAACTTTTCAAACAGGCAAAAAATTCATGTGAACAAACTAGAGTGAAAGACAGTGTTAGCAAACTCTCCTGATACCTTCGTGCAAGTACTGGAATATTTTAACGTGGAACAAAGTTTCACGGGCTGCTCATTATGCTCCTGAGCCAGCGCCTGCACTTCAGCAAGCTCCTTTTCGTGTAGCTGTAGAAATGTTCGTGTCAAAATGTTTCATTCCTCATCCAGGCAGGGACATGTACCACACGTTACGTCATCCTCTAAAAGTTAAGGAAGGAATGCAATCTGAGCTACTCACGATCAAAACAAAAAGCATGAGAACTATTTTTAACTAGACTGGGAGTAATGCATGTGTTTGACAGTGAAATGTGATTAGTTCCTCAGCACTCCATGAAGAGACCAAGAGACACCATTTATTCTCAGAGTTACTGTTTAGTAGCTGTGCTCTCAGTCTAAGCACTAACCCTGTGCAGCCATACAAGTGTCTCCCAAGAGGAGCTCAACCATTTGTGTCTCCTTTAATTACCCTGGGATGTGTCACAAATGTCAGCACCGGGTTCTTTCACGTTCCACCAAAGTGGAAATGTGGAAATGTCTGGTCTGTTGGGTGAGGAAGCATGAGTGTGGATGGGGCAGGTGGCAGCCTGCAAGGCAGGCAGCAGCATGGTCCTTTGCTCCTGAACAGCCTGACACCGGCACACAGAGGGAATGTGTGGCACGGCAAGGTTTGGCATGGAAATGCTGATCTCTTACCTCTTCTTCATTTCAGGGCTATTTCATTGTTAACTTTAAATCTAGACACGGATGGCACTTAAGCCTTCAAAGTCAGGGACTCGGAGTTTTGCCTCCTTTATTTGTTACTGCTGGTAAAATCATCAAATGTCTCATCAGAATGGCGAGACCAACATCATGAAAATGCTTCTCAGAGAAGTATCTGGTGATTTCTCCTCACGAGGGTCAAGCATTTCAGTAACTCAAGCAGATTTCTCATTCCAAAACTCTCCATCTCCCCTTCTTTATATTCGTGTACAAACTTCTCTGTAATTTTTTGTCCCCCAGGTCTGCTGAGGATGGGGAGCAGAAGCAAAGCTGACCCAAGGCTCAGCTCAGCCTACAACATCAGCATTCCTTTTTTTAACTTGTTCATTTACCTTTTTCATTAAAAAATCATAGCATCATAATTAATAATTTTATCTATATGTTAAAGGAAAACGTGGCTGTGTGTCAAGATTTAAAACTAAAGATGACTGCAAGTGAAGAATTAGAGGTGTGGGGCACACACACATACACCAAGCAGGCTGCACAGGGCATTGCTGCCCATCAGGGACAGCCCAACACTTCCTTTAGGAACTGCTCCCTCCTCCTTCTGTTTAGCTTATCCTTGGGCCTTATGAAAAGCAGCTCTTCAGAACAGCAAGATATAACCTGACTGATTAGTTCAAATACCAAAAATGTCTCAAGAGGGGCACATATAAAATCTCTCATCATTAAGATTATATTATAAGTAGGGGAAAGAGCTGCAGATTAAGTAGAAGTAAGAATCCTCTAGTCTTGAATTTGTTCTTTGCTTCCCCTGTGCATCCTAAGAAAGGGTTTACTATGGTGCTGCTAATTATGCAAACGTGGGACCAATATTTTGTCAAAAGAAGTCTACATGAGAATATTTAGCACAGGCTTAATGTTGCCCAAAATCAGGCTAATAACCTTCACATTAAATTTTTAACAACTACTTTAAAGCATTTGCTAAAGAGGGTCACAATTTCTGTGTAATTAATATTGATTTCAAACAGATACTTTGCAATGAATTTAAATGATGGGAAGAAAAGAATAAAATAATTTTTGGTTTAGAGTTTGAAGTACCATTAAGCCATTGCAAACCCAATCTGAGTTTTTATGTATTTATTTTTAATGCATTTTTCTGATGCCGTTCCTCTGATACCTTGCCATAAAAGTCGTAATTTAACGGACTCATAGCCTGGTTTACGACACAACATCCCATGAGCCAGAGAGAATGTAGCCACAAAGTAGACAACAATGAAAACTGAATGAAGCAAACACAGCAGCTACTAGAAACACACTCAAATTAGTTTTTCTAGCAAGCCAATGCTCAATACTCTCATTAATAAATAGGTACATTCAAAGTATTCAAGCCCACCGTTTTATCACCCTTGTATACCCTTTTGAAAGACTGCTTCAGGCAGGAGCCCCAGGACAGCCTGGGACAAGAGACGAGAGGGGGATGGTGAAGCAGTTCCATTTCTCAATAATTAATTATGAAATATTAATTGAAATAGAAACCGGAATTTGCAACTTGGTCTCCCAGTTGGTTTTACAAAGTAACTCATTTTTTCTGATGCAATGAATATTTAATTCTCCCAACAAAATGCCTGGTGATCAAATGGTATTTGTTCAAGTGCCACAAAATTCACCTGAGCCCCAGCTGCTCACGGCCCAAGCAGTCGGGGAAAGGGAAGCACAAATGTTCTCTGTGTTACAGGTATTTTGTGAGAGCTTGTGTTTGGGCCTTGCAAATCAAACAGGTCAAGGAGTCCAAGGTGGTTCACCCTCATCTAACACAGAAGGTGGGTGGAATCTCTTTGTCGAGATTTTCACCTCTCTCCAGAGGCAGCTGGACCTGCTTGTCCCCCTCCTGCAAAGCCCAGTGCTCTCCCCCCAAACTCCTCATGTGCAACCTGCTCCCAAATCCAGCACACAGGATATTACAGTCCTCTATCTGAACCTATTTCACTCACAAATGACAGGAAAGAAATGTGATTAAAAACCAGAGAGCATATATAATTTTTTATTTCATCCTGAATTGCACTGGGTACTGTATTTTCGTTCAAATTAAAATGAGTCGAACTTCAGTGTCCTTTGTTTGCTACTCATCGATCCCTGTTAAACCAAATGTTTCTCATTCTGTAATCAATACTTCTCTGCAAAAATAAACCCAGGCACTGACAAACAACTTTGCAGAACATTGCAGCACTCCTTGTAGTGGACTTTCTCAGCATGAAAAAAACATTCCCCCAAAGAATGGGGAAAAAAGAATTGCACTGCTTACTGTGCTTATTACAATTTTTACAGGCTGCTTACAGTGCAATCATTTTACTGAAGAAATACTTATTAAAATAACCAGCTATTGAAAGCTTTCCAACAGTGCCAATGCCTTTGTCCCTCGTTACCTTTTCCAGCTACACTGGGAATACTGACAAGTACTTAAACACCCAAAGCCTACCCAGGGATGAAGTTACAGGTGTATTTCAAGCACAGTGAAGCACTGAAGTAAAAACAGCAATAACATAAACACTTGGAGGGCTCATGGAGGGAGAGGTAGCTTTACTTCCACGTCTCTTCACAATAAGAAAGTTAATGGTGAGGTTGTGTGGCTGCTTTGCAATCGAAACGAATTTCTTCATTTCACCTTTACCTGACAGACTTGTACTAGAGAGGCTAAAGAACGAAATTTCCTTGGTTTATATTAAGCATCTACTTTTTTTCCCCAATTATTTTATGATGTAACCATTTTGCTTAAACTTATTCCTGCTACAGCTTTGCAACAGTAAGATATAAATAGTAGAAAAAGCAGTATCCTAATTTTAGGCTGGTATCTTCTAGCTTTTTCATACCAGTAAGAAAAAATTATGGTTCTTGAGAACAGCATTCTGCTCCCAAAGTGACAGGCTGCCCAAAAAACAGGGGAAAATCTAACTGATACTAAATAATTTCTTTTAGAATTTTCTAAAAATGTTTTGAAACCAGTTAAAATTATATAATTTGAAGCAAATCATTCATTTTTCACTACAAAATTTCTATATGCTAACACATCTGTCTCTTTGGCTTCATCTCAGACTAGCACAGGTATCCCATGACTTTCAGATGTAAACCTCAAGCTTTTCTTGCCTCTAAGATGAGTAGCGAAACAGGAAATGCTCATTATTACTATTATTATTAGTGATATTTTGGTGACAGTAATTTACACACTTCATATTGTTAGGTGATAACACTGCTCCAAAGCCATTCAAGGAAATTAGAAACTGTTTCTCGGTGTGGTTACTCCTTCTGAACAAAAGAAGATGCTAGCTTTCATTGTGCACTAGCTCAAAATTGCCACCATGTGGAAGGACAGCAACTTAATTTAGCATTATTTATACTGCATTGATACGGTTTTAATTGCATCTGTGCGACAGAATAACTGCTGTGCTGAAGCTCCTTTATCATTGCAAGCCTACAATTAATCTGAATTAGGCAGGCTATTACACCAGCAGTACTGTATATATAGTTGGAGTTGAGATAACATTTATTTTACAAGGGAAAAAAAAAATTAAATAATTCATAAAACCTTTTGGCTCAGAATTGGATAGTGAGAACCACTGTTTGCCCATCTCCACCGGTGCCTCAAAAGGGAGCTCTGACTGCCCAGCGGCTCCTTATTTCTGTGAAACACCCAATGACACGCCTCAAAAAATCAGAGTCGCCTTGAGAAAAGAAATTAAATAGCAAAAAATCCCTCTCATAGTCTTCCAGAAATTACCAGACTGAAGTGAACTCTGCGGACCTGTTTCAGCAGCTGTACTGGAGACACAGCTGCAGCCACAGAGCCTCAGACAGCAGCGCATTCATACAGGTGGAACACTCCCACCCCTGTTGCCATCGTTCTCTCGGCTTCTTCAAGCTCATCTCTGAGTCATACTTGCAGTGTTGAATGGAGACAAGTAATACACGTTCTGAAAATCTTGTCTCCCTGATAAAACTGTTGCTATTTATTCAAATTCACAACTGACAGCCCAATTTTGAAGACTTGCTTCAGTTCTTAGCATAATTCATTTCTCCATTTTAAACGTTATTTTTTTGTAGTCAGAGGGGTGTAGAGAGAATTACTATTTGTGAACCTGAAGGTCCCACATAGTCAGCTCATGATTTTTTTTTAATTAATAATCTTTAAATGATAACACTTTAAATTTGCAAATGTAATTGAGCTTCTAATAGCTTCTACAGACAGCAATTAAAGAAATCTCATTTCTCTAAATTAAACATAATGAAATGTTTTTCAAGTTCAAATAAAAACTTGCTAACTCTATTAAGATAGGTATAATCCATATAAATACCTGGTATTCAAAAGTGTGAAGTAGAAAACTCTGTCAATATCAAAATTAGAAACAGTGGGACTGCTAAGTAATACAAGGAACAAAAAACTCCCTGAAACATCTTAGCTTACAATGAGTAATTATAATTTCAAGCCCTTTACTACATGTTTTTGTGGTAAAGTGCCTTGCATTACATTAAGATTTCTAACTAGGCATAAAGCTGGTTTTTTGGGTTTTCATACCATGTATATGCAGTATCTTCTTACTAGAAAAAAAGTTTTATAACCAAGGTAACTTGTTTACAAAGATCCTTGTCTAATTCCCTTGCAAACATGCAAAAATCCCCAGTCTCTGTTTGTGTTTCTCACTTGTTTGATTCCAGAAATTTTATAATAATGATGTTTGAACCACAAAACAGCACAAAAGAGTGTGTGTAGAGAACAACTTGCAAGAGCCAACCCACCTGGGCCAGCAAAGTGTCAGTTGTTTGATTCTCCTACAATTTTCTACCAGATCTGCAACTCTTGAACGTATCCGGAAGGGATATCAACACAGCAATGCAGAAAACAGAAGGTAAAACGTTGTCTAGCAAAACAAAAGCTCCAGCTCACAGAAACAGAACTGAGGTTTTGGAAGTTGAGCTTCTCATAAGAACACAACTGTATCTGTGAGTAAATAAAACTGGCACCAAAACATCAGCTATAACACAGGTCCAGCCTGAATTTACACACATAAATACTTCACAGACTCTGAGAGTTCAGAGCTGAATGTTCTACTGATGACAGGCGCAAGCCTCTCAGCCACTTTCTAGCGGATTTATTTGAACAAACAGGCCACGGAACAAGCTCCCCACTCACAAAGACAAGAAATAAATGATCCAAGAAGGAACCAGGTTCCAGAATATGCCTGATCTCATGGGATTTTGTCTACATTTGGCAAGCAGAAACTCCCTCTTGGATCAGAAGTCTTGCAGCAAGAGCCAGGAGATTTGTGTGAAGTTCTCTCAAGTACAAGATCTTTGGACTTTTTGTGACCTACAGCTACAACTGTGCTCTGTGTAAATGCACAAGATGAGCCCCAGGCCACAAGGTTTAGGATAATTGCCACACTTGCACTTGCTGAGCTTACATTTAATTTTTGATGCGCCATTAGTTTCTTCTGTACCTAAGGAATAGGTATTTGCTGTCAGTTTGGATGAAATTTCAGCCTAGACATAGACTTCAGGAGGAAGGAGTGAAGAGAATCCTTGAGCTCTGAAAACCAGGACATCCCACATCTACGAAGGATTTACGAAAGTGTTTTTAGAAAGCCAGGCATTTTCCAGGCCCTGTCTTCATTGTTTGGAGTGTCTATAGAAGATAATTCCACAAATTGTGGCAAACAGTGGTCAGCTCAGACTCAGAAGATTTATTTTAATTCCTTTTAACCAGGTAATAATATTTTGATAAGCCACTACGTAAACATTACCACAGAACAGTATTTTTTGCATACTTGCAAACGGCTATGAAGACCAGACAGAGTGGGGGGGGAGAGAAGTTAATGGAAGACTGTGAATTCATAGTCATGCCGGACTTTGATTTCTCAAACACTGATGCCTGTCCATTTAGAAGAATTACAGTGGAATAGTGCCCAGCAGAAATAAAACATGAGTTGTGAAAGGGCAGAAGAGAAGGGTCAGGTAAAAAAGTCAGTGAGAGGTGATGTGCCACTCACGCTACACTTGTACACCTGATATGGGTTTTAACCCATGGAACCCACACGAAGCAATGCAGAAATCACTGCAGAATTTACTGCTACGCTCTCTGAAGTGTGCAGTGAAGGGGGACACAGCCCCAGAGCAGGAGTAACAAGAGGGCCCAGCCACCAGGTTTCCTCTGGATCCAGCTGTGCTGGGAGCCAAGGTCATCGCCCCAGACTGACCCTGCCCGATGGGCAGCTGGAGGTCACCAGCCTCTCCAGTCCGCAGAGAATCGCCTGAGGCTCGGCACAGGAGCAAGGCAAGGCTTAGCTGAGCCCCCAGCAGGGCTTTGCAGTCACCTGGCGGGTGGTGCAATGAGGCAGAAGATGGAGCAGCAGCATAATCCCAGCGCAGTGGGCCGGGGTGACAGCAACCCCCAGCAGGGACACAGCCACATCCTAAACGCCTCCTGCTTACCTGCAGTGCCTGTGTGCCTGCCTCCTCTGTCACTGACCAGCGTGGCCTTTAGATGATATAAACGGTTTCTTTTCTAAACGACTGAGTGCTCACAGAACAAGGGGGCATGGGGCTGAATCAAGTGTTCCCCGCTTGGATCTGTGTTAGTGAGATAGGAGTTAAGGCAGCAGGACGAACACAGGATAAGCACCGGGAAAAGCACACTTCGGAGAGTTTTATTTGGCTTGAACAGATTGGTCAGTGGAACTCTGGTGCTCTGGTGATTTACTCGCAATCAAGGACAGTATGTGGTTTTCTGTCCTGATGCTGAGGACTGTTAGGGCTTCTTCACTTTCTGTACTTTTCATTAATCTGTTTGTATTTCCTGCTAGTAAATAGGATGTCAAGGAGTTAACTGAAATAGATCCAAGGTTAAAGAAAATTTATGAGGGTGACAGAAGTAGAACTTAACCATGCCAGCCATGAGATGCGGCTCAGAACAGTCTGCAGTGCCATCAGACCCCCACAAATCTGGGATATACCAATATTTTAATTTTCACACACACTCTTCTATTTGCCTTCCTCAGCTGGCACATTCAACACCTCTGGCATCACTACTTTGCTGCCACCTTTCCATACAGCATTTCTTTTCCTCAGGCTCTTTGCAGCATTCCTCATGAACATGTCAGATCTTATTACAGTTTTTTTGTGTCCACTTGTAGAGTCCATTTATGGTTGGTAAGTAACTAAAAAAAGGTGCCTTATTTACTCAGCTGTTCCTTGCATGGGTTCCAGAGTCCTACTGCTTTAGTTTTCTGACAAATGTGTCTGTTTTCCGTATTTACCCCTCTAGCACTGCAGGCACTGCCATAGGCAGTAGGGAAATGCTGTGGTTTTTCTGTTAGCTGGCACATCTTCTATGGTATTTTTAACAGAGCTGCCACTACAAAATCTTTATTAGTGCTGACAACACACTCAAAAGAACTGACTCAATTTTCAGGGGCCAAACTGAGTTTAAAAGTCTGGTACCTGGCAGAACATGAAAAAATAAAATAACAATTTTTCATGCAGTTTTTAATTCATTCACTGGTCAAAATTAAATAACTGAAAGACTTTGTCTCCACCTGATACAATTTTGCACTATCACTTTTCAGTAATAGGTCCACTGGAATTTCTGTTTGTGCTTCCAGAGACCAATTTCAGCTCAACTCTAAGTGCCAGCCTTTAGAGGCTCCACTCTTTTAGACCCCTTTCTTACTAGAACAAGTAGCCTGGATACACTTGTACAGCTGAAGGTCAGAAACAGATATAAAAACTCTGAGACTTACTTCCCTGGTCTTCATCACCACATTAATCTTTTTATCCAGGATATACCTGTTTTATTGGATTTAACCCTAGTTTATCCTCACCTATTAATTGCACATAGCCACATACACACCTCATTTAAGACAAAAAAAAAAATCTGGCTTTTTTCAACTTAACAGTGAGTGTTGACAATTTTAAGCGTTAGCTTAATATTCCTGAAGAGAAAAAAGTATGTTTCCTTTTCTAGAAAACACTTGCTACTAGAACCAAGAAGCACAGCTCTACCCTCTTCTGCCACTTCCACTTTCAGCACTTAGTTGAAAAAAATCAGCAGCTATTAGACTGAGCAGAAGTTCTGCTCCTGCACAATAAAACACATAATCACATAATTAAAACTCATGACTTTCCATGAACATTTTATACAATGTAGAGCCCTGTAACAGGAGTCAGGAGAGTCAATCTGAATTTTTTAGTACATTTTGGCTAGCACACTAAATTTTCAGATCATTTCCCCACATAGCTCCCTTGTCTTTCACTGGGGCAGAAACCTTAAAAGCAAGAGAGTGACCCCTTTGCCCTGAATCAGGGTAGCCCAGCGAGGCTTTAGAGGCTTCCTGAATCAGTGTGGGTACAGCCCACTGGGCACAAGGAGTATGAAGAGCGGGTTAGCAAACTCTTTTTAATTATATAGTCCTTAAGTTTTGGCAAGTAATAAATTCTGCTGCACATCTGCAGAACAGGAAATGTGCTCTTCCCCAGTGGTTCTGGGGACTCCCGCAATATGTTACTAAAACAAACAACTCCTGTCACTCACTCAAGCCATCAAGTTTGACATCAAATTCAATACAGGAGAATTATGAACAAACTTGTCCAAATGGGACTGAGAAGAACCAGCCACACTGCAAATGACCACGCAAGCAGGGCTGGGTTCCTGGGAATCAAGGGCAAAGGGTTTGGTTCAGCTCAGCTGCTGTGGGTTTATGGGCACCAATGCCACTGCTGGTCCTGCTCCTGCCCAGGCATAGAGCTGTAAGCCAGTAGCTACATGGAGAGAGCAAAACTAAGAAAATATTCTCCTTCCTGTCTCCCTTTACACATTAAACACATTTCCAGAGCTGATATTCTTGTTTCTTGCGGTTCACGAGAGTATTTCTGCTCACCTGCTCATGTGCCTTCTCAAGCTCTTCCTTCTGATGTGTGTTAGATCACATGCAGTCTTCACACCTTGACTTCCACTTATCTCCTCCCACCTATTTGTGAACAGCTTTCCCTTATCCACTGATGGAAGACACAAGCACGGGAAACCTGCCTTTAAACTATGAGAGCTGGCAACTCTCAAAGTCTAGTTTTAGTATGAAATTAATTTTCAACTTCTCACTTGGTGCATGTATTTTCTGACGACATTTCCTACATCACAAGTTTTCCCTTTTGAGGTGGTTAATTATGAATGACATCAGGAAGTAGTTCAAAACCCAAGATTTCCAACAAGCACCTGGAAATTCTGACCTGTTCCTCTAGAGACATCCACGGAAAAAGTTTCTTAAATGGAAAACTGTGCCAGCCACTGCCACAGGGCACTTTTTAATGCTTACCACCAGGAACGGGATGTTCCCAAGAGATAATGATTTTTCCCCAACTCTCAGAGTATTTCTAAATAAGCAATGTCACCATGCATGCCAATCACAAATGTGCATCATAAAGTTGTAATTACACAATGACGGTTGTGTGAACGTGCACACTGAGCCAAATCCCCTCTCACTATTCATCCCAAGGCTCTGGGCTGTGACTGTCCAAGGCACATCAGCACTCCAGGGGCCAAGCATCAATCAGCACTATTGAGAAGACCCTGCCTCTTCCCCAAAGAGTTCACTACCTACACAGGCAAGGAGACAAACAGCAGAAGAGTCAGAACAAAGCTTGTTTTACAAATTAGGTATTTAGAAATTAAACCTTTTTCCAAGATTATAAAGGATTTAGGTGGCAAAGGTAATTACAGGCCTTGTAGGACACCAAAGTTAAAGAACATGACCATTAATGAATGTAATGAGGAGGGGTTTTGAGCACCTGGTTATTTACAGTCACGCAGCAAGGTACTACACGGAAGGCACAACTTCTCCATGTAGTTTGGAGAAGGAAGAAAAGGTACTTCACAGCCAGGTAAGGCCCTGTACCAGGCCTGGCACTGTCATTAATTTCCAGACTAACTACAGAGTGCATCATGCCAAGCGGTATGGAAATAACACAATCCAAACATCACAGTCATTCCCACAGTCTAGACAGTCTCCCCTTGCAGGACATGCAAGCAAGTCTGGTCACCAGTTGCAGACTTGGAAAACTGTGTCATGGGATCTTCATTATGAAAGATCCTGTGGAGTATCAAAAGATGCCTTATCACAATGCAATGGACACAGAGCCAAAACAAACAGAAAGTATGCAAAAGCAAATTCCTGACAAAGCAAAAACTGAATTAAAGTTTATGAGAACTGGAGTTGGGAGGGAAAGGACAGGAAGAATCACAGTTGCCCAGATTATATGAATCTGTACAAAGCTAAAATAGGTTTAGTACAGGAAGACATTACTTCCTTACTACATTTTAAAATTTCTTTTAAATCTTGGAGAGAAGTTGCAGAGAGATGAGATTATGCTCTGCCAAGAGAAAAAAAAAAAAAAAAAAAAAAAAAAAAAAAAAAAAAAAGCGCTCATGGGACTTAATGGCACAACAAATATTGTCCAAAATATAAAGTCCAAATCTTTTTCAGATGAGATGTATATAGTTTTCCTGTCTACCTGCAAAGTGTTCAGTGGTCAGAAACACGCCAAGAGTTTTTCCCAGTTTCTGCTGCCTCTCTTTTATTCACCCTCAGCCGATTATTTCCTACATACCTGTGCTGTGTCACTGCCCAGAGGGAGCTGACAAGCCAGCAGAACCTCACCCTGCTCTCCTGGTGCTGTGGAGCAGTTATGGATCAGGGCTCCATGAGCTGGATGCTGAACAAAGACTTGTTGCAGCAAGGAATTTGTACACTCACATACAATTTAAAGCACTGCCTGAGCTGACTCGTTCCAAGGGTCAGCACTGACTCCACAGAACAAGCTCCAAGAATTTCAATAAATGGGAAATTAATAGAAGCAGCACAACTGAGCAAGCCTTGGGTTTTTAAATTTTGTCCTTCCTTATACAGGAACTTTCTCTCCTTCCTGGTAACTTTTTTCCCCTGCCCCATGCAGGGGGAAAAAAAATCAAAACCTTTAATTAAAAAAAAAAAAAAAAAAAAAAAAAAAAAAGTCTTAAAAAGATAATTTAATGGATTTTCCCCTGTTCCCCAAATTAACAATGGAAACACATCTTTTACAGAAGCAATCGCTGCGTTATAAATTCTACAGTACTAGTTTAACTGCTGGCCACCAAAAAATAAACCAAACAAACCAAGCCCAACAAAAATCTAGCAACTTTACTTCTTGTAACCCACTAATTTCCCCAAGTGCTTCAAGAACAAAGTTACAACACCAAGTATACCACAGCAGTTTCACTACCATTAATCTGTATAAATTTACCTTCCTAGTTTGCATAAAATTAAAATTGGCCCAGTGCACAGATTTATCTTTCCTCTTCCTCATCCTTAGATGTTGTGACTTATTCAGTCCTACCTGTGATCCCTTTTTTGCATGAGCTAAAACTCGACTAAAAACATTCTGCCTTTTCAGTGTGCCCTGAGATTGGTGGCCCTATTCAGGTCACCCTCGCAAAAACATTAATCCAGCGAGAGTGTGGCTTACTCGAGTCAACTCCTGCCATTGCCTGGAGGAGCTCCGGATTGCAGAGCTTAACCTTTGATATGAAAATGTGTGCAATTCACTGTTATTAGTGCATGGGCGCATCACTCCCATTAGGCAGGGAGGTATTGCCCAGAGCAGGTTCCATCTGCTTCCAGTCATAAAGCAGGATTTGCTTCACGCTGGAGCCGACCGCCACTCCGATATTGCATACACCCATGGATGCCAGGAGACTGCCTGTGCCCTTTCAGTGCCTGCGCGTCCCCTGCCTTTGTTATCCAGAAATGGCAATTTCTACTGGAGGGCAGTTTAGCCAACATGACATGCTTTCTACAGATTGCCTCTGTTTTACTTTCAGACCTTATATAAACGCATTTTGATGTATTTTTTTTTTTCCGTGTTCAGTGATTTTTACATAATTCTGTTTGACTTTCCTTTTTTTTTCCACTTTGACTAAATACTTGCTGAAGAGAGAGACACCACTCCGGTGAGTTCCTGCTGTGGGGAAAACCCTTTTTTCCGCTCCTCTGGATATACAGCGCTGGTCTTTCCGTGCCGGTGATCACGGCAGAAGCCACGGGAGCTGCGGGTGGCGCATCGCTGCCTTTGGAATGGCGAGAATTCCAAGCGGGAATTCCGGGGGCGCCTTTCCCGTGCCGGCAGCGCCCTCTCCTGGCGCAAGGGCGGAGCGGGGAGCGGGAAATCCACGGGAATCACCGGCCCCCGTGGAGCCGGCAGGATAAACCGGGCTCCGGAATTCATTCCCCGCCCCACTGCAACCCATGCCTTGACAGACGGCCGGCTCCGAGCAGAAGCAATCAGGCTCTCGTTGGAAAAATGACTGCTGAAAGTGTCAGCGACTTATATCATAGGGAATACCTAAATTCAATAAAAGCTTTAAAATACAGAACTTCAGAATATCCACGTATTTGCTTGAAGCAAACAACAAAAGGTACCCAGGACATAAGGTTTTATTTTAAAACCACTGAAGATAAAACTGCGAAGTTGTGAATGAGGACATTTGGCCTAATGAAGTATGAAAAACTAATGAGGTCCAGGAGCATTAAACCAGGCTTGTAAAGAATTTCGATAATCATTATTGATGCTACAGCTGCTACTAATGTCCCTGAGTTTCCACGAGGGCCGTATGATGAAGTTTCTCAGAGAAAGGAGCCAGACAGCAGGGCTATCTGCGCATAAATACACAGCTTCACAGAGAGGGCAGCACAAGGGTCGGACTGCTTCTTTCTGGCTTAGGATATTTATTATTCAATGAGACATTTCAAAACAGCTACTTTGCCTCTCTCTGCTACTTTCCAATCAAAGCACAGATAGATGCTTTCAGAGAACGTAAGGACCCAGAAGGTGGGAAAGAACATTTAGCCTTTTATATCTCATCTTCAACACTTCATTTATTACTAAATATCCTCCCTTTTAAAAAGACCCGGGTGCTTCTGCTAGAGCAGCCTTCCCCACGGCCGGAGGGGATGGCAGGGATTCATCACAGCGGTGACAGCGGGCGCCTCTGCGCTCGTGGCAGGACATTGTGCTGCCATCTGTAACACCCTGCCTGGAGAGCAACCTCAGCATTCTCCCTCCTCCCTAAAAACCACAGTGAAGATGTTGGGAGCTGGGGCTCTGACACGCTGGCCCTGCTAGCTGATTGATGGGGCAGCATTAACGTCAGCTGCGGAGCTGACCACAGGGCCGGGGTGGTGGCCTGGGTCTCAGTGCCCTGAAGAGCTGAGCACCAGGAGAGGTAAATGCAGCTCCCAGGAGAGGCACAATTTCCTACAATCACGGGCTGCCTCTCTAACTGTGCATTTTAAGCTTCCTACAAGGAATTAAAAAAAATTTTTGCTTTCTATCTTCATTTCGCTCAGCTCAACAAAGCACCAACAAACTTGGATATGATCTCTTTCTTCTCACCAAAAACTAGCACCCACGCTAAAAGCCTGAACTTGAGCAAAGAGCAAAAGACTGAAGCTACATACAAGCCCCCTGGGAATTTGGGAAAGCTGAGAACACAGTCAAACTTTCAATTGACTTTACTGCAATTTCAGTCAAGACCTTTTTCTGCACTTCAACACTTCCATCTCCATGTGAACGCTCCAGTTTGACAGTGCTTGATGAGAAGAGGCAGATCTTTTCAAAGCTGATTACAACTTCTGATTCAATCTGGAAACAAGAGTGGTTTGCACTTCCCGTGTTTTTTGAAGAGGCTGTTACATATATCTAAACCCATCACATTTAAGAAAGTTGTAACAAGAAGAAGTGACTCAGTTCCTTACAATAATGGGACATGTTACTGACGCTGCGAGTTTTTTATGTCTTTTCTTTTTTATTTCTTCCACTCTTTATTTAAAAACTTGCAGTCTCCACTGTTTTACTGCAAAAACTGTTTGTAAAGCAAGAATTGTGCTGATGGCATCAAAACTCATTAATATAACTTGTTTTTCCATTATTAGCACCATCTGAGCCTGTTGAAAGCCTTAACCAGAGCTTTAATTTTTCCACAGAGAGCTTTAAATTAATTAGTGGTTTACATGCTAACAAAGAATCTGATACATTCATAAATCAATCTAATGCAGAAGGATTACTGGAGGGTGGAAACCTATTCAGTGGGGACCTCACATTCACTTAACATGGTGTGTTTTCAACAAAAGGGTGCAGGTGTGGAATAGACGGGTACCAGGAAGAGCCCATGATAATCGCTTTGCATCACTTAGAGACGCAGCAGGACACATGGTAAATCAGAGCCTAGGGCCCACCCTAAGTGAAACCCATGTAGATATAAAAGGCAGTATCATCCCACTTTAACCTTCACAGCTAAATTGCCAGAGTGGTACAATTTCTGTTATGTAGGTTACAGGCCACTGAACTAATGGAAAACAGAGTCCAACTAAAGGACATGGATGGAAAGAACAAACTAACAAAACTGTGGAGCACAGATACAACTAAAGGTATCAAATAAAAAATGTAATATTTTTTCTGGGTAATCATTAAACTTACCGAAGTTATCAAAACATAATGTCATTGTATATACTTTTGGTTCATTTTAGGCTTTTAGCTAGTTTCTGCTAAAACAACACTTACTCTGCCACAAGAACTCTACTGTTAAAGTGTGGCAACACTTTTCTCATATTTTTCCTAACCTGGCACTGTTCACTGTTAAGAAAATCTCGTAAAAATGAACACTTTTCCTGTTTCCTCATGTTTTGTGTCCAAAGGTGCAAATTCATGCACTTCAAAGATATAAAAAAATAGTTTGATGACTAACATGGTTTTCAGTCTTCGGTATGTTTTGAAATAAACTTGTGATTTGCTTTGAAAGCTGCTTATTTTAATAATGGGATCTCTGTCACTACAGACACCTGCACAGTCCCCATCACATGCAGTGAGAAGGGTACACAGATGAACTGATCATCTCCATTTCCTTTACAAAGAGTCATCCTTGATGAGTCAGAAGAGACATGACTAAAAAAACTGTGAACATGCACACTACGAAATTAAAGACCATGAGTGACAGGAAGAGCCAAACAACAATCCTGGCTCAGTGCTGCTGGAACTTTCAAGGGATGGAGAGGCAGTAATTCTACATTTTGATAGTGAACAATCAATATTTACTGATGGTTGTTCATAAAATAAAGAAACTTGAGCAATTGTCAGGTATTCAGCCTGAATGACTCAGTTCGCAATTAAAGTAACTCATAAATCCACGTAATTCAATATATGAGGTATCAGATTTTCCATACAAACATATGGAAAAAACATAGTACAAGATTACTTGTATGGTTTTGGTGATCAACATTTATCTTGAAATGAAGAGTCTTCATTTCATCTTCTGTAGTACCTTCCAGTAAAAAGTCAGGCAAGAAAACTCTAAGTCTGGGGCATCTCAAAAGCCCAATTCTTTCGGGGAGCACTGTGGGTCCCGCACACTGGTACACACAGCACACACTGGCTGAACTTCAGCCTCAGAAAAAACTCTCCTTGTATACATCCATTTCATCATCACTCACCAGATGCTTACAGATGCACAGAGCCATTTCTTCAGCACAGACACCACAGTGTAAGCAGCTCCTACAGCACATGCTTTGTGTTCATTAGTCATTGGTTTTATGTACGTGTCCACCCTGTAGGGGTTCCGGGGTGCTGGGTGAACCCGAGTGGGAAGGACAGGGAAAACCCACTGCACCACATCCTTCCAGCACCAACACAGGGACAGGGCACACATTCTCTGCTCTCTGACTGCTCATCCTTACAATGAACATGTTTTACATGAAGCGGTCACCTCTTACCCTCGTGACCTATCTGTGACAGCAAACCCCAAACAATTATTTTTTTTAAAGAAGCTGAAAACACTGGTGGGTATTACATGAGGTGCCATCCTGCCAAAGGCCAGTGTGATGCCCTGCACGGTTCCCAGGATGCAGGGCAGCTCCCTGGGCTCCCTGCCTTGCTTCACACTGCTAGAAATGCTCTCCACGAGACCGAGCGAGGCACTGGAGGTGCCACCGAAGGTGCCGTGTGCTGTCACCTGCGCCCTTCCCAAACGACGGAGCTGCTTCCCCGAAAACCTTCGTGCCAATCTAACCAGCACAACAAACAAAAAGAAAAGGGGAGCGAGGAAAGGCGATTAGCTAATTAGTGATTAAATAAAGCTGTGTGCTGTCACTGGCAGGGGGGCTGGGGGTGCCATTGCTTTGATCCCGGCTCCCAGCCGGTGACAGCGCAGCCAGGCCCTGGGGCGCCCTGTGGCTGGCTGGTGGCGCTGCCCAGCCCGCTGGCCCCGGGGGATGCCCATCACACCAAAAAGAGCAGCACACGGCCTGGGCACCCTGCAGGCAGGCTGCTGGCAGCCAGCGCCGCTCGGGACAGAGCCCTGCCGCTCGCCAAAGGCTTTTGGCTCGCTCGGAATCCCTCGCCGAAATTTCACTGTGAGTGTTTGTGAAGTATTTGCTCCAAACCCAGGACGTGCAGCCGGCTGCTCGCCGCACGCCCCGGGAACGGAGCTACACGATTTTCTTAATCCCTGGCCTCCCCTGGGTTCAAATCCTTCCAGCCCTGGACCCTTGCTGCTCTCGCACTGCTCACAGCCCCGCAAGTTCATTAATGTTAATTAATGACTGCTGTGTTTCATATTAAAATCACCAGCTCTGAGCTCTGAGACACAAAGAACTTTCCATACATCAACTGCTTCAAAGCAATTGTCTCTACGGGCACACTCGCTCCCGGCTCTAGTCGCAGGACAATTGTGCATATTACCCCTCAGGGAAGAGGGAAAAAACTACCCAGTATTTACCTTGGGGGAAGACTGCACCCCCGGAGAGCTACCTGTCAGCTCCTAATGGGTTACAACACTTGGCCTCTCAACAAATTATACAAAATTACACCCTGGTTAGCAGGGAGAAGTGATCCATAAACCCATAGTGAAAGGGCTAAGAAATGTCTGACAGGCAAGAGGAGACCACAACGTGGGCGCACATACCAAAAGCCTTACCAGCTCTGGAAGGTTAATCAGTATTGCTCATTTCATACAGCCTTGGATTATCCCACTAAGTGTATTTTACACTCAATATATTATATTACTGCTTTGCCTCCAAGGGAATGCTAGTTTAAAAAAAAAATAAAGGAAATATTTCAAATAGAGTAAACAGCTCTTCCCAGATTTTGACATTTATTCACACTGAAAACTAAAATGCAATTGCAGATCCAATGCCTGATCTTTGCCATTCTTCCTCAGGCAAAATTCCTCCTGGAGGCAGCAGGAGTTTTATCTCAGTCACAGACTCCTGGATTGCAACTTTACCTGATAAAAGTTTGTTCCTCCGTTCCTCCAGGACTTTTGTGCCCATTCACACACATAACCCACGAGCCAGGCTTCCCAACTGCTTAAATCCCATCTCAAAGTCTCCTTGTGGCCAATCCAGCCACGCTGCAGGCCCCAAGGGCAGGAACATCGGGGTGGAGCAGGGATGGGAGAGGGCAGTGGCTCCCACAGCTGAGCTGGGCACATCTGGGGCCGTGGTGAGAGCAATAAACTCAGAGCTGGTTTCTCCCACCTATCACTTAGGTCCCTCCAAATCTCACCTCATGGTATTAATCACTAAGAGTTTATAAATGGCATTCACCAGAGGCAGGTGGGATTTTAAGGACCCTGCATCACACAGTTCACAGAACATCCCCTCCCCAGAGACTTTCTGCAGCTGCTCCCCACTAAGTTAAACAAACTTGGGACCACCAAAGTCTTTCACAGCCAACTGTGCAGCTCACTCAAATCAGTGGCACATCCACATATGTTCAAGGGGATAGCTTGAGTTTTAAGGTTTTCGAACAGGTCTGCTTTATCCCATAGAAGTTTAAGATGCTTTATCTGAAGATAGGGACAAACAAACTCCTTAACAGATGGGAACAGTTCCTCAGATACGAAGTAATTAAGCACACTCAGCACATGTCGGCTCCTGAAGAAAATTGTTTTGAAGAGATAAGGCACTCTATAAATTGAGGTTTGCGGTCAACCAAAAATCTGCCATGTCATCTTTTGCTCACAAGGCTAATCTCATGAATTGGTACAAGAAAAATGAAGATACAAGGAGCATTACATGATTTACAAAATTATCAGATTGAGGGGCTTTTT
The DNA here is from genome assembly GCF_029207755.1 of Chamaea fasciata. Classification (NCBI taxonomy): domain Eukaryota; kingdom Metazoa; phylum Chordata; class Aves; order Passeriformes; family Sylviidae; genus Chamaea; species Chamaea fasciata. Next base: position 32,155,505 of record NW_027094093.1, read on the forward strand.
AAAGATCCCATGCTTGTGTTCTTTCATTTTTCTGTGGTAGGTTAAGATTTAACAGGCAAGGAAATATACTGCTTTTTGATCTAAAACTGCCTTTCTGTGCTTGCCTTGCTTCTAATTCCAATGAGGACCATCAGCAGAAAAATGAAGCAGCTTTTCTCTGCCATGGCCTTACCAAGGAAGCCAAGCCTTGAGTTCTTAGGAATACATCACTGGAAACCCTTTGCTGTGTCCAAGACAGCCTGGATGCTCCGGTGACCACCTTCAGGCAGACCAAACGTGCCTGGGGCAGTAAGACAAGAACCCCAAAGCAAGGAGTAGGCACAGCTTACCATGGCTCCTTCGCTCTTACTCTGGGCAACTTCCCGCTGCAGCCGAGCCACACACAGCTTCTCCCTGAGGAAAGAAAAGCCCGTGAATAGCAGTTCATTCCCCTCTGGCTTCCCCATCGGGGCAGCATTCCTGCACATCGCTGGGGTAACCCCCGGCAGGCCCCGCTCTCCTCCCCATGCTCCCCTGGAGTATTTACCGGCCGTGTTATTGTTTCATTTCATGGCAGTTTGACAGAGCTGTCAATAAATCAGCTGAATCCAAACATCATTTGCTTCATTCAAACAACAAAGTAGCTCATCATGCTGGCGATATGGAAGCAGACTGTGCAAATCTGACTGTGTTATTTATTTTCCTATAGCCCTGCACATCAGCTTTATTCTGCACCATATTAACACATGCCAGAAGGCTGTCGCATCATCAATAAATATATGCATAAAATTGAAATTAAAACCATCTATTCTATATATAAACACACTGTGATGTGTTTTGCAACTACTTAATTATTAGATTTTTTTTTAATTAGCCTTTTTCGTATAAGATCTTTACACAAATGTTTGGCTCGACTCAACTAATAATTAATTTGTTTGATTAAGGATTTGGCAAACTCAACACAAGTTTTCAAGTACACTGAAAAGCTGTAAGAAAGGAATGAAGAGCAGTGATTAGCATACATAGAAAAGAAAAGATAATTTCCCATTGTATGGCCTGGGGAAACTCCATCCCCCAAAAACCTGCGAAGGTGCCAAGCCAGGGCAGAAGCAGGACCCAGGCTCTGAAAATGCTCCTATCATTGACTGGGTCACTCTCATCCAGGAAAACTTTCTCATCATGGAAAACTAACTGTTCTGTGGTGTTTTATACCCAAACTTGCAGAAAAAACAAGCAGCCTTTAAACCATTTCCCAGGAACAATTCCTGATGAGGAAAATCTGCACGTGCCTGCCTAATTCCTGTGGAATGACAGCGCTCCTGTCACTCAGCCACAGCTCAGAGTTTGCCTGGGTCACTGCACCAGTCCTCCCTCTCCATTTCAGCAGAAGATGTGGTATTTAAGCTGAGTCTCTGTACTGGTCACCACTCCCCACGTGCTTGCTGCACCCCTCAGCATTCCCCACACAGCCAGCAATAGTGGGTACCAGATTAGCACCAGGCATTGCCAAAATCCTCATCTGTTAACAGGGATGATGCTGAAACTACTGAGTATCAGCAAAAGTTGAAGAAGATGCAGCCACAGCCCTGTAGAAATTGCGTTTGCGTTCTCCAGCATTATATCAAGACTTTCTCTGGCACACGTGAAAAATTATGGAAAATTGAGAAGCGGCATTAGTCCAGCATCAAGAGCCTTAACACAGGTGTCCTAAACATATCTTCTTAAAGACACGTACCACTCCCCCCTTCCTTGCTCAGATACTATCACAGGCAAATTATAAAACTGGTTAATCCTATTTTAAGGATTTAGTTCATCTTGCTGGAAATAGCCCCTCGCATTTTTGCACTGCTTCAGTGCCCTAATATGTTCTAGTGGAAAAAGCAAGTATTCCCTTTGAGGAGGTTTTGACCTTTTAATTGCAAAACAAATGCCTAAAGATATTTTATGAGAAAATATGCAGGCGGTGGGGGGAGAATAAACAACAAACCCCCCCACAAACGACTCCTCCATACACTTCCTGCCAGTGGTCTGCAGAGATTTATTTAGCTATGCCTCCTACATCAGGAATACTCCTACTTCTCTCACTCCATGTTAACTCCAACAAGGAATCAGTTACACATTTCTGGAATTTTATTAGAATAAATTTCACTCAAGGTCCATTCACAAAGAAGGCTCCTCCAACAATGCCAGGTCATCCCTCTGGCTGAGGATCCCCAGCTGTCATTCCCAAAGGGTTTTCTTAGCAATTTTCCCAGTGAAGGACAGCAAAGACTGGCATTCTCCAACTTTGTTTATAGCATTGCTGCTGTTAGGAATAGAACCACTCTTCAATAGCATAAAATGAAAAAGAAACCTGACTATCACGTAGGAGAGGGTAAAAAAAGTGCCACAGTGGGTACAGAAGAGCCATCTGTTCCAACAGCGTCTACAAATAGTCAGGTCTGAGGCAGGCAAACTCCGTGCTCCTGCTTCCTCCCTCCCAGCTGCACTCCCCGGGTGAAGGAGCTGTGGCCTCACAGGCAGACCATGCAGATGGTTACCTTCCTCTGGGCAGGACGTGCAGCAGGAGCTCAGCGTGCCTGTGGACCACAGGCATCCCTGGGACTGTTCCAGGGAGCTCTATCAGGGATGCACTTGGCCCTCTGCCCGCCGTGAGCCACTTCCCACCACCTCTACACAAACACGCGCCCCTGTGAAGGGCAAGGAACATGGTCAGACTCCCTCCACAAGCCAACAGCATTTAAAACGAATTTGCAGTGTTGGAAGTTTCCATATGAGATAGATGACAGGAAAAAACAAGGACCTTCATGTCTAAGGATGACCAAATAAACCCTCTGGTTATTATCCACCATCTCAGTCAGTTCTGATTAAGGCAGCACCTTCAGTGATTACTCTCAGCCCCCATTTTTAACATGGTGCTACAACTGAATAAACATTTTACTATTATTGAGCTGCAAAAACAATCAGCTTTTAGCTGCTTTAGCCTTTCAGATGTTTCAAATGCAAAGAATATTTGACATGCAGCTTCAAAGTCAATCTCATTTTTTAATCTTTGCTTTTAAATAGGAAAAAACAGTAGCATCACTTTGTTGCTATATGGTTTTATTTATTTTTAATCAAGCATGTTTCATCCCTATAGCATGATTAATTAACAAAGTTAATTAGCAACTACAGCCAACCTGCAAGGAAACAAAATCTTCTCTGGGGATTTTAAATATTAAAACATGTTCATTGAGAAGATCTCATGTTCTCTTTTGAAAAATCTCCAGATGATAAAAGGTTTACAAAAATGCTCTTTGAAAGCACAGTTTATGGTCTTGGGTTTGAATATTTGTATTGTAAGTGGCAAAATTCCCAGCCAAGGACTTTGCAAAGAAATAATTAAAGAAGCCAAACAAGGATTCAATTATATCCTTTCCAGATGGAACCAAGCACACAAGTAGTCAGTGTGTCGATGGAAGAAAGATCTGTTTCAAATCTCAGTATCACTGGCAGATATTGCAGTAGCTTGTCCTAGAAAACAACAGTTTGAGGAAAGCCCATTTAGTCCAAGAAAAACATAAATGTGCGAAATAATTCTGCATATTCAGAACTGTCCTTAGACTACAATTTCTCCTTCACTCTCCTTTTCCATCAGGTTCCACTCACTCAACTGCCAGACAAAAGAAACCCTGTATCAGGTGGCAGTGACAGCTCAGGGCTCCACCAAAGAACTGCACTGCTCCAGCTTCTCTCTATCCAGGAGGGCAGAGGCAGGGAAGTCAATTCAGTCACAAGCCCCAACCTATCCCCCAATTCTGAGCAATTGCTGATGCTCGTCCTGATGTGGTAACACATCTCCTCCAATCAAGCACCACAGTAAAAGCTACACTGGGTACCTGAAAGGCTCCATTTTTTCTCAGCCGTTCTTTTTGTATTGCTGCTTTACACTGATGTAACAAAGCCAAAAACTCTAGCAGCGTACTTCAGCTTCCCAAAGTTTGATCTTCATTTTAATTTGGAAACCTGAGATTCTGAAACTGTCAGATATAGGGCTTTGCATCTCCATCTAACAAAGAAAGATATTACTTAAATTAGCTTCGGAATAAAGTTAAATTGTGCTGAAATATATCCATTTTCCAAAACCTCAGCTATACAGAATCAGTGCGTATTCTCAGTGGTAGATAGCAATTTTACCGTTTTAATGATGAAAAGTAATTTTATCTTTAATGAAGAACACAGTCAAGACTCAAAAAGAATGGGAAATATCTTAGAAACATTATTTGAAACTGAAGGTAATGCTTCAGACAAACCTTAAGCTCCATGATCCCTGGGGAGGAGAAGGGCTCCCTCCACCCTGACCCTATCCTCTCCTGTCCTGACCATCCCCAAAAGCTGCCAGCGTGAATTGACAGCTCTTACATTTTCAACAAGTGTCAACATTGTCAAAGATTTCTAACTTTCCCTATTTTCTAAGTAAATTATTTCTTCTCTACACAACAAAATTCAACAGGTATGAAGGTCCCAAGTTAGTAATTGGTTTCTCTAGCTGCCTTTTTTTATTCATGAACAGGAACGTGTTTTCTTCATGTTTCATCCTTTCTTGGAGTTTTTCACTCTGAAGCAATTTCATTTAGAAGCGTTCAGTCCCGCACCACAAAGTGAAGCCCACCTTTCCTTGTCATTTTAAAACTTTCACTATTTGAAAAGCCGTAAAATCACCACTGACAAAGTCAAGCTTTGAAAATACAATGGACATTTGTTTTATTGTTGGTGACTGTGGCCAAGCTATATTCCAGCAAGTCCTTACATGCCTTCCGGAGGCTATTCTGGAGCAGAGAAATCCCAACCAAGTTTCCACTCAACACTACTGCTGTGAGATTCAGAAGGTGAATAAATACTTTGTTCTCGTGGAGAAAAAGCAAACTGAAGACTGACAGAGACTCAGAACCCAAATTTGCAAGGCCTCCCAAACCTCCTTGTGCCTTGGAACCGCTCCTTGTCTACCACCTACCAAAATTACTTCTCCTTAACTTTTCCCCCCCTCTATCATCACTTGTAGCCACAGCATTGTTTTTCCAATGAACCAGAAAAAACCACAACTAAACCCCATTAAACTTGGATTAAACATCGCACGGTGCTAACAACTGACCCAGGGGCAGGGTGCTAGTTTGTGCAGAGAGACACAAGTTTGTGCCCGGCTTCCCTCAGCTCTTGGTTTTCCAGGGAGGTTTCCCATCTGAGTGCTGACCAGGCTGACTCCACAGAGTGGATGAGATGTGACAGGGGCAGAGCAGAGGGCGGAATGGCTGTGGTGAACACAGAGCCTGTTCCAGCTCCGATCGCGGGCGCCGCGCTCAGCGAGGCTCCTTCCCCCGCCCGTCACGTACAACTCCATAAATGTCAGAGCACTGTGGAACTCACAGAGCCTCAATGCCTCAGACACTTCTGGTAATAAAGGAGTCACCCCGAACAAAAAAAAAAAAATATTCATTGCAATTTTAAGGCTGAGCGAAGTACGGGCTTTATTTAAGTACTTTTACAATAATTGCAAGGACTGGAGTTACAATAATGGAAGTACTAATGCTGTCAGGCAGAAGCAGGAAAGATAGGATGAGCCACCAGCAAGGAGCAGCTCCTATTCACTGCTAACTTATTGGTAATAAAAGATAAGCCTACAGAAAATATAATTTACATTAAACTTCTCTTCTATAAGACATGATTCTGCCAAATCCAGACAAGCGAAACAGGCAGTAACTTAGTTAAACTGTATTTTCTTTGGGTGACACTAACAGCAAGGAAAAAGAAAATTATAACTATAATCTAAAATAAGGATCGGCAATCCTCATGGGCTTCTCACCAATTTCCAGTGGATTTTCATGTACCTTAATTTGAAGAAGCTCAAAGACAACCATCTAGTTACTTTCCAGAAGCATGCAAACAAGACACCAAATACAAAGAAATGCCATGGAAGAAATCACGGGAGAACAGGTCAGAAAGGAGGAGGCAAAGAGGAACATCATGAGGGCAAAGCCTTTGTTATTAAAGCAAAAACACTGTCTTTGGCTAAAAAGTGGGACAGTTATGGCAAAGAAGTTAGAAAGGAAAAGTTATCAGGAGTCCATGGCAGATTATCCCTGAATTGTTTCCATGACAAATTACTCCCCCAGCACGGGCACGGCAGCCAAGGTCAGCTGGGCACCTGAGCAGGGCAACTGCCCTTCTCTAAGCACAAGCATAGGAATAGGACTTTTCAACAAAAGCATCCTTTCTCACACTGGCAATCTTTATTATTTCATTGATATTTCTTGTTTTCAGCGCTGAAATTATGAGCGCAAGGCTGCATGCTTTAATGATTCATTGGTATTTCAGACATCATTTTAAATATCTTTATATATAAATATATCTATTTATCTATTTATTAATGCTGGAGTGTCTTCTTCCATTGCTAGCACTGATTCCACAATGCTGCCCACCCTTCAGATTTTGTACCTTTTTAGGCAAACAAACATAGTTAAGGAGGTTGAGACCCAAAGCGTAAAATGGTGGGGTTTTTTCTCTTGAACATTGAGATGGTTTTTAACATTGCTGATGCAGAAAAACCAGCAAGTGAGCAGCAAAAGCTTTATAAATACAGACCCTTAAATAAATTTCATTAGTAACTGTGTAATAATTAGAATGACAAGAAATAGAGCCACCAAGCAAGACATGGAGGTGGTGTCAACCAGCACAATCAATGCAGTTTCTTGCCTAGAAAAGGAATAGAAAGAAGAAGCGATTTCTCCCCCATTATGCACAGTTGGAGGATAAAAGATTAATCTCTGTGTGATACAATGCCAAATCATTGAGATAATTATGAATTATACCAAGCAATCATTTTACAAATCTCCTGGAACGTCTCACTTTATGACCATTATTCATGAGATTATGCATTCAACTGCAATTTTTTTTCAGATATATTCCTCTGAAGCCTTTCTTTTGGTCTGAGATTCCAGACCAAAGAAGATGAAAATGCGTTTTTCTAGAAAGACAAAAATTAAGAAAAAAAACCCATGTTTTTCTAACCATCTCTGAAGTCTGCAGAGAGCAGTGAGAGATACTTACAGACTTCTTCTAATAAACAGCCCAAACACAGAGCAGTAAATTGCAGCAGGCAAGGGAGTTACACCTGGCTATCAACTTGAATGCAACCTCCTCAAGTGTGAAACATCAAAACCTAAGTGCCAAAAAACACCAAGTAAACAGCACTAGAATACTGAACTCTAAAATACATGTAAAGTATGAGTTTTCACATTATAAATTAAATAGTCCATGTATTATGTAAACCTTGCATTTATCAGAAAGCAAAGTTAAAGTTTTAGCAGGGCCAAATCCTCCACGGATTTTCTCCCTGTTTAAACGTTTTGATTCAATATATCGCAGCGAAACTACTACAACTCACTGCTAAAAATAAATGAGCACTGGATCCAACACACAAAATTTGTTAATATTAAAAGTGGTACATTAACTATAAACATTACTGTTTCTGTTCCGAAATCCACACCTTAAACTATAGAGCAAAAGCAATTTGACAAATTCACACTGCTGTAGTTTGGAGTTTTTTGACATAAGCAACTGATTTATTCATTTTAACGTTGCATTAACAGTAATATTTATATTTAATGCTGTATTATTTCTGCCAATAAGTTGCAATGCAGGAAGCATACAGTGGGAACTTGTATAATTAGGCAAGCTGCCAAGTTCTCAAAGAATTATCATCACTGAAAACCTCAGTGCTCAAAAAGGAAAAAAAGAAGGAAAGAACTAATAAAAGTCAGTATGGAATATCAATTCAGCAAAAGAAAACTTTACACCACAATATAGCAGCTGTTGCACAGAGATCCCCATTCTTTACTAAGAGAATTACTGCTTGCTCTTTTTGTCAGGTGCTACTTCTGAAATATATTTTACACTAATGAAAATATGTTTAATCAATGCCCTTAAATGGTACCAAATTTTTTCCTGAGAATCCTTTCACAGCTCAAGGCCTACAGTTTGCACTCTTCTAATTAAAACACATTGTAGTGTTGATCTCCTTTTTGATGGCATCCTAAGAGCCACCACAATATTCTTATGACCTTCTCCAGACAGGTCAGTGTGAAAAGCAAATCGTCCCTCTGGACAATTCCATGACTAAGTCCATCCCCCCATGACTAATTCACCTGATCCTCCCTCAGCAGTATATGGTCCAGGAGCTCCAGTTCTTTAAGTGGGAGGATAAGACCATACAGGTTGCTGAAAACTTCCCACTTTAGCTTGACAGTGCAGTTGAGTTCAGAGTGGGCTAAGAAAGAGGCACTGGGTCATTGCTACATGAAAGTCTGGCCCATGGAGAGAGACAACAGTGTAAGTCACCACCTTTTAATCCCTCTTATTCCCAACACACACAAACTGCCACTCTTCATTTCACACACACACACAAGATGCTCTTTTTTGGTCCTAATCCCCAAAAACACCTGCTCTGTTTGCTCGAAGTACCAAAGCTGGTGACATTGGGATGTTCAGTAGAGCTGACATGGGCCTGGCGACACATCAGCCACTAACACAAGGAGGGTGCTGCTGAAGCAGATGTTGCTTCTAAGTGAGTCAGATTTTTATTTCTGTGACCTGGTGACACTGAAAGCAACAGCAGAGGTGTCAATGGAGAAGCTCTGCCTATAGAGCTGTCAAAAGATTTGTTGGTTTTTTTTTGATGCACATTCAAGAAAGAAGAGACAGAGCAAAGAGCAGATAGGAACAAGTCTGTGTAAGGGCACTTCTCCCACCTTGCCTGCCCTGGACACATCGTTCAGTGCTTCTGCTCTACTCCTGATTTCAAGCCAGCCTACAGCTGCAGGTCATGCACAGTATTCCTGTTACGGCAAGCAAAGCTGTTCCTCCTCAGTGCCATCGCTTTTAGCAGTGTCTCCCAGCTTGTGAGTGTGTAAATTCTCATCTCTCCATTTGCTGTTCAGTTTTAAACTGGGTCAAGCCATTCTCTAGACTAGATAGAGTCTTAGTCCTTGTGTTTCTGGTTGGGGTGTTCTGGATAGTTGGCAGTATCAGATCCTTACAGCACACATTTATACCATTTTTATTGCATTGTTTACTTGTGTTAGTTTTGGGGGTTTTTTCTTAAGTAAATATCTGGAATCCAGAAGATATCTATCTCCTACTATCATGATGAATTCTTTGATTTGTGACCCAAACCCCTTCAGCCATTTCTAGCAGAAGTGAATTATTTTCTTACCTGAGCCCGGATGCAAGACAGCCTTGGAAAATGAAAAACAAAGGAAGAAATAAGCAAACAAGGTTTCCTTTTTGCAAAGGACTTAGAAGTTGAGCTAACAAATTCCCCCAATCACTTTCCCTCATATATATTTTTTCTCTGGAGATTTGTCACATGGAGATGATGTGCTGTGGAAATTCTTTTGAAAGGACATGCATTTCCCTAAGGGGTTTTTAATGAGAATTTATTGCTCATGAAAGATTCAGGATTGGCAGCACTTCAGTCTTCAGTTAATGATCTTTTGTTTATTAACATAAAATGCATCACACTTAACAGGAGTGTAACTTTCCCAACCAATGCATCAAAGCACAAAAGAATTCTCACTCCTTCCGTCTTATCCCCTGAGGCTGACTGAGAGGGTGTTAGCTGAAATTTACATGGTTGTCCTCTATGAAAATGAAATCAGAACTCTTGTTTCACGTAAAGCTGGAAATCACTGAAACATTTTTTTTTCATAACCGAAGTTACCCAGACATAAACTAACAGCAAGAAATGTCAGTACACTACTGTGACTTCTCACAGCGCCTATGCCTTCCACACAAACCTTTTAGCAGAACCAGAAGGTATTTGCTTAGTCCTAATCCTAATTACTTTTACATTCTGTGGGTAACATTCATGCAAAGAACTGATTCCACATCCTGGTATAAATTACCATCTTTAGAAAATCAACAAATTTGCCAAGAGTGATGAAGACTATAGGCAACAGGGTCTGTAAACCAGAAATTCCAGAAACAACACAGCCCTAAGCCACCTCTCATATATTTAAGGAAATAAAAAGACAGAAATACATTTCTTCACAAAAAGAAAAAAAAAAAAAAAAAGCCCAACACTGAAGGAAAATGGGTGTAAAGCACAAACCCCAGATTCATTGTAGATCCCACTGCTTTCTCCATAACTAACTTTCCTTCAGCTCTGCCCAAGAGATACACCCAGTTCTCATTTGTTTGTGAGAATGAGACTGCTCGGAAAGATTTTCCTCCCTGCTCTCTACAAAGCCTTTCGCTTTTGCTCTCACAGTTCAAAGAAGATACCTGATTTTGCTTCATTACTGGTTGACCTCTTACCTCTGTTTTCCACTCCTTTGTTCCCAGATCATCACAACAATTCCTGGTATCCTTTGTAATCTCTTTCTAAAGGAAGGTGTGATGTGTTTCTATCCATCCAGAAAGCCCACAGCATGAGGACTTATGGTTTTCTTAACAGGCTGCACTTGCTATGTCTTTTTTCCCTCTGAGCTATATTTATTGCAAACTCTGTAACCTCCCGGATGTCACTCATGTCCTGTTCTAACTGAACACTGAAATGCCTTGTAAAAACCATGTGGACAAGAAACAAGACCAAAGTGATTTTTATGCTTTGCCCACTTTGCTCACAACCCTCCCCCTTGACTTTTTTTTTTGTGTGTGTGTGTGTGTCTACACAAATGTTCAATGCTTACATATTTTGGTCTAAATCACTAAAAAATCTGCAATGACCTTCCACCCACAGAGAAAAGGATCAAACCTGTTGAGAAAAAGTCCTTTACTTTACTGAATAAATTGTCTTCTTTTTGGTTTTTCTTGCAATCTCATTTCTCACCCTCAAGCATACTGTTCTGGAAAGACTCACAAATCCTATTCAGCCAAGGGACATGCTTCTGCTCAGAACCGTCTACATTTTATGGCCAAAGGAGTTGAAACTCACCCCTGGAGTAGTGTCTTCTGTTGTAACCCATTCCTGCTCTCCTCTACCAACCCACCTGAGATACAAGAGAATTTCTTCTCACATCATTTTACAGAAAATCAAATAATCTGAATAGTGAGATTATGGACACAGCCCTTTTCATACAGCCCCTGCATGTGCCTTCCAATAGGATTCTCAGCAAGTGACAGATGAAATAAATGAAATAATTATTTTCTGAGATCATTTCTTAAATGTCTACATCAAACATATTAAAGATTCACCAACAGGCAATAATTGCCACTTAATTTTCAGTTTCAGGAATGCGATCCTGTCTATTGAATGAAAAGATTTCAAAAGAGAAAGTAATTCAGACGTTCGTAAAAATTTCTGCAGACTTGGGTAAGCTACAGTTTTGTGAAGAGAAAAACAGATGAAAGCTAATAAGAAGGACTTTTTTTTTTTTTTTTAAATTCAAAGTGATGCTGTAACAAACTTCCTTGGAAAAAGTTATAAACTGCTAGACTTCCTGCAGTCCTCCCCCAGACTAAGGAACGTGTTTCACTGTGCCCTAAACAAAATAATGTTCTCTACACCACATCTCACCATGCCAGAAAGAAAACAAGCAGTATGCTGAAAATCACTTTGAAGTGTCCTTCAGTAACCCAACACACGAATTCATATTCATGCAGCCTCACAGCAATAAAATCAGTTCCATGCTAATTATATAATTGTTTCTTCTATCATTCTGTCTATAAAAGAAGACTAGATAAAGTCAAAGGCAGTGGCCTCTGGCTGATTATGTGTTTTGACAAATTAGATGATTAACTGAAACCTCAAACCCAAGCTCTGCTGTCTCAGTAGACCTAGAAGAGGAGAAGAAAAGCTTTGCTTTTGAAAGGACATGGCTCTACAGGGACCTCAGCCCAGACTGAGAGCGCTCCTCAAAGAGCAGTGTTTGTACTGAGCACAGAGCCGTGCACACAGCCTAATTCCAGCAGAGAAATTACAGCTGTCACTTTAAATAATGGAAGCAGCATATGGCAATATATGCAAAACGCTCTCCAACATGTTCAAGTAGGGACGGAGAAACTAAGTCATCAATGACACTTTTATACCACATAATATACCAGTGTAACACTTACCAACGCTGGAAATGAAATCCAGACATATCAGTGGGGCAGTGGCAGTATTTCTATATTTATGAAGCTGTTTAAATTCACATACAGTCAAACCACAACTAGGAATAAAACAGGGAACACTGAATAGCAACAGGCACAAGATCCACTTGTGCTGTTCAAGTTGTTTTACTCAAGTCAACATGTGGTACCCTGAACTTTCCTCGGTGCATCTCAAGCGCTTCTCTCTGAATACCAAATGACAAAACATTATCAGGTGAAAGCTCAGTACTGTCTGTCCTTCCAGTTGGTAGCTCAACAAAGCCGGGCCAGAACTGTTACACAGAACTTTTTCAGTTCAGTTATTTACGATGTGACTGAAAACCCTGTTACAAAAGGCTGTGCTGTCATCCTTTCACAAGTGAACACAACCTAAAAGAAGAGTTCTCTTTAGAACCTGAATCAGGGAAGCAAATATTTTCAAGAAACCCCAGACAAATGAAACCCTCTTGGGGCATTTTAAATCATTTTCCCCAAGGACAGCAGCCACTCTGCTCTGCGAATGGGGCCAGCTTCTCCGAGCTCAAATAGCATCAACTCCAATGGAAGTTCAACTTCAGCAAACAAAACAAGTAATTTAAAAGATATGGATGAACGAGGATTAAGATGTGTTAGTGTTCAGGCATTTCCAAACATATTAAATGTATATTAAGAAATGCTAACTGTCTGAAGTATTAAAATGGAAATGCTTTCAGCAGTTCAAATGTCAACCAGACACTTAGGCAATTCCACATTTCTCCAGTTTCTGCAACGAATAGCGTGTTTTGAAATCATTTGATGTTTGAATAAAGCTCTTTGCCATTTTCCACAGCAGATGCATTGGACCTGGGTAATGAACTGTGCTCTGAAATAACTTATTACAGTCATCACCACAGCTAGCTACATTACCTTTGGCAGAAAGCAAAATAAAAATCACACAGTGCTCACATAGCATCACCACAAGTATTACTTCATTTACAGAATCAGGTAAAGCTCCATTTCAAATCAAGGTATTGATTATTTCAGAATTTAATCCTGCAGTCAAAAGCTGTAACAAGAAAATAAATCCAGTAAAGGGCATTTTCCAATTAAGTAAGTGACCCTAATCTTGATTTTAAGTTACTTTGATATTAGAGATCATAAAGCAGAACCACACTTTAAGTACCCAGGTTATTAGAGTAGGAATTAAAACAGACATATATAAAATATGTAATTAATTTTGTGGTAAATCTCCTGCATCATGGCCATGCCTTTAGTACATAAGATCAAAACATCTGACAGAAAATTCAGACGTTGATACCTTGAGGTTTTTCTCCTTAAACTTAAACTTTACCCTAATTTCCTTACCTTCTTTTAATAATAAAAGGTCAGAATGAGACTGCAACAAGCACCTACTTTAACATTCACCCCCAATTACCAGCAATTCCCTTAGAGAAAACCAACAGGAGCCAACTCCTCCATTCCCTGGGTTCATCAGCAAAATTGTAACTGTGGCTCTTCACAGCGATTCACAAGAGTGCATAAAGAGCTGAAAGCACTTGTCTGTACGGAATACATGTTACTAACGGTCTAAGTTGTTATACAGGTGGTCAGAGCTGCTCTGAACTTAGGGGATCAATATCTAAGAGATGTTTGGGTTCCCTTTCCTTCCCAAAAGTCCCCAGAGCAGAATAGAATTGCCTCTTTTTCACCAGGCTGCAAGAACCAGCAGACTTTGATACGCGAAGACACTTCCACGTTGACATATTTTCCTTAACAAGATATTGTCGTAATTAGTTTCATCTGCCATTTGGAGGTTATCTAGAAGACAAGGATTTTTAAGGATTTCTTTAGTGAAGCAGAAAAAGCCCATATGTTTTTAGGTTGCATATTATTCCCGATTATAAAACCAGTACCTGCTCATTACTGCACATCCCACAAAAACAGTTCTCACAGCTGACACTGAAATCTAATTTCACATGGAAATGAAACGCCTGAATATTTTTCTGCACAAAATACCCACAATATTCATCCCTTCATCAAACATTTTTGGTGAGAAGGCATGCCCCAGACACAGAGGTGTTGCCTTGCCCTGCGGCTGGCTCTGGCCACAAAGGTAAAGCCAGCACCAGCCACACTTCCCTGGCCTCTGCAAAGCTCTTGGCATCAACACAACGTCCCAGTGTGTCAGATGGTAATAAAGCCACATGCTAAATTCAAAATTATTTTAGTTAGCATACTGCTGCTTTTTCCTCAGTCTCACATAAAGACGAGGAAAGGATAGAAAAGGATAAACTCTCAAGGTACATGAGGTCTATCAACAGGTACTTTCCCCCAGCACTGTCTTGTGAAACTATTATGAAAAACTGTACCTACATATAAACAGTGCTTCTGTATGCACCTATAAAAACTATGGCTTTGTTTAAAAATCCTGAGCTTCCAATTTCTCAGAGTTGCAAGTGACAGATAGAGAAAACAATTTATTTTCTAGATAGGTAGGGAATAATTTTTCTTTTCCCCTATAAACAGATCATGGTCTACACAGTTTTCCAAAGACATATTTTTTTTAAAAGCAGCGATATTTTTGGAGCATTACCTGCAACAATACCAACCAACTTTTCTTCTATGAGGAAAATGTTTCTCAGTGCACACAAGTACCAACAGTCAAAAGTATTAAGAAGAAAAGTATTTAAAACCACTAGAACATGATGCCCATCGTATCAAGCAGTAATTTAACACTTTAAACAGGCAGCCAGATGGCTGGTTTCAGTCAGCCCATCTCCACTGACATGTATTTAATCAGCTGAGTTACCCCAGACAAACAACCAGCCTGGATTTCTAAGAGCAGGACAATGATGGAGAGGGATAACTGGAGCTAGAGATCAGCAGGGTTTAGAAATTACTTCAGGCTGAGGCTGGCCAGCCCTTGGCAGACCAGAGGCTCAGCCCAGCTCCCTGGGCCAGCAGCACAGCTCAGGCACCTGCTGGAAGCCCCAGTGGCTGAGCAGGACCTGCGGGACATTCCTCCAGGGCCGGCCACAATCCCCCAGATGGGCTTTTAATTACGGCCCCGCCGCTCCTCCGCCTGCTGCCAGCCTGCAATCCCAGAGCCCAGCAGCCTCAGACACACAGCCCCTCTGCCAGGGCCCAGCTGGCCAGCCAAAATCCACACAGGGAGAGATGTACTGCAAAGGGAGGGGAATAAAGCACTGTCCCTGCTGCAAAGTAAAATTCCCTCTGACTCTTCAGACTTTTAGTCTAGTGATCTCCTCCTCAGTAGAGACCTCCAGCCACTGTCACACTCTGGCTGGACACTTTCATTTAGGTTATAAATCTGCTCCTTCCTCAGTGGTCAGAGGATTTTCCCAGGAATTCCCTGGCCAACCACCAAACAGCCCCACTAAAGGCCAGAGTCATGCTTTAACCTATTTAACTGTACCCCCAACACCCATCCGTTCTATACCCGTATTCATTCCCTCCACACCCTCTCCTTCTGTATTTCCACAGAGCACTCTGCTTTTCACTAGGACTTTAACACTGCTGAAGCCAATGAATTCTCACCAGTTCTAACACATGTATTTCGGTGCTGGTTCTCCTAAGCAAACTTGTTTTGATCCTGAAGTCAATGATTATGGACCGAGCCATTCAGGAACATCTGAACATCTGTGTACTGTCTGGACATCACAGAAGAGGACAGAGCTAGGGAGAGCCAACCTTACGAACTCTGAAGAGGTTGAAGCAGCAGGATCAGTAGCTGCAGAGAGCTGACAGAGCCCCTCCTGTTATTTTACACAAAATGAAAAACGGTGCCATAAATTTTCACAAATTGTTCAAATATTACAATCTGAGCACTCAAATCCTTATTTCTGCCTCAGCACTCTACAGGAAATGTGCAGTTTGAGCCGGTAATAGAACCACGTTAATGACTCCCAGAACCAGCCCCAACTTTGAAACAACGTGCCTTGAGCCTCACTGCAGAAAGAAATGAAGATAACACCCATGCCAAGCACTCGAAATCATCTCATACTCATTGCCCACTGTTACACAACATACCGCTCCAGTATGTACTGCTCTTTTTATGCTCTTCTATGCACAGAAGCACGTAATGTTGTCTTTATTTTAAACTAGGCAAAGTTGGAGAGCTTTCCTGAGAGGCAAGGATTTTGTTTTTAATTTAATTTTTAAAAGGAATTAAAGATCTAGATTGCATCGTCCAACAACAAACAACAGTGGAAATCAGTGCCAGGCTTGCTTATTCTCAGAAATAAAGTTAAGCAGTCTCAGGACTTTGTCATTTGAGCATAGATTGCATTCTGGCATATCAGATGCTGCAGTAATGGATTTTGTAAATCTGAAATGCATTCATATTGTGTACATAAAGAAATCTCTTGATGTTTTACTTAGTTCAACGCTCTTTTTCATCATATGTACCCACCCATGCCCCCCTGCGTTCAACAGCTAATAACCAATATATCTGATGAAAATTAATTGTCTTGACAGCTTGCATAAAAACTATAAAGGTGCAAAGGAAAAATGCTGTGGCAGCATTTTCTTTCTCTGTAGGACAGTAGCTATGGAAACTATCTTCAGAGGCCAACTGGCCGCCATCCCAGTGTAGCACAAAAAAAATCAAAATGCTACTTTTAGAGGGTTAGTCAGTGGCACCAGCCATAATTATCAACATCTACAATGTTGCTGCACATAGCCACAGCAAAATATTGGTTTGGTGTTGTTGGGAGCAAAGCTGATACGACATTCTAGCACTATTACAGACCTGGATAATACAGAGTCTTAAAAACTGTCCTCATACTGATAATTATTATGATAACCTGCCAAAAATAGCATAAAAACATGAAAAATAGACAGCTATCTAAAATATCCATGTGAAAACCATCCAATCTCCTAACAGAAAATGTTTTATTAACTATTATGATGGAAATACTCAGGTAAATACTTGCAGATGAAGAGGAAATCTCTAATCTTATTTAACTGTCACATTTCACTAACTGAAACTTATCCTTTTCTGAATGGTTTTATCCCATATAGCTAGCCTGAACAAAAGCTGTGATTTCTAATACAGTCTGACAAAATCATCATTCTTTATGAATGCTGAGCAATTATGAATGATTTTTCCCTGAAAAGGTAGGACACAAAGGAGCCAGAGGTTCCTTTGCAAATGCATGTGGCAACTTTCACTGCCAACCACAGAAGAGTTCCTGTGGAAATGCAGTCACAGGTCACTGATGATACTCAAACCTTTGAAGAAATACGTCTTCCATCCAGAACAGTATTCAAAAAGTAGGAAGACTTCAATCAATAAGAAACTTACTTATAAGGAAGAAAGCTGGAGTATACACATACCTCAAGTATATTCATGATTCCACCTTTGCAGAGGCTGGTATTTCAACTCAACCACACAATTTTGCCACTGTGGTATTCTCTAGTGTGTAATTTCTCTCTCTGTGGACACCCTTCTCCAGTTTCTCTGGAAAACTCCTTCTTTGACACCGGGAATTCTTATTTAAATGGTTTATGGAGATAACTGAAGAACAATTATACAGACCAGGTTTATGATCAGTCAAGAGCCAAATTCTCCGCAGTGTCACACTGTGCTGGCTGGATCTGCTGGGGGCTGTGGAAATGGTACCTCTTGCAGGATCTGACCTGAAACCTTGGAGCCCTGACAGGCACTACAAAACCAAACATGAGCATGTCTGATGGCATGTCTGTTATCCTGGTCGCCTCTGAGCACCCACAAATCAATGATGGCCTCATTCAAAAAAGTCTATGCCTATGGGCAGAAAATGACTAAAAAATAATGCATGTGCCTAAAATACAGGCTATTTAGACAAGTTTAAAATTCAATTTAGCTCACAGATTGGAATCGCTGTTATTCACGTATGTCTGTATCTCCATCCTGCTGTTCCCACTGGGAAGCTGGGATCCATCTCCCCCTCACAAGGATCTGCCTGTAAGAGCTGGGACCCAGGCAGGCAGGCTGCACTCACAGCAGGCTCTGCTGCTGTAGCCCCATTTTTCCTGCTGAAGATCCCCTGACCCAACTGCTCCACTGGCCAGCTCACTCCAAATTGAAGCGAGGCAGGAGATTTTCAGGCTTTTAAACCAATATGAATTACTATAAATAACAAGTAGGTCAAGACCATGTTTTCTCTTGCATTTTCTCTTGCACACAACAAATGATCCAATCCTGACCCCTGCAGGTCCCTCCACAGGGTGGTACAGCTGCCCCTTTGGGGTTGACAAGGTGAGGTGGCACAGCTCCCCAGGGGCAGCCCAGGGAAAACCCAAACATTATTTTCCAGTCGACCTTGTCTGTCTCCTTGTAACCTCAGTCACAACCTTCAACAATGCTGCAAGTGCTATATGATTTTCCACAGATGAAAGGGTTTTTTCCTCTAATAGAAGAAAGAAGATGTTTAAGCTGTATTTACTGAAGATCTAACAATACATCCCTGATCCTTATTTTTAATAAATTAGCAGTGTTGAGCAGCTTTCTCTGTAAAGCAGCAGATGCAGTCTATCAGAAATATGTGTTTACTTACACTACCTATTAGACAGTCAAAGCAATAAATTAAGACCTTCAATGCAGTCTTAATCCAAATTATTTCACTGGTTGACTGAGTGCCTCACCATTTGGAAAAGAACTTTCACACATCCTATCCAGACCTCACTGATGCTGTAATTTGTAACAGCACTGTAGAAGAAAAACAACAACCCGACAACAATAAGGGGCAAGTTTTCTGCAGGCAGAGGGAAATTCACTACTGCTTCAAATGGGAAGAGAAACATAGCTGTAGGGCTGTGATTTCATCCTGTCATGTAGGAGCTCTGCATCTGACATATTGATTGGGGTAACTGGAGGGAAGAGGATCATGCCATGCCTAGATCCCCCCAGCGCCATCAATAAATCCATGCTTGGCTGGAACTGTGGGTTATATTTTAGATCTAACAACAGTTCTCATTAATTTACCTGTTACCTCTACATAGTTGTATCAGCAGAAAATTGCAGCAAAACAGACCAGAACTATTTATTACATGCGTCACACTGAGGTTTGATCTGGCTACTACTAAACAAACCAAGTTACGGTTCAACTTAACTTGGATCTGACTCAAAGATACGTGGTCCATGCTGCCACCAGAAAAGAGGAGATTAACAGAACTGAAAGGACTGACAATAGGGTTTGTGTGCCAAAAGCCTGACTTCTTTTCCTGTGTTAATCTCATCAGAGACACCCATGACTGAAAACCTTGTCTTGCCTACCGTCCTTAAGACTATCACAGCTACACGCTGCCGAGTGAAGATGTTAAGGAGATTAATCCAGACTCTAATAATATTTATCTAAGTATTGTTAAAAATATCTCTCTCAGAAAAGCCTTTACATGACAAGGGAGAGATAAACTCACATATTAATACATCCCAAACTATCTAACCTCCACCCCTGCACAAGACCCAGAATCAGACAAGAAAATGCACATTAAATAATAAAGCACATTTTCATTACTCTAGGAAGTAAATCCATCAGGGACCACTGCCACCATTTGCTTTAACAGTGCACACTACACCAGTAAGTTAAGAGCACTGGCTTTTAACAAAAATATATTTAAGTAGTGACAAAAAATTGGATTCTTTCTTTGACACAAGTACCTAGTACCTTTCTACCCTAGAAAACAAGTCCCAGTAAAATAAAAGATTTCTAACATCTCTTAATGCCACAGTTACTCCCCTACAGTTTTACAGCCTGGTTTCACCCCTCACTGAAATGCATGCTGTTGCAGATCTTAATATCTTTCTCGACACCTTCTTTCACACTTCGCAACACCTGTATCATGAATCTCAAGACTGAACAGGTTGTTCCACTGCATTTTTTTATTCCTTTAGTTCTGACACTTCCCTAACTCAGCTTTTTAAACTTAATAGAATACCCCTTTGCAGTTAAGTATTTTCTGCCTTTGACTAATTCCTGCAAACCTGCAGTTCTCTTCCTGAACACAACTTCACCGTTTTCCTCCAAGAGGAAGTACATCAAAATTCAAGAAGGTAATTTCCTTCCTCCTCACCTGCCAAGATCATGTTGATGTCTCAGTCCCTCCTCTCACCTGGTCACCTTACTCCTCCTTAAAGTTCTGCTGTCCTTGTCACACAGGTCTATTACATTCTTTCCTGCCTTAAAAACAGCCATCCTTGATTTTACTTCGTTCTCTAAACATTGAACAACCACACTGCCACTCATCCTGAACCTTCTTCCATGTCTTTCCTATCAAAATCCCAGAAGTGGTGTTTGACCCTCCGTGAAGCTGCAATCTCAGGAACCAACTCCAAACTCCTCATCAGGGAGCCACGAAGCCCCTCCTCCTCTCAAACTGGGAGCAGCTTTACATGGAGTCCAGAACAGGAAACCTTGGGGTATTTTGGGACTTCCTGGGTTTCAGATATGGAGTTTGGACAGAGGCAGCCCGAGGTTACCAGGAGACATCAGTGTTTGTAGGTTCCTGTTACCCACCAGTCACATTTGGACCTGCAAGACACAGTGCCAGCTACGGAGCCTCAGCAGTTTTGAAGCAGCCCTTCAGATATCCAGCCCAGTGAGAATGTCAGGCTCTGAGAACAAATAGAACTCCTAACATCAAAACAAACCTCACTCTCTGACTAACAATTCCACGTTTTCCTTTGTACCCTGCAGTCTAACTCTCATCATTTGCTGAGCTGTGTTTCACACACACAACATGAAGTTTGGGAGACAGACGTTCTTTGTGATATTTTAATTCATTAGGTGCATTTGCACTGCCAATTTAATGTGAAGAGAGGCATTTTCTCAGTGAAAACTTGACATGCATTAACACTTAAGGTCTTGGGTCTGCCATTCATCATAGTGTGCCTTGATTTCCCCCTGCAGCTGTGCTCCAGGACAACACCCTGAGCACCCCAGATAACACAGAGATGCAAGGTCTCCAGCAGCTGACTCTTTGCTGCATGCCCAGGAAAAGCAGCTGGTGCAACCTCTTGGGCCAGCTGGGAGATGAAGTGGAGGTGTGGTCCTGGACCCACCAGGGATCACAGCAAATAATCAAGTTTTTTCTCATTTGTGCCATGTCAGTTGGTAATACCCATGCTCCTTGTCTGGGCTCTACTACAGTGCCAAAGCAAATGTAAATAAAATTATTTAACAAGAGTGAACATTAAAAGAAAATAAATCAAACCATAGCCATATACTACAACACTGTAATTGTTCATGCCCATTAGATAACATTGAAAATGGTGACAGCTTACTCATCTCCAGGACACAAGCTCCAGCAGTAGCTGTAAAGCCAGTGTTACTTGAGAGGGAGCCCTGCGGCAAAACTTAGAGCAAATTGTTCCTGCATTATGAACTGCAAACACCCATCTAGACCTTAGATACCAGAGGCATTCCCAACAGTCCTCTCTACTACCACATGTGCTATTTGCATGAAAAAATATTTTTATATGTTTGAATGTTGGCACATCAGATTCCCATTAACACCACCAGGAATGACTGCAATTCCATCTCATGTTTGGTAGCCACCAGGAATCGCTTTACTGCAGATGCCAAGAAGGCCAAGACACAACACATGGTTACTGTGGCTCCACTGGTAGCTCAGTCTTCTCCCAAACTCAAGAGAAAGATGCATTTATTGCACTGGGTTTGGCCTGCATTCCCTTCTGACCACATGTCACACAGGTGTGCTCATACTGAGGACACTGCTGCCCTTCAGGGTGCAGTAAGTCACGGAGGTCGTCGTTTTACAAATGCCAGCTGGCTCCTATGCTGAGACTAGGAACATCCACTGGAATGCACAACATACAGAGTGGGCATGGAGAAGAGGAACACAGGCAGTCAATTCAAAGGAGGGGAGAGAAACTGAAAGAAATGGAAGAAAAGTTCTGTAAAGATTAATGTCTGTTGCCACAGAAATGACTATTTATGACAATGAAACCTGAAATTACAATTTGAAATGCTTAAAGCATATAGCTCATCTTCAGAATAAAACAAAAAACCACTCAGAATAAGGATGTGGTATAGTCAGGCACAAATTACTTTATCATCATCAGCTATACAATGGGATAAGGATTTTAGCTTCCTGTAGTGGCTTAGACCAAGAGCATGGGTAAAACCTTGGCACAGAGAAGAACTGAGAGGATTCAAGTGGACATAATGAGAGAGCAGCTGCATTGTCTATTTAGAACAACACAGGCCATCAGGAGCCAAGAGCCTTTTTAGAGGGGTTTATACACAAAGCAAGGGAAGTTATTAGAAGGTGGAACAAAGATGTACATGGATAGCAACTGGTATATGTTTGGCTCAGACACTTGGAACCACATGGATTTAAGAGAAATCCTGTAAAGAAAGACATGGAAAAGAAGAACACTTCCTTTTGTTTTTTCCATAGCACACAGCAGTGTTGAGGGCTTTGTTTCTGTAATATATTAATCTTTTTTTCCTCACATATTGGTTTTTCCTTCATGATCTTATTTTCATTCTGATTATTCTGAGGAATAATTTATGTTTCAGATGCCAACCATCAGTGCACACACCACAGCAAGAGGAGAAGTGCTTGATTCTCCTTTCTGAGCCATTAATTTCTGTAGTCTCTCTGCAAAAAAAACCTCCTTCCTATGTTCATTTCAAATTATAAGTAAAGACAAAAAATAAATTCTCAAAGAAACAGATAGCTTGAGGGTTTCTGACATAAGTCTTGCTGCATAACCTTCTCTTAAGGTTTAAATCATTTGAATATATCACAACTATATGTATATTTTTTAAAATTCCATTCACATCAGCTTGAGACTGTATCAATCATCTAATATCCTAGTACTATGAAATTTTTTGTCATTCCTAGGAGTTTCCATTAAATGAGATCTAAATATTAAATAGTTAGAACCAAGAAACAGAATCTTGCTGCTGTAATAATCCCTCCATACCTTCTTCAGAATGGAAGCATAAACACAAGTCCTACCATCAACCTTCGGGTTGGTGTTTTTACACAAATATTATTAAAATTGCCCTTTCATTATCTCCTTTCTGAGCAGCAGAAATTCTGCTTTACTGCTGTGATAGCCTCAACTTCACCATGGTGCAGTTTCTGGTGAAAAAAGAGCGTTTAAACATCCATGGAATCATCAGCCAAGAGCAGAAGCACCATGCCTGGGTCTTAAATACCAGTCCCAGGTCAGTTCCATCACTCGATGGGATTATGTTTCAGCTAAAATCACCAAACTAACAGCAGCTATTGAATTTCACTTCCTGAGAACTGGAGCAAAGCAAAAGTGGATTGGGGTGTTTTGGGGTTTTTTCTACAGCACCTCTTTGCAAACTACAGGTGAACAGAGACACACACACTTAGCTCTGCATGCAGAGTAGCCTATCTATTTCAATGCTGTAACTCCAAGGTTAAGCAGGTGTCTAACTAGTGGCAAAATCAGGGTCTTAAAAGGAAAATTAATTAGTGTAAGAAGTGGATTTATGCACAACACCTGGCTGCTGCTGCTGCTGGGCTTATCTATGTAGGAATTTAGCTGGTGGAGACAAGCAGTCCTGTAGCAGTAATGCTCTACAACAGTTGTAACCAACCCTACATGGCACAGAAGAAGGAAAGTTAACCATTAATAATTATTACAGAAAGGGAAGTTCTTTGGTAAAGAAGCAGGGAGACACGAAATACTACAAAGCAGACATTTATATGTCAGCAAGAAAAACTTGTCAATAAGTGCATGCTACATGCAATAAACCAAAACATGCAGATGACAAAAAGCTGAAGTGGGAATAAATTTCCTAGGAAATACTCTAAAAAAAAGACCAGATTGAAAAAGCCAAAAAAGTACATACTATAACATACAATATTTCTGAGCTAAATTATACACTCTTCCTGCCCATGATGTTCAGTGAAAGGAGAAGGTGCGAGAGATGCTGAAACCACTGTGAACATTTTGTATTTTTTGTCTTTCCTTCAGAACTCTGGACTGAACATCCAATCCATCCTCCCTGATCCGCACACCACCGAGGAGGGGGGACACACCATATGGCTCACTTTAACTGTGTAAATTGTGCACTGTGACACGAACTGTGGGACTGCTCCAGCCACACAGCGAACCTCCAGGTCCATGGATTGGGCAGAACTGGGATTACAACACACGCTGCAGCCGCTCTGGGACCAGGCAGGGGCAGCTCCAGCCTCATTCCACACACCCGGAATCCACTAGCTCACAAGGAGCTGGGTGAGCAATGAAACCTGGATGACTCAAAATTTTATTGGGGTATTTGTAATGCAACGGCAACCTAATAATGTACTTTCCATTCTGCTTCCCTGCACAGCACAGCAGATTTCAGGTTCTAAAAGAAACATGTAAATCTGCAGCAGCAGAAACCTGATGACATTTTTATTCTTGCTACTGGCAAGCCCCATGTAATGCCAGTGGCATTAATCCCAATGTTCACTAGCAAAAGGAACCAAGTCCTGGTGAATTCAACCAAGGGCACTGGTTGCTTTAAGCTGAAAGGGAATTCTGTATTTGGCTTATATGATTTGTTTCCTCTCTTAACAAGAAATGGAAAAACATTTGCGGTACTCACGGCAAAAAAAAAAAAAAAATTTAAAAAAAAAGGATTTTTGGTTCATCACCAATGACCAGCATAAAAATGCATGGAAAAAAAAAATCCTCAGCATTCTGATTACTGCCCAGCTATTCCCCAACCACATTTAAAACTCTACACTGCCCATTCCAGCATTTCAGTGCAATTTTTATTGACCTACTAACCTGTAACTCTGGGAAGCCTGGAGCTAAGAATGCAATAATGGCTAGCAAATACAAGTCTCCAAACAGAGTGTAATAACCTTAAGTAAACTACTGCCAAGCAAAAGTCCTGCAGATCAAACAGTTCCCACGAAGCCTTATGCTATTAACTAGCAAAAGAGTCCCATGATATCTCCATAGTCATGCACAATAACAGAGCACTGCGCTTCTGTTTACTTACATAGCTTATCTGCAATCCAGTAATGTATACAGCCAGCCCCTCCGATGTAAATCACTTCTCTATTTCATGATACTTCCCCTGTTAAAACTTTGCTAGCTTCCTAATGATAAACAGGGGGTTTATCTGGAATATCTATTTTTAAGGGATGGGTAACGGACACTTACAAAACCATTTCAATAAGGGACTCTATATCGTCACATGGAGAAAAAGAACTGTTAACATGCAAAATAAAGTTTGCAACAACATGGTGTTTATGTGGGTGTGCATTTTTCTGGCTTCAAGGCCCACTCACACTCCACCTTACTTCTGTCACTCCCAGGGTAACCCCAGCTTGGAGAGGGATAGTGGATCTAACACCCTACCAAAGCTAAAGAATCAACAGCTAAAAGCCTCACGGCCAGCAGTGGGTCACTCAACACTCTGCGTTTACCTCACACCCTACTGCTTTGTGTGCTTCAGCTCATTTCAGGAAGACCACTTCTCTACCCAATAGACTTCTGACATGAGGACAGTCTGAATCCAGCCATCAGTGCAATGTGGAGGGGTCGAGCCTTCAACAGTCAGCAATAAAATTAAAACAGAAATAAAACTCATTAGGATGTTCCTTCAAGAGGCACAAAACGAAAACAGAATCTGCTGCCTCTGAAGCAACAGGGCTCGGACGCAAACCCCGCGGGCTCCTTGCCCGCGGATCAGGGAGGAAAGCGCAGGGAAAGGCAGGCGTGTTGCCCTTCTCCCCCGTGCCGAGGAGGGGCCGAGCCCCGCGGCGGGGCCGGGCGCGCAGGGGGCGGTGCGGGCTCCTCCGGCCGGCGCGGTCCCAGCCCGCTCCCGGCGCGCAGGGACCCGGCCTGGGGCCGCCGCTGGCCGCGGCACGGCCGGCGGGGCGGGGAGGAGGCCGGGCCGGCGGAGGGATGCGGCGGCAGGTGCCTCCCCCCGCCCGCGGGCCGCGCCCGGCTCCGCTCAGCGCCGCGGCCTCGGGCGGGGGAGCGGCGGGCGCCGCCGGGGCGGGCGCGGGGCGCCGGGGAAGGGGAGGAGACGGCGGCGGCGGGGCGGGCAGGAGGCGCGGCGGGCAGGTGAGGGAGGGAGGGAGGGATGGATGGAGGGACGGGCGGACGGACTGACGGATGGATGGGGGCGCGGGAGTGGCCGCTCCTTACCTGGGGCGCGGTGGCGCATCCTGCGGCGGGCGGGGGCCGCGCGTCCCGGCGGGCCGGGGAGCCCCCCGCCGCCGCCCCCGGCCTGGGCAGAGCGGCTGCCGCCCCCCGGGCCGGCCGCCCCGCCGCCGCCGCTCGCCTGCTCCGCTTTGTTCCGCCGCGGCGGCTTCTCCTGCCGCTGCCGCCGCAGCCGCGGGACGCGTAACATGTGCCTGGGGAGGGCGGGCGGGCGGCTGCCCGGGGTGGCACTTTCGGCGGGGCGGGGAGCGCGGCGGCCGGGCCCCTCCGCCCCCGGCCCCGCGGAGGAGCGGGGCTGTCAGATCCAGCCCATCTGCCGCGATCGCAATCGGTCGCAACTGAATGGCTCCGGCAAATCTGCGGCGGCAGCAGGGGCTCGCCGCGGCGGGGGGGTGGGGGAGGCCGGGCCATTGTCTGCGGCGGCCCCCGGGTGCCCCCGGGCCGGGGGCGGCGGGCGGGGGCTGCCCGGGGCCGGGCGGTCCGGGAGCCGCGCAGCCTCGGCACCGCCGCGCCGGGGGCGGGCAGCGCTGCCCGCGGGCTGCTTGCTCACCGTGGGGAAAACCCTCCTTCCGCACAGCCCCGAGTGCGGAGCTGTCCTCGAAAGTTAGGAGAGAGGGCACGCGGCGCGGCGGAGCCGCCGGGATGGCTTGGGATGCGCCAAGGGACAGCCTGTGCCCGTAGGGATTGGGCTGCTGAGGGTCTGGTGTGTGACACACAGGTGAAAGAGTTCACGTGGATGGAGGCTCACAGGCATGCACGGCACGCTTTTAAGCCTCCTAGTATGTGAACACGCAGTTCCAAAAGAATCGCTGAAAGCTTTGGCATCTGTTAGTCCAAAAATAGCAAGTAAAAATTTTTTTTTCCTGGTTAGAAGAAAATCTAACTGGTACGTGATCCGGTTATTTGTAGATGCATGGTGTGTGTAAGAGAACCTAAGAAGAAATGGTACATGTGAGAGAACCTAAGTGAACAGTGAGCAAGAGTTCAGGCAGGATTTCCCAATTTAATGAGACAAAGTGAGAGATCGAGGAAACAGGGTGAGAAAAACTGACAATGCAAATGAGAGACAGTGGGTACACTGAAGTGAAGAGACTGCAGAACCAGAGTGCAAAGAAAATCCTCATCCATGGTGCTGGGACAAGAATCAAAAGGAAGAGCTCTTTCTCTATCTGAAAGTCAAAGACAAGTACTGGAGAAGCAGAACTTCAAAAATGAAGGTAGCAGGAGTTTTTCTGGATTTTGAAACTGGAGGTCTCTTAGCAGAGGAGCTCAGAAGAACAAATAAATTATTGGATAATGTTCAGATTTTACTTAACTGGTTAGCTGTGGCTGAAGAGAGTGCAGGAAGTTGCAGAAGGAATCTCTTCCTGTGGTGGTACAGAAAAGTCTTTGCAGCAAAATGTGTTGCTATGGTGTCTTGAGTAAACCCATAGCCAGATCTCTTAATGCAGATTTTCTCCCAAGTTGGCAATTCCTTTTTCCCGTGTGGAATGAGAACCTCCAAAATTACTCGAATCTGTCAAACTTGTAAGTTTATCTTTTCCAGGACACAGGCACCTTGCTCTCTTCTGAGACACAATTGTTCAATTTTCTGAGGGCTGATCTAGAGTCCTGGGCTAGTCAAAGATCTTGGGTTTAATTAACTGTAATGGGGTGAAGCATAAAGTCTGTACTACACTGTGCATCAGAGTAGATGATACAGTGATGCTCTTAAATACTGCAAAAATACTTTCCTTCTGCGACAGCTGCAAAGCAGCATGAGACAGGAACTAAGTGTCATGGCAGACAAGTCCTATCCAAATCCAGTAGAATGTGGGGTTTCCAAAGAGACTGTTCTCCATTCAAACATGCTGTCATCATTTAAACCATCACCCTGTCTGAGTTTTAACTGCTTTGTTGTGTAGAAAATCACCTTGAGCAACTCTTGTATGAGCCAGTTTTACCTACTGAGTAGAAGATATGGTAATTTTCTGTTAAAGATATGTAAATTTTTCTATTTAAATAAAAAAAACAATAAAACGTAATCACGCTACAATGCCTGTTGCTTGAATAGACAACCTTAATCTCCTATCCAGACTCTTTCTAATTAGTACTTGAGACTCGGCTAACACACGAGTGCCTGTGTTGGATCTGTCCAGAAAGTCTGTGTAATTCAGTGTCATTTCTCTTCACTGGCAAGCCCCAAATATCCAGGGGAAGATCCAGCATGTCACCTCTCTCCAATCCCCTTGGAGCTCAGGGATCTGACCCAAGCTTGCCCTCTGTGTGTTCAGTACATCTCACTAGCTCTCTTCCATGACTATCCAGCCCCTAACTGAACTCACATACTCTTAAAATCTGTGGCACCATGTTGGAGATGCCCTGATCCTTTTTTACATGAAAAATCTCTTCATTTGTGTTTTGATGTGCTGCCTGTTTTCATCCAACAGCCTGTACTTCTTGCATTGGAAGAAGCAGTGGACAAGCAGCTCCTCTCCATGCTGCTCACATTTTAGCTTTCATTCCCCTGCCTGAGTTACTGCTTTTTCAGACTGAAGAGTCCTAGTTGTTCCATAAATGGAAACCCAACTCCAGCTTATGATTGTCCTTTTCTGTCCTTCCCTGAACCTGCCCAGTTTTTATACACCTTTTCTAAAGTGGGAGACCAGAACTGCAACTGATATTCAAGCAGTAAAATCACTGGCACAATCATGGTTCCTTCCTAGGTGTGGTACTGCAGGTCTTAGAATATTAGCCTAGTCAGAGTAAGTCTATGAAGTCTGTAAATTATTGCAGACATATTTTCTATTTGAAGACCACATTCATCTTTCCATGATTCTCCTTTCCTGGATTCCCTGTGAAAACATGGAATGGTTTCACCAAATCTGCTAGATTAACAGTAGCTAAAGGGACAAAAAAAAAATTAAATATTGCCAGTTAATTAATTATTTTCAGGCCTAAGCTTACATTCATTGAAATCAAGAGTGACAGACTTGGTCTCTTACTCTGTAACTAGAAGTGATTTAGATTTGAACCAATATTTATCTACAACTCAAAGCTATAATTACAACTTGAAAGGTTATGCATATCGAGCTGCACTGTATATGACTGCTGAGATACTGTTCTTCTGTGTCTCTTTAAGATTAGTAGTATCTCGGTTTCATATACAGCAATAAGTACATGTTCCAAATCATTATTTCTTGTCCCTAGGCTTGCACAGTTTTGTCTAGCATAGACATTTACAAGATAATGCACCAGTCTTCAAACAAAATTCATGACTTGGCTCACCATTTCTTCTGAGAGATACAAATACTGCAGTGCTCATGCTTCGAAACACTAAAATAAAGTAGGTGATAGCATTAGCTCAATACATTGCTGGTAGCCATAGTTTTAAATAAACCAACCTAACAGCTGGAACAGGCAAATGCAATGATTTGGGGGATTTTTTTCATTATCTCACAGGCACCAAGCCACCCTTGGAGGGACAGATACTTCCTAAAATGATTTCTAATTCTGGTATCGTGCATGATGTGGAGGTGATGTACCTCTGCTCTCTGCTGCATTCTGCAGCTCCTCCAAATGGGAGAGACGCAGGAAAGAACAGCTACGTTGGTAGGTTGGAAGTGACTGATTTGCACAGTTGTCAGTAATGACAAAACAACCAGGGAACCTTTGAGACAGCCTCTGCCCCACAGAGAAACTTCATCCTTAAAAATCTGGGAAGGGAAAGGAACCTCCTGAAATGCAGTCATTAAGCTTTACTCGCTTCTTATCCTTTTATTAACAATTATATATTTGCTTACACGGGGCTGAGGCTGTGTATGGGTGATGTAATACCAGATTTTTAGATGTTCTACCCCAAGGCTACTGGCGCTTAACACCAGCGGTGTTGCAGGGCTCTGTTAAACACGAGCAGGGCAGAAATCACATGAACTGACGTCATTTATAGAAACAGTTGCTCTTTCAGCCTGACACAGGGCACTGTTCAGTGAGACCTGAGGCAGTGCTGCCCTTTTGAGGACTTCAGCTCTGGGGATGATTGCCTGCATGCCCAGGAAAACTGCCAGGCCAGGCTATTGCACAAAAAGCTGTGCAACAGGAGCTGACAGGGACACTCATGGCAGGAAGAATCAGTCACTGGAGGAGAGGTTGCAGAACGAACTGGTCCCCAGTAACCAAGCTGGAATTTCCCAGTGGAGCAGATCTACAGGAAGACAGGCAGCCTGGCTGCTGCCTCGTGCTGACGTGTTAGCATCAGCTCCTGCTGCTAATGGGTACATTCAAAACAAAAAGGATTCCGTGAAAGTTTTCTCTGGATCTCAGTGGAATTAGAGTTTAGATTCTTCATGGGAATTCTGAGTATCTTTTGAACTGGCTGAATAAAGGGTCAAGTGCAGCCACTTGCACATTTCCACACTGCAGAACAGAAGTGAAGTCATGACTTTACTGTCACAGGGAGGACACAGCATTTGGCCATTTTTCCAAAAATTCACAACAGTGTTATTAGGGGAAAAGTGGAGAGGAATTGAGAGTGTTCACAACCTCTGGTGTGTTTATGGACCATTTCTCTCAGGGCTCTTAAGGAAGATAGATACTTCCTTGGCATTTGAACTCTTCCAACCATGAGGAGTGGGAGATCATAAAAATACAGGGAGCCTTGTAGGAGCCACAACCTATGTACTTATGTCTTTTAAAAGGGCTTCAGAGGCTTTTGGCTTGCCTGGCAGAGGACTAAGAATCTACTGAATGAAAAACAATAGTGGATTTATTACAGCATTATCGAGAACTGATCTGGGAAGGATTTGTAAGGTAATATCAAACTTCCTCAGTACAGGGCAGTAGGAGCACGTGCTGATTCTGGCGGGGTGTGGAAGCAGATCAGCCTCTCCCTCTGCCATCTTTAAAGGTGCTACATAAACGACAGCAAAATAAATGACCTGCAAAAGGTGACATCTTACTGCAAAGTATTTGGTGGAGATCAATCTGGGGTTTTTATTTTTTGCTTATTTGAATTATACTTTCTGATTTCTGCTTAGCTAATCAGGTGGTAATAAAACTAAGAGTCCTGCATTTTTCAAGCTTTTATTAAATTTTGAAAATCTCAGGGGAATATCTACAGAAGCAAGAGTAAGCAAATTGTGAGCTATGCAGATTTAAGTAGGAAAAAATATGCTCATGTCTTTAATATGTGATGAATGCTGCTGTATATTTGAAACCCTGTCCCCAGTGGAACCCATTACAATAATATTTATACAGGTTTATGCTATAAATGCATGATATTTTCCCTACAGCTGAATATGTTGGAATTTACTCCTGACTAAAAAAAAAAAAAAAGTGTGAGTAGGTGATATCCCAGAATCTAGATTGCTATAGGCACAATTAAGCCCTTTTATTAACAAATGAAGCAATGAAAAATGTATTTTGTTAACATAAAAAGGACTTGGTACAGCAGGCAGAATGGATAGAAAATGCACCCCGAATCTCCTGCACCAGGTGTGAACTGGAAGCCAGCCAAATCCTACAGAATTCAGGGAAACTGGATCTTCAAGTGCCAGCCTCACACAAAGCCTGGAGATAGGTGCTGACTGTTGTGGAAGATGACAGTGATGGATCAGCACACAATTAAAGAGCAAGGATAAGTGGTCACAGCAGGATTTTGGCTGCACGGGTGTCCTGCTTTCAATTCAAGCAATATTTGTCCTGTGGCAGGCCCAGCCACATGACACAGGGTCTGCATCCATGGTTTTCTCTATGTGATAAACCCAATGGTTTCATCAGCACAGGAACAACCCGTACTTTAAAATGAACTGCCTGAAGAGAACAGCCGGAGCCTTTCTCTCCTGCTCCTCTTGTTAATCTGAGAGAGGACATCCTTTGCTTTGTACTGTGGAGTGGTGAGGGCCAAGGGCAGGAGTAGGAGAGGAGACACCCAAAGAAAGGTCACCTCTTCCACACCTCATCATGGTGTGAACTGTAGACACAAGAGAATCCTCTCCCAGCACACAGCTTGGGGTCAGGTTGCCACCAAGAGTGTTTTAAGCTATAGAGCTTTCTAAAGATTCAGGCAGTGATGTGGGAACTTCATCCCTCAGACTGAACAGGCTGACAGTACGCAGTGCTGTGACTGAACGCAGCAATGGATAACACATGGATCTCTTGTATATGCTCCATTACTTTTCTTTGTTATAATATTTATATTATTTCTTGTTGCATCCTTGGGGCTGAGGAGATGAAAACCATTTCTTGCTTTGTGTGGAACACTTAGGCCCTGTTCTCACTTGGGGCCTTAAACTATTTCTTCAATGTAATTTAGGGGGAAAAAAAAGGTTGAGCATTACAGGATGAGATAGAAATGCTAAACTTGATTATTTAACTTTTCTTTCACAAATGAAACCCATTTACAAGGAAAGGTGCTAACCTGACTTGCATGACTTCATATAGAATTTCTTCTTGGCCTTTTCTACATCTGCCATCAGCAGTGCTCTATTTGTAGACTTCATCAGTGAAACAGAGCGGTAAGATACCATTCCTTTAAAAACAGCAAATCCATAAATTTATCTTTTCTTTCTTAAACCCAGCATGCCATCTAAAACCCTATCTCATAACCTGTGACTGTGCAGTACTCATTTGTACAGTACATTTTGACACCTTGGTTTTATAAGGGCCTGAATTCTCAGTTGTTGCCTTGGTGTAAATCCGTAGGTTTTCCTCTGCCAAATAGGAGCCAGGGCTCTGTGTAAAGATAAGTTGTTCACTCTTAGAGAAGACTTCAGGGAAATGCCACTGTTACTCATCAAAATTATTCTTTGCTCTGTGAATAAAGCCAATAACATAATTGGAATTATCTGAGGAGTGAAATATGATTCAATTCGAGTAAGCATGGCTGTGTGCAGGCATTAATGGAAGAGTAAATTCAGCACCGAATAATAAAATGAGACTCCGCTCAGTTTCCATTTGGAAATGTTTTGATTTCTAAAGAAGAACGAGGTAATCTCAGAGCACCAGCATCAGATAATTGCGTATTTATTTCTCTGGGTCGTTGTGCTGATCCGGGTCTCCCCTCTGAGGCTGGGTGCCGTGTGAGAGGAGCAGGTGCCCTGAGGTTTCCCTGCATGTGGGCTCAGTGCTGTCCCCCATGCAGCGACGCAGCAGTTGTGCAGCGCCCGGTGCTGCTACCTGGGCCAGGCTGCACTGCAGGGGACAGACAAAATCCTGCCACTCACGCTTAGCGTCAGACAAAACCACTTCAAAGCTGATTTTTTTTTTTTTGTCCCTAACCCTAAATAGCCGCTACAGTAATATGTATATCTGCATACACAAAAGAGTTTGTTCTTAGAAAAAAATCTAAAACAAATGCAGAACCATGCCAGGATTATACATTTCATTTCCCAGCATACAAATGAGGAACTAATTTAGTCTGGGCTGTTCATGCATTTTGCTTTTAACAAACATCCATATGCCAAATAGACCTTCCACATACTTCCCTGCTGGAGTTTTTTTTTTTCCTTTCAACTTGGTAGGGAACATTTGTGATCCTTATTCTACCAAATATATCTAAAGAATATATTTTGCTCAAGGCTTTCTATTTTATAATTTAAGAGAAACAAAATCGATTCATGGCTCTGGCAGTCTCGCTATTATGACAAGCATACATCTGTGCAAAAATACCCCAATCCCTAATTAATTACAGAATGTTACTAACATTTTATAATTTAGCATTGGTTAATTTATTTAATTTTATAAACACAGCCATATGAAGTTACTTTTTATGGACCACTTTTTCATCTTTTGCCTGCAGTTCTGAAATCTGGGTAGTTTAGCATAGATACAGAGATATTTGCTTGTTATCAAGATTATTTTCTGTTCAGATGGTTCTCAGTCCTTTATGTAATGACTTCAATACTGAGGCTTGACACCACTCCTGACTCATGCAGCACTGATGAGCAGTGTTAATGGGAGTTTTTTTCCAATTAGAGGAAACAGGCTGAGAGTCATGTTCTTTAAAATTAATACTTTTTATGAATATATAATGCCGATCATATTTCTCATTTACCAGGGCACATCAATTTTAGTTTCATTTTAAGTCAGCTTAGTAAATACTTCACAAAAATATGCCCTGTTGGAGTTAAAATGGCTCATTGCCGAAAGAGATTTATTTATTGATCTGGTAAAGAGCTGCACATAAAATTACTATCAACTTTAATCAGATGAGGACAATTATTTTATACGACTAATTAGTGGAGCTAATAAAAAATCTGAGCAGGTATAAACTTCTGTGAAGCATTTATATTTGAGTGAAAGACCAGACTTGATTTGAACATTGAGATAAATCCTCAATGTTTCCACTGCAGCAAGCGTTCTAGCAGCTATTCAGCCTTTTCCTGTGCTTACACATTCAGTATTTATAGTGGACGTACGTAGTCCATCGGGTTCATTTGTAATCTTTAAACCATCCTCTCTTACTTTTCTATGACCCTATTAAAAATACAATCTAAAAGGCAAACAGTAAAACCCTTGCTTTTCTCTATATTCAAGTTGCTCTCACTCAATTTGGTCCTGGAGAAGTATCTTTAATAGCTGTGGTGTGACATGGGCACTGTACTGGGGAGCCAAAGGAAGCAAGTGGTTCTCTTTCACAGATAATACAATGGCAGTGCTTTTTGTGGCTTGTAACTGCATCTGCACTGCTCGATGTACCATCAACATTTATGATCAGCTAAAGAAAAGCACATTTGGCCAAAAAAAAAATACATTTTTAATTGGTATCCTCATGCACATATTTAAACACCAATCCAACACCAATGCTCATGTGAAGCAGTACTGTGAGCTCTGTAATACAACTTCATAGCCTTATATGGTTTTTGCCTACATTTTTGTGTGTTTTTTCACACGTAAGGTGAAACGTCAGCTTTAGAGAGATATGTATGTTACAATGTTAGCTGGAAGAATCTGAATTAGTTCCTGAATGACTCCTAATTGCCAAACTCAGTTCTACTCTACCTCATTCAGCCTCAGCTTCAAATATTAAGGAAACTAAAAGGAATCAATATTTGCACGGGTTTTACAAATTTATCATATGCATCCAGCAGTGCTGTAGAGATGTAGGGAAAAAACCCCAAGAAAATACAGCCCCAGCAAAACCAAAGACTGATGAAGAGACAACAGTCAGGCTTTAGTGGATAATAACACAAAACACCTTTCTCCTGGCTTTATGCGTTGCCAAGATGGTATGACCAGGCAGGTGGATCAAGAAGCAAAGTAGAAGGAAGCCTCATGCTCTTACCACACCTCACCACACCAACCTCTAATCATGGACTACAACAACAATTTTGGAAGATTAATTAATTTCTAATACAGTCTATAACTCACATTAGCATCGTAGACCACGGGCCATGTTTGTTATGAGAACTTCAGGAATGGGTTAAAATGGGGGTTTGGCCCCATGACCTGGCTGCTTACACCTTCATTCCCCTCAGGCCAAGTTTCTAAGCCCTGGAAAGAAAAATATACTTGTGCAGAGCATGACCTTATTTAGTTGGGGTAGCATTTGATTTTTTTCTCAGCCTTCATTACTGTAATATCATACACAGGATTTTTCCATTGTGTGCCATGCAACTTATTCCCCTAAGATTTGTCTTTTTCTAGTCAAGCAGTTTAAAGCTAATCACGGTTGTTATTTTAATCTGTGCTCACCATTAAGAATTCTCGCCGAGCTATTCTGCTTGTTAGCAATTAAGGCTTTCCAATGGAAGTTCATGATTACAGCAAAGGCAACCTGTTTAATACTTGGCACCTCTTTAGTACACCGGCATTAAAACCAGGGGCACAGAAGCATGCTAATGCTGCTGATGAAAGCAGAGCAGATCTATTTAACAAACTCTGTTTTGAATATACAGCGTAGGAGAAATGCAATGCAGTCATCATTTGCATTTCTGGTCCCTCCCCTCTGTGTTTTACATTCCTGTAATAAGGTAGGGAAGTGCTGTTTGACCTTCATTAACTTGTTACATATTAGTCATGTCTGAACTGCAGCATATCCTCAGGCTTTCACCAAAGCAGACTAAAGTGCTGGTCCTGGTTCCAGTAGCAATACTAATAAAATTCCCTGGAAAGGCCTCAAGACCAGAGTCTGACCTTTGCTTATTTAGGCAAGCATCCAATGCTGAATTATGACTCCTTCCTTCTGTTAACAGAATTAGTAATTGCTGCCACTGATCAGTGTGTCAAGACTTAAAAATTATGATCTACCATCAAGTCAATTAGCAAAGACTGCAGGAGCAAATTTTTGCTTCTCATGTTGATTGTCCATGTGATTCTGCCATAAAAATTATACATTAGCTGAACTAAAGCATTAGATGACTAGGTAGAAAACAACATTGCAGGGTCCACTCCCCTGACCCAGTTCTGTCTTGTTTAAAGCTATTTCCAAACAGGATAGGGCAGAGAAATCCAAAACAATATCTTTTTTTATTATTTTTTTAAACTGATACATGGAGATGCACAACCACTACTGCACATCACCTCCAATGGTAAATGTTAGTGATTTACATTGTGGGGGTCAAATTTATCTCACATTGGGTAAATGTGTTTAGCTCCAACCTGAGAAATAGGGGAACCACTGACAAGTCAAATATGCGATCAATAATGTGAAAATAACTACTGTAAAATGTCCAGTATAAGAAAAGCTGTTTTAATAAAGTCTGCATCTTCACAAACTACTGATGTTCCTTCCCTCGTTGTAGTCAAGGCTTTAGGAACAAGGCATCTGAAGCTGGGCTAGAGGTCTGCTTTAGTGGAAAGCCATAAAACGTGACCTAACCATAGCCAGTCCTCCTGGGACAGCAATTACAGAAATAAATGTTCCACAGCAGATGCTAATGCTGTGTATAAACAGTCCTTGTCTAAACTGAAAAGAAATTTCGGCCCCCACATGTCTTTTAGGGTCCCATTGTACGTGTGGAAATGTGAAGGAAATGTAAAATTGATATGCACACCATGGCATTGGGTTTAGTGTCCTCTGCCTCGGCCTGGGCACTATAAATCTGTGCTGGCTGTGAGTGGGGCTGGAGGAGCTAAATGGGGAGAATTTGTGTGTGTCAGTTTTATGGGCTCGCCCCTGTACAGTGCGGGTTATCGGTCAATGTCAGGTTCAGCGCCCAGTGACCCACTGGGCTCACATCGTGGCGGCCACAAATCAAGAGCATAATGAAGGCTGAGGAGAGGGCTCTGCTGATTTATTAGGACATCTGTCTGGCTGTAGACAGCCCAGCACTGCGCCTGTGTAGTGCCAGCTATTAGCATAATCCTCACCATGAAACTTCTCGGAGATTTAAAAGAGAGGAATAAAGTGTTCAAAGAGGACTGGCGAAACCACAAGGGTTGTTCTTGTAGTGCTCATTACCAGGCTTAACTTTTTATGCCAACACCCCATAAAAATAATATAAGACCAGAAAATGTTATAAATAAATTGTTTTTAGTTTTTCAAACCCCTGGATTTTCAGAGTACATCTGTATGTCTGTTTATAGTAAAGTCACTACCCCTGCTACTTTTCAAAGCCTTTTAATATTTTAACTTTTTAATTATTCATTTATATTTAATCACAGTAGTGTCATCTGCATATCAGGTTATCACCTTCATTCTTACAAAGTTAGTCTCCTGAATTCTGTAATGTTAAATGAAAACCTCAGGTTTTTTGTGCCAGTTATATTTGAGTGCTTTTTAAAAAAAGCAGGAAATGAGCACAAACTTTCATAGTTTGCCTATAAATAAGAGTCGGTCTCACAATGCTGTAAGCTGTAAATGCTGTGATACTACTTTGTACTGTATAGGTCAAGAAGTGACCTGTGAGGTGCAGAACAACTAATACTGGCATGTGCAAAGTTGTTCTTTTTTCGTACACGAGAGGCATTCACTTGAAAAATCAGACAGATCGTTATTTCTCCCTTCATCAGAACTAAGGTGAAATAGGTTTCAGTCTATGAACATTAAATTATTCCCTGAAGATACTTTTATATTTGACTGTGTTTTAAAAGACTGTCACTGTTCATATGCCTTCAGAAAAAAGAAAGTTAAATACTGCATTAAAAAAAATTGCTGTGAATGTTGAAGGAATTTTTATCACCTCTATTATTCCATTTTCTCTGTATTAAATGTTATGTTAGACAGGATTTGAGCAGTTACCAAATTTGCTGTAGGCAGTGTAGAAACACCCACCAGCATGTGGCAATCCCTGCTTTGCTTCAGCCGGGCTGAAGTCTGGGCAACATGAACGGAGAAGATATAGAAAATCCAAACTATCAAGGGCACTGCAAAATTGTAAACCTGTGTTTATTTTAGTTTCAAAACTCTCAGTTGGTCATGCTGCTATGGTGGTATTTTGGCTAGATTTTATGTGCCATTCAATGAAAACGCTTACATTTAAGGATATAAGAGAGTTTCTGAAATCCAGTCCAATTGAAAGAATGTGAAGTAGAGTTAGCATCCACTGCCTAGAAACTTTAACATGAATAAACCTGTGCATGTGTGCAACTGCCCTGTTTAACAAAGGCATGATTCGACTCGTGTGTGCTGCCCTACTTATTTCATGAGGTAAGATTTGTTAGCCTGCTAAGAATTAAAAAATGGAGAAACTGAATATCCAATCATTCATTTGAACTCAAAAATGGAAACTATGGACTGCAATATCATTTCCAAAATAGCAACATAAATAAATATGTGTGGCACAGTACTTGCCTCCATAAATTCCAGCGTTGTTCTTCCAGCTGCGTCACTAAATGCTCTATGTATTTGTTGGAGTCCATGTATTCCTAAATGAAAAAAAAAAAAAAAAATATTAGTTTTTCAATGTTCCAAGTATTTATAAAATTTTGAGTAAAAACCAGTCAGAGTCAGTTTGTGGAGTGCACTTTGATTTTGCTCCCAAATTTGTCCCATGTACATAGAAATCCCAGTGATGTAGAAATCTGGATTAAATCTACATTTGGATTCACATTACGTGAACAGGGCAGTAGCCTAGTGCACTCTTCAGAGATTATTTGAGGGGAAGACAAGAGGCATTGAGGATACACAAGCAGCACAAATAAATTAGTGTCCATATAAATTCATATCCATATTCCATACCCAGAATAATCTTCCCTGGTTCCAGACTGAAAAATAACTTCCCAGCAGTGCAGTTACTGTGTTTGGTGCACATTTTGTTTACTTTAGATATAAATCAAAGTGAACTGAATATTTGACTCGAATATTTATTTTATGGACAGTATGAAAAATACTATAGCATGTACCCTATTTGAAAATGAAGCTATAACTCAGCTCCTATATTCTTTTCCAGTCCAACTTTTGCAGATGCAATAACTTGCAATATCAGCTCTATGAAAGCTCCTGTACTTGTGTCTAGACAGGATTTCTGATAAATAATCTTGACCAGATGAAAAATTCGGATTTTTTCCTACTGGAGCCCATTCTTTAAACTCAATGCAAAGAGATGATGTTTATTCTCAGCAGAGAAATCTGTCAGTGATGGAAATACACCACCTCATTTCCAGGAGGAAGGCAACATCAGTGTTATTTATATCAAATATTTCAGAATGAGCCCACAGAATAACGTGATATAATATGATGTATTTGGATGACAGCAGTAACAACACAGTCACATTACTATTATTCTGCAAGTCTATCAGTAATGACATAGCTGTCTTGATATATCTCACCAAAGCAAAAATATGTCTCAAACTTCGTACTTCAGGAAATTGCAAGTATTGGAATACTGCATAGAACAGAATCCATCTCCACTTTCTGGAGACAAAAGCTTCACTTTTATAGCTCCACTGTTTTACCTCTGGACTCATCACAGAACCACTTTGTGGGGTTCCTGTTTGTATTAGGAGTTTTCTCTTCACTATTATTATTTCTTTTGTGTACAAATATGGATTTTTGTTGCAAAGTAGTTGTTTCTTCTGAGCCATTTATCTTCATGACCAGGAATATGAGACAGCCACTACAGGGACTGTACATCATTGTGTCTCCTCAAGGTGAAGATAAATGTTTGCTGATTTTAATGATCATAATTTTTATATAAATGTACATTTTTATTTTGCAGGACTGGAATTGTTCCAAGTGATTCTGTGTTTCTGTCCACAATAATTATTTTCTTGTTCAGAGAGAGATGGAGGGAGGGAGGGTGGTTCTGCAAAGGCACAAAGAAAAGTGCCTGGCACAGACAGGAAGCAAGAGTAGGACTCAGCTCCCAAGGAGGCTCTGCAAAAGCAGCTCGGCCATATCCTGTTCAAACTGCATGGCCTGAAAAGCTTTGGGTGTTGTAAAACTTTCCATTAAACTCGGTGGTCGCCCCAAGTTTAAATTTCATTCTAACTGCTGTAAATACAAGCATCACATAGCTGTTCCTTTCAGAACACATTAAATCATGTAAATCCTGAGAAACACAATGAACTTCAGTGGCAATTAAGCAGAAATCTTCTAAGCTAATTCTAGTAAAATTGTTCTGCAATACACATATATTAGAGTTCACGAAATATATATTGTACAAATACATAACGATGATTAGTTGCAGTACCAAGTTCTTTAAAACAAGTTGCCTAGTTTATTTTATATTTTTTTACTACAATGAATCTGGCATAAATTAGTATTAATACCTTTACATCTTTTTAATGTAATATTAAACAATATTCCTGATTTATTCATCAGTGCACTTTGCCCTACAGGCAAAGATAGGATCAGCAGTTTTATTCTGCATAATTCTACCATAATATAAAAAAAACTCATTCTGAAGTAATTTTCTTAAAACTGTTTTCTGAAAATAAGGACAATGGGGGAAAAGAAAGCACAACTGCTGCCTCAATGTGAAGGTTTTCCTGTGACAAATCAGAAATATTATCCTGTTTCTCTTTAAAAACCTGCAACCTGGGAGTATGTAATCTTGTCAGTGTGCAAAAGTGATGTAAAAAAAATCAACCATGATTTGATGGTGGTTAGCAGCACCTCCTTTCTTCTGGCACATTCATGTGCCAGCTGTGTCCACAGCAAGCCATCTGCTTCAGACAAGGCCTCTGTCCCCAAGCCCAGGTTTCTGCTCTTTTCTCTTATCAGCTCTCCCAATGAGACAAATTCTGCCATCCCTGGATCAGGACCCAGCATTATCATTCTGTCAGTGTGAAGCAAATAGCAAGCAGTCACTTGAGATTTAGAACAACTTCGTGATTTAGAATAACTTGGCACATTCAGCAGCAGCAGAAAATGTGAGTAAAACCCAAAAGTAATCACACTGGTTTATGGCTGGACTCAATGACCTTAAAGGTCTTTTCCAACCTAAATGATTCTCTGACTTTATGTTCAACGAGACGATGTATACAGTTCATTAAAGCACTTCACAGGGCCCAATAGATCACATCTAGAAGGGAAATACAAGTATTCTGTAGCTTCCTTGGAGCTCTGTCATATGAATGCTTGTGCCATGCAGGCTCTGAATAGCTTGGATAACTGTGGAGTTTGAACGATTACGTGGAGCATAATCTCCTGATGTCAGGATAAAAATCATTCAGGCAGACATTATGGTACTCCTATTAGATACTAATTAGACAGACCAATCAAATGGGAGAGAAAGGCTGTGAGAGCGCAGTGGCCCCAAGGTTTCAAAAGGGGGTCCCAATTCTTCCTGTTCCCCCCAGAACAGTGGACACTGACCACCTGCAGAGCAGGAGGGGGAAAGCTGTGTAAGGCCAAGTCAGTGTTTCTGAAACGATGCAGCATTCTTAATCTGAAATTGTAGACTCCAAATTAGTGAGTTTATGTATGTTTGATACTGTTCCACAGCGATTGGGGAAATTGCCATCCATAGTGTTATCCACAGCTGGACTAGACCTCAGCAGCCTGCACTGCTGGCTCTGCTTGGAGTCCCATTCCTACCTCCAGCCATTCCTCACAGCTTGCAGGATTACTGAGAACTTCATGATTTAAACAAACAAACAAACAAATAAAGTTAAAATCCTTTTCAGAATAATGAGTGAAACCTGTCCTTTTTCTTCTCCATTAGTTACATGAGAAGTTCACTCTTCCATCTTTCCCTCTGTGATGGCACATAACTGCACCGTTTTAAGGAAAAAACCTCTAATATGTTTAAATGCAGTAGAAAATCTTTCTAACAGCTGCATGTATTCTGGCATGCAGGAGGAGATGGCATGCAAATGTCACGTACCAGCTCATCTAATTTAGAGAGCATTAGAGAATTGCTTTACCTAGATTGTTGCTGATTTGAGTTGAAGCACAAGCCTAGAAACATACATAAATATGTTTTTTTGACAGAACTAAATATCTCACTTTGCAGTGCTTAATTATTTTGCTAGTTTTTTAGGTTTTTATTTTTCTTTTCTTTGTTAGCTGGATGGCTGTCAGGAAAAAACAGGGAAGAGAAAGGAAATGAAGTGCCTCCACCGAGGCCAGGGATCCACTGCTCAGTATTTTGGTTGGTTACTTGGGTATTTTTTCTGGCATATCCCTGTTGTTGTGCTGGGCAGGGTATCAAAAATTATCCAGCACACAGAACATTTTCCCATCCATTGTTACAGAGCAAACCCTTTGAGCAACCTTGGGCTCCCAGCACAGGAGTCCCTCTCTGGAAGCTGGAGGTGATAAATTCAAGCCAAAGAACTAGCACATAGTCTCTGCCTCTCTTAAGGAACCTGCACAGCTTGGTATCAAAGAGAGTTTAATGAGCTTAGTGAGATGTGAAAAGGATTAGGGATACCAGCAAATCACTTGATTACGTACTTAATTCAATAGGGCTACT
Organism: Chamaea fasciata; assembly: GCF_029207755.1. Taxonomy (NCBI): domain Eukaryota; kingdom Metazoa; phylum Chordata; class Aves; order Passeriformes; family Sylviidae; genus Chamaea; species Chamaea fasciata. The sequence goes on from NW_027094093.1 coordinate 32,198,528, forward strand.
CAGAGCTGAAGGCCGGCCTGTGCTGGGCTGGGCAGCGTGTGGGACTGGCCCCTCCTGCAGCACAGACACCCCAGCTCCCCCAGACCCTCGCGCCTCAGCCAGGCACATGGGGACATGGCCACTGTCCCCCTGCCACCACTCTCCTGTCCTGAACAAGCTCCCAGCAAAGGGCCTCGTGCATGGCTGAGATGCCTGAGCTGGGCAGAAACCAGGGAAACTGGGACAGACACTAGGCTGGCACTCACATTCCTGCAGACCAGTTTTGAAGCAGGGCTGAGAGCTAAATATCATATTCAGCCCTGCACAGCGAAACAGAGCTTCCCATTCCCCTCTGGCACGCTAATTCCACTCCTGGTTTGGTTGGGACAGACTCTGTGCAGACAGCCCTAGCCCACTCTGCCACATCACTACTCCTTCATTCCCCTAACATTTGGATTTGGAAGCAGGCAGGGAAGCACCACCGCGGATTCAGGCTCCTGTGCTCCACTGAAGAAAATGTTGGTCACTGGGGAGCAGAGAAAAACCAAATGAACGACGGGATAAGAGCACAGACAAGTTCCTCTGAATGTCTGGAGCCGTCCAGCCCTGGAGACAGGGAGCTCCATGGAGAGCCCACAATCATCTGCTCCAGTTCAGGAAGTCACATTTTCACAGGGAAAGGTTATTAGAAATCAAACAACAAAGCTGTCTGCAGCCAAACAGCAGACTGTTGCAATTAGGAAATGATGTTAGCAAAGCAACAAGGGGGACATCTAAGCTGTTACACTGAGTGTGGAGACACAAGTCATTTTTGAAGGATCTTGGAAGAGTGCCCTGGGGTAAAGCTCTAAATCGTGGGAGAGTGACTTCAGAGAATATTATAACTTTTGTAAAATATTTATTTGTGTTTTCATCCTGCTGCATAAACCTTTGATAGAAAATAGACTTTTTTCCAGCAGCCTAAGAGGACACACATATATATTTATATATATATATATATGTATTCTTGTCTAGACAATGTTTTTCGTATCCAAAAGCAATATAAATGAGAATTGAGTGAGCTTTCTGTTGTACACTAAATAGAAATCTGGTATAAAAAAGCCATAAAACCCTTTCGGATTAATATTTTTTCACTCCTTTCAATACCACACCTGGCTAGGCTATTCACTTTTGGTCCTAAATAACAACGAAAGCTAAATTATTTTCTGGCTTACAGAAAATAATATCTTTTAAAACCGCCATTATTTCTGATTCATTATTTTCCTACATGATTTCAACATTATTTTAATTGTTGGGTTTATTAACAACTGGCATGAAAGTGTACATTGAGAGCCACTGTAATGAAGCAGGAGGCTGGCAAGAGCCTTCGTGCACATTACACCATTATGGAAAAAGCAGTAATGATTGTTTTAATAAATATGTTGAGCAAATTTCTTAATTGTTCAAAATCACTTAAGCCTCAGTGAACAGTTCATATTACATCTCAGCTGCAGTGATTAAAACTGATTTACCAATTCATCTGAAGCCAGTTGTTTTCATAAAAAAATCAGCTGGGTTTCCCTCCTGCTGCTGCTTGCCTTCTGCTTTGCACCCTATTAACCAGCATCATCCACAGACAGCAGCACAGTTTTGTAAGGCCTGAAATAGCACAGGCTCATTAACTGATAGACAGATTCTGCACCCTGTGCTCTCTGAGGACAGGGATGCAGGGACAGTTCTCAGAGGAATGCTATCCAGATCTGTAGCTGGCACACAGGGCCCTGCTGCATTTGGGGTTTGCCAGTTTGTCCTTAAAGGAGTTCAGTCTCTGGGACACTGTTGTTGGTGTTCTTTCTCCACAGGGAAGAGAAGAGGGAGAGAGAATGCTGAAGTTTTATGCTGTCTTCCATCAGCTTATAAACCCTTTTATTTTCCAGAAAGACATTTTCTAGGAGCAAATCTGCAAGAGCTCTTCCCTGGCTTTGTAGACCAGTAGACCATAAGCTGGAAGGTGAGGAAGAGATTTTGTAGGAACCACCACCACCATCACTACTGGTCAGATTTCCAGGTGTTTGGCTGGTTTGGGTAGCTGCAAACAAACGAAAATTTTTTTCCTATGCAAATAGCAGGTTATGTTTTTTTTTTTTTTTCATTTCTGCTAAATATTGAGCAAATTATTCCATTTAGCTGTAGAAGAAAAGGAAACTGGACATTTTGTCCAGCAGGTAAATCAATGCTTCTTTTAGCTGATTTTCTTCCCCAAAAGTATATATAAATCAGCAAAAACAAATACAAAGCATTATCTGGAATTTACTAGAGTTGTCTTGAAATAAAAAAGGATGATATAGTAGGAAAGTTTGCATTTGCATCCTCTGAGTTGTGGAGCTTTTAACGTTATTTTAACCCATTAACAGAGCCCCTGAGCAATACATCCCTACAACATTGACACGGGAGTGTCCTTAATTTGGATATGGAGCCAAAACAGTCTCCATAAAGGCCAAATCTCCATGGATACCCACCTATCCTGAGGTTCAAGTGGCTGGGTAGGGCCTGACCCTGAGTGACAGGGAGCAGGAACTGCAGCAGATGCAGGTGATGGTGCAGAGAGTGGGCTGCACTCACCAGTGCTTGTCCCAGAGGAAGGAAACCACCGAGAACCCTTTGAGCTTCTAACCTACCAAAAAAGTCAACAAGACCACTGGACCAGACAAAATTTTCAGCAGGAAATGGGAAAAAAATTGCCTTTTGGGCGAAGAGGAATGAATATGGACAAGCAGGTTGTGCCAGAGCACCCTGGCTCTGTCTCCTGGGTGGATTTGGGGCTATTCTCCCTTTTACTGAATCTTATGGAAAGTTCTTGTCCTGACTGAGTATAAAATCTCTCTGTACAGTGAAATATTAAACAAACAGAGTAATTGAAGTTTACCATAATGGTGCATGTAAGAGTTCCTGGTTGCTGGAAGTTAGTGACGACCATATGTAAGTTAAGGAGGTGTCAGAGAGACACAAATGTTTACAGCCCAGCAATTCCACGCACGAAAAGGTGACAGTGTTATTTAAGGCAAAAGAAATTTGCTATTTAGCTAAAACAGACATCCGGAGTTAAAATAAAAAAATAGTGCAAGAAGACGTTTGGATTTTATGAGTTTGCTGCTACACAGTGTGTATATTTACATGAAATAATTAGCTGTAGTCTTGTTTATGTCAAATCCAATCTACATTAATAAACTTCACCCAGCAAACACTCTGATGCTGTAAGAAAATGCCCAGAAATGTTAGCAGCCTTAAAAATGCAGAGTAAACACTGGAGCATTTAATTAATCAATTTCTGACATTACCAAGTAATTACAATCCCTGAATCATTTCTTGAATGTTTTTTATGAATATAAATCAACCACAGCACATGGAAGAACTGCTGGTGGGAGGCATTTGACTTACGTAGACATATGGCAATTGCATGTGACTCCCACTGTCTAAAGGCAAGGAGTTACAACAAGGATAGAAAAACATTCATAGGTTCTATTGCAAAGTTGGGAAAAGGGAATTCTAAGGTTATTAGGGACGTTTGGGATGCAGAGATAAAGATGCTTCATCCTCGGAATGCATCAGGCTTTTTAACTCACTTGGACTAACTACTGTCTTCTACCCAACAACAAATACCTCAGGATGTGAAGTTTCCTCTACCATTTTCTCTAATTGCTTTGTTATCACTTGTCTTCACATTTATTCTGGCAGCTTCTGATGAGGAACAATGTACATGCACAGAAGTCAAGCCTATCTTCATATGGTTTCATTTCTACTACAAACAACTTAATAAACAAACAAACAAACAAACAGTAGATGCTCATTTTTTCAATCATTATAAGTCAATAGCAAAAATTATAAAGTATACACTATATATAACCATAGCATGGCCTGGTTTGAGAGCACCTTGAAGACCATCAAGTTCTAACTCCCCTGCCATGGACAGGGACACCTTTTATTAGACCAGGTTGCTCCGAGCTCCATCCAGTCTAGCCTTGGGCACTTCCAGGGATGGGGCAGCCACAGCTTCTCTGGGCACCCTGTGCCAGGAACTCCTAATACGACATCTCAAGCCTCTCTCAATTTGAATCCACTCTTCCTTGTCCTGTCACTCCATGCCCTTGTAAGAAATCTATCTCTGTCTTTCTTGTAGGCTCCATTTCCATACATAAAGCATCTCAATGTTTTATATATCCAGCACAATGTTTCAGGCACATCAATCTGAGGATGCTAAAATATGTCCAAACATTATTGGACAAAACAAGGTGAGGAAAAGTTCTGAGGATCTCCAGATTCTGACCCCCACTGTAAGGACAAGGGTAACCTGAGGTTTAGCAAAACCCAAATTACCGACCCTTTAGGGTTTGTATGGGTGGAAAGCAGGGAATCTGGAGACGAGCAGATGATGTACAGCACCACAGGCTGGCGCCCCTTTTCCAGACAGATTCCACTTGCTTTCTCCAACCACCCCTCTTTTGTCCACCTGCCACCATGCTCTGTTCTAACCACAAACATTTTCACACAGAGGAGGGAACTGGTTATAGCACATTTTGAAAATTAATCTCTATGTCAACGGCTCCATTTTCAATGCCTGTGGATATCTATAGCCAAGAAAAGATTGCCTCCAAGTTAATAATGTATCAGTGCTCAGAAAATCTCAGAAGCTGCTTCCAGCACTCCACCCCTTCCTTGTATGCTGAATTTAGTGGGACTACTTACATGCATCCATCTCATCTGCATGATACATGAACACAAACACACAGAAAAATGACAGAACATACAAATAAATACGCTCCTGAACATCCCCTGTTAATTTTTCACCCTGTGCACAGAGAAAAAAGAAATTAATCTGAAGCTAACACAAAAATATACCTCTGCATTTTCATGGTTTATTAAGAACAAAGCAGGAGCTGTGCTCATAGGGAGCTTTGTCAACTCATGGTCTGCCTGAAACATAGTTATTGTCACTACCAGGACTTGCATCAGGTTCAGCTTTGGATATGGACTGATTGTAGGACACAACAAGTCTAAGGCATGGATCAGTTGTAAACTGTTGCCCAAATCACACCTTTTCTTCAAACCTTCAAATCCAACTCATGGACTAATTTCCACAAGATATCCAAGAAAATAAAAACCTTCATTAATGCAACAGGGCTGGCCCTGCTCATAGGTATTTGAAGGTAGGAAAATTTAAAAAAATCAACCTCTGCAACATTCAATGTATTTTAATGTAAGTAACTATTCAGTTCCATATGAGAGGAAAGTGGACTGTCCTGCAAAGCAGATTTGTCATGAGGAGCTCACCGTCCCCATGGAGGACAGGCAGGCAGAATGATGGAACCTGACTTTCAGGGCCAGGGGATTAATCATAAAAAGTTTGGCATTTCCTAAGCGGTGTGTAGGCTAGACAGCATCATGTGATCCTGGCTGGAGGTAAACTTTTAGTGTATCAGGGATTTAGTGCAAGTGGATTTAGTGGAAGGAAAATGTTTCACTGTAAGGGTAAGCCATAAGCAGAGAGTTCAGTAAAGTCCCAGAAAGGAAATAAGAACTGGAACATTTGTGTCAGCAAACAGCATACAGGCATTCACTTCTGTTGTGTAGGCCTGTTAAATACTTAAGCCAAAGCAGTGCCTTTAGTTACAGACACTAATTCCCAGTAAAATCTGTGTGGAACAGAAAGCACAAAAGCACTGCAAGGGCAATTTCTTGGACTGCAACTCCAACCCTGTCATCCCCACCAATGCTATAAAAACTCACAGCCATAGGTACCAGTCTGGGATGGTGGCAATTTGCACTGGCAAGATTAAAAGACCCATGGGCTGAGTGGGATATCCTCCATGGCACCAGGAGAGCTCCTGGGGTGCATTTCCTGGGGTGAATTTAGAGCTAATTTTTGAGTCTAATGTGTAGGGGTAACTGAGCCTAATACAAAGCCTTTCGGAAAATAGGAATTGGCGGGTTTTTCCCCTTAACTCATTTTGCAAAGAAAAACTCCCTCTTCAAATCCTATATACTACAGGATTAACAATCATTATTATCTTGAGCTTTTATAAGTGACCTGATGCACTATTAATGCTTTGTCTCTTGAATGCTTGTGACTCCAGTATGCCATGTATAGTAAATGCTAAACAAACATAATGATGCTGCTCAATTTAAAAAGAATCTATTTCTTTTTCATAAAAATTGAAGGGAACATTCAGCACTATAGAATTCACAGGTACAATGCAATACCAGTGAAATCAGAGCTGTAATTTAGCTCCTGGTTAATGCTAATAATTCTTCTGCAGTTGAATATTGCTGCACTGAATTGCAGCTTCATCTCAAATGTTATATGCCTAAAGATATTAGTTACAGTTATTGCAGAGCATTCTGTTTATTCAAATCAGACTGAAACAAACACAAACTGTAGCATGAAAGCCTGTAAAATATTTGCTTAGATAAATATTCATTGTTGGCTGCTATGCAGGATATAAAGAGGCAATTCAGATTACATGATGGCTTTTTGTTTTATACACCGTCTTGCCAGTTAGCATTCAAAACTGTGACTTTAAAAATGCCTTTAATTTTACGTGTGCTATACTAAGTGATATACTTAGCTGTCCATGTTTCTTACACATGAATCTTTAATCCACAGGGAACTTAATAGGAATTAAAAGTGGAAATAAAAGCATAAATCTTTATATTTCTGGTAATATAATTTTGTCGTTAACTGAAGCTTACTGGAAAAGTTCTTTGTGATATTTAACTGAATTACATTTTAAAGACCTTTATCATTATCAACTGGAAAATCTATAGCAACAAGCAATGAGTCCGCTTAGTCTACCCACTGCTCTGCTGCCAGCTTTGTGATGTTTAGACAGAGGGGGACCAGAGGCAGAGGGACAATTTCCTGCTGAAGCCTTGGCTCTCATTGTTCTGAGTCAGAGAGGGCAAATTAAAAAACCCACCATGTATCAATCCTGCCCCTAAAAGCTTCTTTTTTTTTTTTTTTTCACATGAAGGTGACATCCTGTTTCCAGTGTGTAAGGGTGTTATGGGTCAGTTTCAGCTGGAATCATACTGACCTTGAGGGAATTAATTGAGGCCACGTCAGTCCAAAATGAACATAGATGAGATGCAGAAAGTAATCACTCTCTACTGTTAATGGATGATTTTTAGAGTAATTGGACCAAAAGATTTTCAAACACTGGTTTAAAAAAGTGTCATTTGGGGATAGTAATTATTGTACATAAACACTCCGGAATGTACTGGCCTCTTGCTATTGTCTAGCATTTGTTAAGCATCTCATGTTTTTGAGTATTCAAAATTAGTGGCAATAATTGATGTACAACAGAAGGGCTGAAATTCTGCATCTGAACTATGTAGGTGCTCCATGCATGACTCACAGATAGTTTACAGTATGATTTTCACAAGAGCTAATGATTTAGATTAATTTCCATAATCATTGGGAAGTTTGCATGCATAGTCTAGATCAGAAATACTGAGCTTAAATCATTGATTTTTTTTTTGGAGAAAAAAACCCAAAACAATAACTTCAAGAAATTTTAAAAGTTAAGAGAGGTTCCAGCCCAGAAAGTGCTTCTTTCCCTTTCAAATCTGCATAATCTACACCAACATGCCCTTCATAGCTATTATTTTTGAAAGGGTTGATTAGTGGTGAAGGCTCTGCCCTGCTCCACAGCTCAGGCAAGGCAGGTCTCCCAGATGCCCAGCTCCCATCAGAAATCACAGTGGTAGGAATTTCCCATGTCTCACTCCTCACGTAAAGAGAGGCCCACCAGGTAAGAGTGGTTTTCAGGTGTTACAGACATCAAGAGAGTCATAAAACTGAGCTGCTGCCCCCGCCAAGCCGTGCCCGTGTAATGTTGCGTGGCTTTGCTGTGAGAAGTGCTGAGCATCTGCAGGTCTCATTGATGCTGCGGAATTAAACTTATTCAGGGGAGAAAAACCAATTTCCAAACTTTAGATACAGCCCTTAATCATTCATTTAAAAAGCATTTCCACAGCCATCAGCTTGACAGTATCTAAATGAAAAGACTCTGAAAATCTCTTGTTTTCCAACAGGAAATATGTTCGGGGATTGGCATTTCACATGTATAGAGAAATTTGCAATAATCATGTCCTGATGACAGGTCTAGGGAAGGATTTACATCTAATAGGAACGATCTAATTTATCTTTCATACAGTAATACCCAGTGGCTATTGTGAACATTTTATTATGAAGGAAATTAAAGACAACACAAGAAAATTAATGTTTTAAGGGAAAGTCGTATGGTCCATTTAACTCTTCTTTTGACTGTCCACATAATGTAATGAGTTAATTTGCTTCTTTTCGTATGTTTTAGGAATAGAAATAACACTTTTCATAAATCATCTACAGAAGCTTTAAGAAGAAAAGCAAGCTAGTCAGTACAGAGCTTTTGAATTACTTCTACATAAATGCATACCATGGGTACTTCTGCAATTCCTCTCTTGAAGAAAAAGGCCTTACACTGAACAACCTTCCTCCTCTTTTCCTTCCCAACTTTTTTCAGTTTAGACCAAACACCTACACAACAGTAATATCCCCTGTTTGTATGGGACTCAGAGGAAATTTTGTCACACACAGGAGTCACACAGTCACTGCTTGGATGTGGAGACAGTGGCACATTATGACAGCAATACAAGAGCTCTTAGCAGGAAGGTGCCTTAACACTTCTTGATCCAAGACTTGTAGGGAAGTAGTCAAAGGTTTTGTAGGTGAGCAGAGCCATTTCTCTTGTCTCGCCTCCCTTTCTTCCAAGTACCCTTTATAACTGAGCCTTTTAAAAGAAAATTGTTCCGCTCAAAGGTTTTTGTGGTAGTGGTGAAGGAAGAGAGCCTCAAAAGAAAAGGTCTTCGTGCACCTGGGATGTGTCTCAGGCCCTACACCTGGCATCCCAATCAGTTCTCCTGCTGTAGCCTCTCCTGATGAGGGTGCTCAGGGCAGGATTTCAGACAATGCCTAACCCTGCAGTCTTTACTTAATCAAACAAATCTCAGGGCTTAGTATGGCCTGGGTCTTTCAGTCCAGCCACTTTTGCCTATGTCACTCCAGTTGCTGAAAGGAGAAGTACAAATCACAAAGAAATAAAAACAACACAGTGTTAGATGGAGCATTTAAACAGCTAAAGACGTAGATAGGCACCTAATGAGATTTTAATGGGAGTGTGCTCATTCTGCTTCCTTGAAGATTTCTGAAATCCCTGTAGACTTTTGGTAAATTTGAAAAACTGTCTCCCCATTCCTTCCTGTGTATCCAACTGCTTTGCTTTTCTTTTTTTGTGAGGAGGAGGGCAAGGAAGCCCAGCATATAAATTCCTTTCCTTGCATTCATACTGAATAAAGTGAAGAAAAATTTCCTCTGTACATATTTGAAAGACAAAATCACTTATGTGGATAGCTGAATTCCCCCTTATAATTACTTTGCATTCATGCATCAGATGCCTGGGGCCAGAAGGACATGCTGAATATGAGAGTATCTGTCTAGCCACAAAGTAAATATGGTGCACAGGAGGATTAAGACAAGGCAAACGAGTCTGCTGTTTCAGACTGCAGAACTTTTCAGGCTCTCCTGCAATGCCAAAAAAGTTAAGAAGTTCACAGAGATTATTGGGCTGATCTGCGTACCTGGGGAAACTGAGTCACTGAACAAGTCCCATTCTCTGGGTCACCCTGCAGGATCATGGGTGAAAACAAGACACCCTCAGTCCTTCCATTCTCTGAGCCTGGTTACATCCTAACCTGACATCCAAACCATGCCTGGTGTGGTTGTGCATTATACACACACACACACACATGTATGAAAACAGCTAATTCAAAAATGTTTATTTAGTTCAGATCCTGTGACTTCATCTCACAGCCTTGAAAACTGGAGAGGCCCTTTCCGTAAGGGAGTCACGCAATCAGCTCCAGAGACATCTCAGGCACAAGTGATTTTTTGCTGCTTTAGCAGATTGCATTGTCTGTGCTAATCTGTATCAGCTGATAAGTCTCAAGCCATATTGAATTGCTTTAGCTTTCAAATTTTGATGAGAAAGACCTTTGGATTATTTGTCACCTAAAATGATCATGATTAGAGCTCTGCTTTCAAATCCAATACTAAGTTGTTAATCATGGCAGAGTTTTCTGCTTTCCACGAGTCAATAATTATGCATTTAGCCATGATTAGTGCTACATGGGGAAAACCTTTGTTTTAAAAAATTCTTAGCCAATAGAGTACATCATGAATGTAGCTTGGAGTTGGACTAATGTGGAGATGTACTACTCTCCTGGGAGATCTGAAGATTTCCTCCACATCTAGTTTTTAATTTATGCCACTGATATGCTCTAACTGCTTTATCTGAAAAAGACACGAGGCACATATTAATATCCATCAAGAGGAAATTCTTGAACCAGACTGCAAACTCAGATTTACTAACCCATAATCTATGTGGGAGCACTAATTAGTTTCATAGTGGATTTGTATGCCCTTAAAGCCTTGGGAAAGTTTTCTAGCGGATAGCACTGCAATTCCAGTGACACCTGAGCACAGGTCTAGGCTGGATTTCACCATTTCTACCACCAATTTACATTGTTCTTTCCATCACCATGTATTAGCTCCCAGAGAGGCAGTCAGATGTGGAGCAGCTATGCTGCTGTTCATGCCTTGGCCACCCAAGGTCAGAGGAAAAAACCTCAATCTAACAAGGCTGCAGAGAGGACTGAGTTTGAAAACGAACTCCAAACGACAGGGAAAGGGATGCAGTGTGATATCAATATCAGATATTCAGTAAGAGAGGTGTCGTGTTATTGCTGTTAATTAAGATGATAAAATGATAGAGCAGTATGTGTCTGCACTGCTCAACATGAAGAGCAGCATCAAACCCCTTCCTGTGCCCACTCTGTCCCTGGATCAGCCCATGGAGTTGCTCCCTGGCCTCACACCACCTGCACACAAAAGTGCTCCCTGCTCACTCAAGGTGTGCTACACACAGCAAGGAAAAGGAACAAGAAAGAGTTCCCACCATTCTATGAAAATGAAAAAAATTCAGGTAATTATTATTATTAAACGATATAATTGTGGGACTTGTGGCTCATGAATAATAAACATAAACCTGTCATTTAATGTTTTAACTTTGCACACTTAGAGGCTTGCTTATGCCTGCAAACATCTTTTCCAAGACACAACTGGTGACATTTCCCACCTTCTCATCTATTTTCCTCCTGTTGCTCATGTTATGACTAAAAGCAGCAGGCTTATATTTTTCTCAGTGGGAAATATGTCACCTGCTGTTGAAAGAAAAGCAATTATTGTGTCCTCACTAAATCTTCGGCCTATTTGTGTAGAGCTTTAGAGCTTAAAAATATAAACATCCTGCTCCGTGCCAGTGTAAGTGGTTAGACACTCAGAATCCCAGCTGGGATCCCCCTGGATGTCACCTTCAGTGCCTGTTAAGCACAGGGAAAGATGCCAAACACAAGTGCCTTTCCCATAACTGTGTCTGATCACTGGAAATTAAAAGTGAACGATGTGCTCCCAGCTCCAGCACAGGACACCTCAAAACATTATGTTCTCCTTCTCCCCCCTTACTCCAGGAGTCAGATAATACTTTCCAGCTTTATTGAAATAAGATTTATGTCTGCTCTGCATTTGAGCAGTTGTTTTCACTCCTTTTGTGTGTTTTTATGTGGCTGTAAACCTGTCTGAAAAAGGGACAGGTATTTTATTTGCACACTGTCAGATGCTATTTCTCTGTGCAAAATCTCCTGTTATCAAACACAAAAAGTCTCAGAATCAAAATGGGAAATAAAACAACTGGACATTTGTATTTGCAGCTGGCCAAAAGCAATGAAGGAACCAAATCCACAAACAGTATATATATATATGTGTGTATATATATGTACATATACACATATACATGCAAAATGATATAGAGGTGCATCCTAAGAGACAGTAGTTCTTAAAATACAAAGTTTGTTTCTCATAAGTCTGTTGCTATTTAGAAATCATTTTACCCCACAGAAGTGAAGAAAACATATATAACAATTGAAAGGAAAAAGGCAGAATTATGACTAAATTTAAGGAAAAAATGAAGCTTCCACTGACTCTGAAAGGAAGTTTCTAACAGTGCTGATCAGGATGCTAAGATTTAGGGAAGAGGATCTCAGTTGTAGGGAAAGGATCCGCAACCTCAGCACCGAGTGTTATTTCAGGTCATAAGAGGGTTCTCATTTTTTACTACAATATGATCCTAGCCAATAATAATAATAACAAGTCATGAAGAATTATTTTCCCTTACATAAATTAAACAGTTACTTAATATTTAAAGTAAAGATCATCTACAAACACATTTAGGAGGCACCGTCTATGCAACTGTGTGATTTTAGAAGGAAAAACGCCTTTATACAACTTTTTATTTCTAACAAAGCTTGCAAGTGCAAGCAGCAAAGTCATTTTTTCATATGAAGCACTGCATTTAGTTCCTCATATGAAAAGACTAGAAGAGAGCCCTCAATTGATAGGCATTTTTAAGTACCTGTCTTATGTTAACCATGTTGGATAGATCACAAAGTCTAGAATCTCTTTACTCAGATAATAATTATACTCATACTTTTGCTATCTTGTTTATCTTAATAAAAACACAAATTTTCAATGAGTGAAGATTAAGGAAATGTAACCCTGTGCACTGAAGAGAGAATTTGAGGTTATAGTCTTCCCAAAATAAGTGAGACACCTTCCCCACTCAGACACAATGTGCAGGCTGCTCCTTCAGCAGCAGCTCAGAGCCAGTCACCTACCAACCCTGCTGTGGCAGTGCCATCAGTGGTGATTATAAAAACACTGTTTACTTGCTGATAGTGTTTGGCAGGATTCAGAAAGGACCTGAATCCTCCTCCAGTTCTGAAGACATGTAGTACCCACTACACAGTGGACAACATCCACAGTAGGCTGCAATTTAGCATTTAAATCTATATATACAACATAAGAACTTGCAAGGAAAACTGTGTGAAGAAAACTAGATTTGTGCCGCTTGTTAAAATAAAAAATTCCAGAATTCTATTTGCAGTGTTTTGTATCATGGACAGCCTTTCCTCACTTTTGTTTTACCACAAGTGTACATGGTGTTGCATGAACATTCAGGGTATACTTTGCCAAATACACCAGTTCTTGCTGGCCAACAATTTATCTGAGGTGAAGAAGGAACATTGCATAACAGACTAAATGTTTTCCTTCATGTGATCTGCTAGAAACAAGGGCTTTTAGTTTTTAATGAGATTGAAACAATCTGCAGAGGTAACTGCTCAAAACTGCAGCCTATGAACTAAATTGGTATTTAACAACTTGACCTATAAAATCTATCCTAAGCTGTGATACAGCATATGGTCTTTGCTGAGATGTACCAAAAGATTCAGTGATAATGTACACACCAGGTTTCCTCCATTCCAAATCATTTTGGATGTGAGTTGTCATAATCTATAGCATATGGATGTATTTTCATTTCATATCATTTAATTTCATTTCATTTCATTATTTATCTTCTGTTTCTCTTTTCCTAAAACTCTCTAGAAAAGCTGACTTTTCATTCCAAAGTCATGTTACGACTGCTTTGATCAGTGAATCACAGACATTTCAGTCTGGCCTGTGAAAGTTCACGAGGTCCACTGTGGCTCTTGAAATGGCACTTTGTATCCTCAGTTTCTAACTTTTTATGGCCTTTTAATGTTGAGTCACAAGAAGTATCACACTTGTATCTTCAACAGATTTGTACTGGGACAACAGAAGAGAAATACTGTATTTCCCTTCTTTTGTCAGCTGCGAATGGAAGTGGTAGCAGACCTCTAATCCTTTCTCTATGGGCAGATGGCCATTTGATGTATGTACTCATCTACAAATGAAATTCAGAAATTCATTTGGCTTTATCTTCATTCATTATGTATTATTGGTCTCCCTTCATTTAACATCAAAAGTGCAAGTAAGAGGACTGCCATTCTTTATGGTAATTGTTCGGTTGATTAGTCATGAATAATAACAGTTAGAATGTATACAGTTCTTTGCATCTCTAAATTACTTTATAAATCTTGGTCCATAGAAAAATCTGAGACTTTTTACCCCAGCTTACTTTCTAATAATAATGTCTAACCAAAAGGGAAAAAGCCCGTTTCACAGTGTTATTTGCTAAATATTTAGTGGTCTGAGGTACCAATGCAGCAACAGAGTGCACGAGCTTTGATGAGGTTTTGTATTTCACGCTCATATCATAAACGCTTCTCTTCTGCATACACGGAAACAAGCAGGCTGCAAAGGGCATGAGAAGTGAAAGAGTAGGGAAGCATTATGCCAGTGAAGATTAATTGTTTGGAGGATTTCATACCATACCTCCTGTTGCCTGACTGCCCAGAACAGGTCAAATATGGAATAAACTTCATCTGCATGGTGCTTCTTTCGAGGGCTAACTTCCCCCACTTTTGAAGGTGAAGACAAGCTGTGGATAAATTGCATCCTTGTGGTTCTCCACACTCCATTCTTCTTGCCAAGAACCTGCTGCTGGTGTTTGGCAGGATTTGTTAACCAGTTCAGGGTAATTGTCTCTCAAGTCAATGCACACTTGTCCCAACCTATGGAACTTAATGCACAAGTTTTTGTTGCATAATTACTGCTAAACTACCCAAATAAATGGTTGTAAATGATGATAGCAGTGACTCAAATGAGAACACTCACAAAGTCATAGATGTCAACAGAATTTCCACATAACAAGAAGGGGGAAAAGTTCCACAGAAAGCTGGAGTGACGTATCTCAGTGGCTTTGCAATCCACGGGTGTCCCCTGTGGATGCAGGTGCACAGCTGGCAGCCTGAGTGCATTTTATGCCTGACACCGAGTATCAAGAATTGTCACTTGCATTATTTCATGTAAATGAAAAAGTTTGACTCACTTCAGTGTATTTTGTAGGAATTTTTAAGCATGGAGTTTATCCAAGATGTTGTAAACACAGTTTCTATTTAAAGGAATTTATTCTTCTTTAGGCAGAGCAAAATGATTAGAAATTGTGTATCTAAATGAAGGCAGTTTATGTACAGGTTTGTATGAGAACAGATTTTGCTGAAAAACACCAAGATTGTCATGAAACTGGTGACTATGTCCCAGGGCAGTGAGTGAAAATATGTTCATTAAAGGATCCTGGTCCTTCCTGTAGGGAACTGAACACACCTTCATGCCAACAACAGATGCACAGACAGAGCACAAAGAAGCCAAAGCCTGTTTCAGTGCTCCACAATCACTAGAGCTGCCTCCCATGTACGTGCTGGGTCTATGTGTTGTCACACATGTCAGGGCCAGCTGTGCTCCTGCCAGCTCACATTAAATACCAGTGACTCTGCAGCTATTCTCTGCCTCTGCCCTGCATAACAAAACTGACCATGAAAATCTGTTTTCCATGGGACAGCTCACTTGAGTGTTACTTATTGTTACCTGCCAGGCTGAAAATTCAAAAGTATGAAAAAAAGAAATTATTTCTTCCTATCAGTTGTACAACCAATGTTTTAATGGTCGTAAACCCGATAAACAATTGCAGACTTTGAAATGTGCCCTTTAAGTGAGGCAATTAAAAGCAATGGTCCACTGTCAATGATGGCTTCTAGGGGCTAAACAAAATAAAGCCATTAAAATAAGTGGATGCTTAACCTCAAACCTTCACATGATGTTGGGTGTTACTTAGAACATTTCTGTTAGTTTAAAAACGTCAGTGTCATTGCAGTAAAATTTTTGTCAGTAACTGTCCAGAAGTCAACTCCAGTGATGTAAGGCAAAATGCAGCCTCATACCTGCCAGAATAACCAGCCACTGTCAGTAAAACGATTGAGACAGCAAGACCAGTAGCAATATTCATGCAGTCCACCTGGAACATAAACACTTCAAAATTTTTACTTTACCAAAAGTGCTTTGATTACATAAAAGTGGTTTCCATTTAAAATAACTATGCATTTCATCCTTATTATAGTTAAAGTGAATGCATTAGATCCTTGACAACACAGAAAAGGCTATAAATGAATGAAGAGCCCATTTCAGCCACCTTGACATGATTAGTCTGTAGCACAAACTGTGCAAATCATCAATTGCATTATGATTTTCTGCAGAGCCTGATATGTTACAGAAATGACTCACACTTAGGCTCCCGTGCATTTTATTTTTCTGCTTCATTTAAAAACTGGTCCCCTGGGCTTTTGCTTAATAAAAACCACATACGTTGCTCTAGTTGTAAGTCATAAATAAGCCTGGTCTTGGGTCAGGGCTAGCAGGAGGATCCTGGGCTCCAGAGGCAGTGAAGAAATGCCAACGACATTTGACATCCTGCAGTTTCTGAGCATGACTTCATGGGGCTGGACTGGGCTGGTGTGATTGCAAACACTTGAACAAATTTCACTGGGAGCCCTGGGAGCTTCATAGGAGGTAATAAAGTGCAGGCATTCAGAAAGAAACACTGAAGGCAGATCATCGAGGTCTCAGGAGAGACTTTAAATTTCTCAAGAGAGCTCCATTGTAAGTGAGCACACCCTTCACAGCTGACCTCTCCTGGAAGGCTTTGGGCTGTCCCCAGACTTCCAAGCAGAATAACCTGACAGTCTTCCATCTTCCTAAATTCCCAAAGAATTATGTGCCAGTTGATCCCTTCCCATTTCTTCAGAGTAAAACACATTAAAGATGGTGATGAAGAGAGAACAGAGCTGAAGAAGTCAGGGTCCTCTCATTTCAGTAGTACCGGTCTTGCAGAAGACAAGTTTTACTGCAGGATTTTGGGAAATACCTGAGTCCCTTAAACAACCATTCAATTTCTCTCAGGGTTTATGGTGTTTAAAAGGTAGACTGAATACAGCTGAATTTTACCTTTTATCCAAGCCTTTAACATTTTCTGTTCATTATAGTGCACTGCTGTCTCCTTCCAGCAGGACAAGAACAGGGTGGATGGGAATACAGCAATGGAACTGCCTGCGCTGCTGCCATCGAGGGAGCTGGGGCTGGCAAAGAGGAGGTGGCTTTTTCCTGTAAAATCCCATTTCTAAAAGCACTGCCACTGCCAGTGGCGTGGGGTAGGTTTAAGCTTTAGGCAGGAGGTGCCTGAACTCCTGGTTCCACCCAGCTCTTTCACTGAAGCCTCGAGATTTAAGGGAGCTCAAACAGGCCTCAGGTTTAAGGAAAGAAATAGGACCTTTCATAAAATAAGAGGGGGAATCACAGAGACCAGTATTTGCCTGAGGATTATCTCAATCCCCTGCTGTCAGTTCCAGAAGCAAAGTCTATTATTACACCTCTGCTGCTGCCTTGAACAAGTTTCTACAGTGTAAATGAAAAGATTCTTATTATCTGCCCACAATGGTGATTGAAAAGTTTGCACTTTGTAGGAAGAGCTCACTGCTCTCAATTGCCTCATCATTGATTTTCTCCAGGCCATGCCTCTCCTGTCACACCACAGACAGAAAGCCTCCTTCCACAGAGCTGGTCCAGATGCAATGAATTTTACTGCTGCTGCTACTGTCTTTATGACAGTGGAAATTTGCAGATGGAGCCAATGGAAAATCCTGTTGCCTTCTCCTTGCCAGCTCTGCCATTTATTTCCTGCAACCCACCCCACTGCATTCACTCCGAGGGCTTGATTTCTCATCAGGAAGGTAAAAACCCATCACAGAGGGCAGAGAGGATGAGACAAGGGGTGTCCCTTCACACACAGCAATCAGCTATCAGAACTGCTCACCTGCTCAGGGAGAGGTGCTGAGCATGCAGCTGAACAGGTGTCGGTAGAAAACTAAGAGTGAGACAACATGAAGAGCTCACAGGATAAATCTGATTACATTTTTTAAAGCCATTACGAGCATGAACCCTATATATATATATGTAAAAAGTAAAACATTTCACTCCATCCAGCCCAGGCTCAGAATTTCTTTCCCACAGATAAGGCAAAATTAGAAACACATTTTCAGAGAAGGCCTAAATCTCAAATAGATGTGTGGCCTTCAGAAAGGCAGCTCTGCCCCTACAGCCGTCTCATTTTCGTCTGAGCAGCCGTCTGCTTGGCCAATTAGATGTCTGACTATTAAAAATCCAATCTCAAGGAAAACGCTGTGATTCATGCAGGGTGGCTGCACAGTTTTTTCCCTCTCTCAGAGAGCAAAATGCACACGCTGACATCAACCCATCTGCCTTATGACACAGATATGCAGCTTCTAGTTCCTCTGTCTATCAAGCTCAAACCACACTCTGCTTTCCTCCAAGTTGAAGTGCAGTGATAATAAGAGCATGACAAATTGATCATCTGCTGTGGCCAGTCCTTTGGCACTGCTCTATGAGCAGTTTGAATTCCTTGGGAACAAATTAAAGCTGAGATTAAAGCAAATCTGGACTTTAAAGACCAAATTGAATCGCTGGCTGCATCTGCAATAGCTGAGTGGTTCCTGCCTGGTAAATGTGGGCTGTTGTTTTCTTTAGCTGCATCCACAAAATCGCGAAAATCAATTATAAAGATGATAAGCGCACATAAATTAGTTACAGTTAATCAACGTAAGAAAGGTTTGCATTGTGCTGTGATCAGTAATTACCAGTTATTTCAGGTTCAATCTTGTGACTGTTGCTTTTCTGTGACTTATCTGTGTGTGGTAAAGCCAGTTCATCACCAATGCCTCAGAAGTGTCTCAGTGTACTCCCTTTCTAGGCTTAAACATTATCTGTTGGCCCTTTTTTGCCTAAGAATATTAATTTCAAAAGATATATTTTAAGTAAAACATTTAGTCCATAAGGCTGCCTGAAAAACACGTTTGGCATTAAAGGGAGCTGAGTAGACAGGCTTGAGCCCATGTCACAGCAATAGAGTGGTTTAGAAAATGCTTTATTGGCTGTGGGCTTCTGTGGCTGCTTAGGATTGTTTTCCTATTATAATTCATTTTTTTTTTTAAATTTCTATGTCACAATGAGTGCACATGTGAACTCCGGTAGCTGGGACAGGCTCCCCCACGTTTTCTCACACAGCCTTTGCACATTAACCCACCATCACCCTCTGATTTTAGTTTGGTACCAACATGAGCCCCCCTTGCACCTTCAGTTAATACACTCAGTGAACGGCAGAGTCCTCCACAGTGCTACAGAGGGTACAACATTCAGCAGACCAGAGTGCTCCTTAAAACCAAGTCCAATTCCCTCCTCTCCTCCTCCTCCTCTTCCATCCAGGTAACTTTCAAAGAATTCTGAAATACCTGAAGTTTTTAAAAACATGTGCCAAGATACCCAAGATAAAGTAGCATGGAAATGTACTTGAAAAATGCCTTCTTTTATTTGGCAGACCTGCTGAAAACCTTTAGAGCTGCTGAGGAGCTCTATAACTATTTTCCATTTAAGGTGGTCATAATATTTGAAAAATAGCAAAATTCCGGTATGCTTTTTTGTGCTCTGACATAAAATTATGGGAAACACAATACCTACATCATGTTTAAGCACCCTGTGGAACACAATGCAGCATTAACACAAAGCCAAATACAAAAAATAGAAAGGATTTTTCATTAATACAATCCTCAAAAAGCTGCAAAGACAAACATAAAGATGTCCTTGGAAGAAAATGGCAATATTTTTCCCATCCTCAGCTTTGCCAGCTCATTCTAAAGTGTTTTAGTAATGTCCATGAATGATTATGAATGTTGTCTTAGATGGTTGCCCATTGCCCTGAAGAAAATGTTTATGACCTGAATAGATTAATTATATTCTCCCCTTAAATATCATTCCTTCAGGACTAGTTATTGTTGAGTGTAAATGTGCCACTTTATATGCAAATAAAATGGACTGAGAGTGGAATAAGAAGTTCAGCATATATCTACTGACAAATCATCTTATTATGTTTTGTATTAGCGGACGGAACATCTTGTGGTAGGAAATTTTAATAGACCTCAACAGGATGCAGTGCTTGCTTCCTTGTTTCTAGAAAATCTTAGTCAAACTTTCCATTATTTTCTTGTAGTCACCTTTGCTTCATTTTAAAAGGATTTTAATTGTATTTTAAGAAAAAGTTATATATTGAATGCAATGAAAAAAATCTAAAACTCATTAATACCTAACATTAGTAAACCAATTGAATAGCAGTGGCATAAATTAAAAAACAGAAGGTAATATAATCTTGAATTCTCTTTTAAAGAGGATTCAAAACAACGAATTCACATCAGTGCAAGTCAGTGGACTCAAAACCCAGAGACTCCTGGGATAAACCTTGGTTAGATTTAACAGAGCTCATCATTAGCAAGCCAAGGCCATTCCACTCTTAACTACGCACTTCACTCATGCAAACCTTTTGTTTCTCAGGAGGAGAAGGAATCACAGTACGCAGACTTTTTCCCTAATTTGTTCCTGAGGTGCCCCAAACGATTGCCCACTGCCTGCCATCAGCCAGGAAGGACAGTGAAGATATTTGTCAGCTCTTGGAAGACAAAACCTTTAGTTTTTAAATAAAGGAAAGATCCAGGTGATCTGAAGAGGAAAGGATGGTATCTCTAGAAGGCACAAGGGCAGAGAGATATCTCGGTTTGATTCTCACTTGGGAGTTTCACGTCACATTAAAATTATTTTGATTAAAAATTATTAATGCCTCAGGGAAAACAAACGTCATGGATTAGAAATGATGGTCAGTTCTTGGTCTATCTTTTCTCATCTATGAACAAAACTGGGAGTCTTCAGTAAGGCAAATTAGCAAAACCAAAGTCACCAATAACAATACCAAACCTATCTCTGCTATCCATGGGATCTGGTATTTGAGGAAGATAAACTTGGAATGAAGTTGCATAAAATATTGAAAGTAAGAAGTTATCCATTCCTATAGCTTAAATTTGTTCTGGGTTGAAATAAATCTTTGAATTTGAATAAAGCAGGTAACATTAGTTGAATACAAATAATTGAATGAAATTTTATGGATTGGTTTAGTTTATCTTCTTCTCCCGTATTTTTAGCCGAACTTTTAATTAATGTAATTATATCAGGCTTTTCATGGCATTAGTCAAAGTCAGCTGGAGACAACCTGACTGAGTTCAAAAGAACCAGGTTAAATGTGGTGCTCTGGATCAGGCCATGATTATTAAAAGAAAATCACCATCAGAATGATTTAATCATAGATCCGTCTTGACACAAAATTATTGCCCTTGAAGCGTGAACTTAATTATTGAATCTGCTGCTGGGAATCCTCGAATCCCATTGAAGCTCAAAATACTTAGGGCCTCTTAGATGCCCCCACTTCTGAGTTGGACTGGCCCCACCAATGGGATCATTGGGTTCATCAGCACGGGAATACATAAACAGAATATATAATCTCTGTGTTGCATTTACACTGCTAATGTGTTCACAGGTGGGTTGGCTGTTAATTTAGGATTCTGTAAAACTTACCAGGAGCAGTGGGAGAAATAAAAAACACTGCATGAGGCATAAAAAAATTTTAAAAACTGTTCCCTCATTTTCTCCCTAAATCCTTGCACAGTTTTGAAAACAAAAGCTATGACAGTCCTTCCTTCATAGAAATCTGCTCATGTGGAAGATATCATCAGCCTTTGAATTCCAAAGAACAGATAGAGAGCAAATAGCTTGATTGATTGACTGATTGATTGATTAGATATAGATTACATAAATGTAGATAAATAAATAAGGATGATGACAAAACTATCCATAATATTTTTAAACTCATTTTAATCTATCTGTACAAACAGACTGAAACAAAATTTGGGAAAAAACCTCAACAACCAAACCCTGCTACATTTAGCTCTTGCATGCCAATTCACAACTCAGAGATCATTTTTATAGCTGTAATAATCCTATGAAACTGGGATAAAAGTGTGCTGCTGGAATTCCTCAAACTGTTGTGGCACTATCAGGAACTTCTATATTATGAGGAGATATTTGAGCCCATCATCTCCAATTTCCAGATAATATACTGACTAAATCACCACTCTCCACAACACAAAGAAGGCAATCTTTCTGTCTTTTGTTCATTTTTTACATCTGAGAACAGTTGTGTTTCAGTCTTCTGTACATCATCTACTCCCACATCTGTCTCACACTATGTAACTGTTCTTTACAATTCCTGCCGCACTTATTTTTGTTGCTACATTGAAATCTTGTGCATAATTATGTGAGGTTGCTATGGAGATTATGTGTGATTTGTCACGAGGAAAATCTATTGTGTTTGAGATAATTCTGCACAATAGTGACTGCTGAATCTTTCCTCTCCAGGGCCCCGGGGATTGGGAGAAAGCACCTGCCGGGATGTTCGCAGTTACAAACCAAACAGGTTTGGTAAACAGAGAAGTTTGTGCACTGCACAGAGGACAAGGTCGTTCCCTCTTTTAGGCAGATGGAAATGAACTGGTGCAGGGTGATGTTGATGCACACATTTGGAAGAATGCATCAGAGGGATTTTTAAAGCATCCATAAAGTTCCTTCATTGAAAATGCCTCCAGTCAATGCTCGTGGTTTTCCCATGAAGGAGATTTGGTATGGTAACAATTCAAACAAGTTACAATTGTGTGGACAGTACTTTGAAAATTATGTAGACAGCAGTGCTTTGAAACTTAATTTCTCCATCCCTAGTTCTGCATCCTTTTCACAGCTTGGCAAGCTCACTGTGATTGATCACTGCACATCAGTCACAAGCGACTCAGCCCAGCCAGCTCGGGCTGAACAATACCTAGGGGCTAACACAGCTTTCAGCCAAGGTCATGGGTTAGCCCTTCCCCACACCAGCAAGCAACTTCCCTCCTTCCTCAGGCTTGGACTATCCCGGAAAGCGCACAGATTTGCATAACAAGTGGACAGGAAAAGAGGAACATGCCAAGCTTTTCCACCATGGAAGACCCAACTAAAGAAATCACAGGCATTTGGTAGGAAAATCCCTCCCGTTTCAGGCAGAGTTAGAGTGCAAACCCAGCAAGTTTCTGGGAGCAAAGAAACATTCTCATAGAAACAAGATGTTCATAAGGAAACTGCAATTCAAGGAGGTGTTTTAGAAAAGCCTGTTCCTGTGACAACTCCCAGATAAAATCTAAACCCTTGGACAGCCACAGACTCTGCAGTTCAGGTCATCATCGTGTGGCTGCCACTAAGTTGGTGCAGGTGTGATGTCCTTTACTGCCCTGCTAATGCTGGATGGAAAGGAAGGGGCAAAAACTATAGAGGCAGAAAAATAATGAGATCTTTAAAAACTTCAAAACATTCATCATCCTCTGCCACTCTTTCATTCCTCATAAGTGACCCTCATCATTTTTACTACCCTTCTACAGATCACCTTGTAGATTTTATTTTTATGCAATTACTGATGAATGTTTGCCTGCCTAAGCAATTCTCAAATCACTAGTAATAGAAAAAAACATTAAGATGCAGCTTGTAACAGAAGGACAAACACACCCTGAGGTGTATGTATCTTTATGCAGAGGAACTGCTGGCTTCCCCACATGATCTTTTATTAACCTACTGCTCAGGACTGCTGCCTGTGAGCACAAGAATACATCTGAAATGGTGACTCTTTAATTAAAACCTGACTTTCAGTAAGAAACTATTACAGCCAAGCCTCTGGAAAAAAAATATCCATACGACACCCTTTCACACTCAGTGGTTTACACTCCAAAAGCAACAGGACTTTGGAGGATTCTTTCATATCTCCCATCCCCTGCACTGCCTGCTTGCCATCCAGCCTGGCTGGGGTTTCAACATTTTGACTGCTGCCCCACCATGCTCTGAAGGGATAAGGGGTAATCTGATTCAAAAGCTGCAGAACTTGATTGCTCTGATTTTGGTGCCCCTCAAAACAAAAAAAACCATATATATACATATACATATATCTCCAAGTTTGCTCTGGTGGTTCTTAATGCTGCCAGAACCCTCGAAGGAATTTACAGCCGCATTATGCACTACTGGGAATACATTATTCTATATATTTCTGATATTACAATGGTTTTAAATAATAGAGCTGTTGAGTATTTGAAAAGCTCTTCTACAGCACCTTTTGAATGTAGTTGATAAAATACAGTCAGGTGAAGGCCATTATTGACTTTAACCAAGCTGTTATATTACTCTATGCATTTTTAAACATGTTTTTCTGTGGTTAGAATTAACTCAAAATCCTGAAAGAATTCTTTAAAAATAAGAATAAAAGAGAGAAAATGAAGGAATGATGGTTAAAAACTCAATTGTGTTGCTCAGGCATGACGATTTTGAAATGCTGCACACAAGAAAATTGTGCAATCCATTGCCTCCCGGATATATGCCAAAAGTGTTCTCCAGAAGAAAGGGTGAGTAGAGGTGATCTGGAAAGCGCTTTTAATCTGTGTGATAAATTGCCAAACGCCATTATATTTAATGAGTCTCATCAATGCAGTGCTGGAATAGCTGGAATAAATAAATAAATAAGTAAATAAAGCCCTATCAAAGAAGTAGTACAAACAATTGCATGAATTAATAATAAGGATCTCATTAATGCATGCATAATTTAGAGAAGTTAATGAAGCCAATTTAAAGTTTTACTAATGTATATTTGATTCTGTGAAGTCTAATTTCCTAAAGAAATCTTAATGCTCCCTTTCACTCTTTATTCCCTTGACCTGTCCCCCATTATGAAATGAGCTCTTCTGGAAAAAAAAAATAAAAAAACCAACATGAAATTTAATGGAAAATTGTGATTTCTGCAGGATTTTAGAACTGCATTGTGAATCTCTCATTCCTGTAGAATACTCAGTGACTCAAATACACAAACCTATGAGAAGCACAGAACCATCATTTACATCGGTAACAATTGAGAAATGTGTCTATGCAGCCCTTGGAAGTCTGCTAGAAGGATCTACAATTTCCAGTATTTAGATCCTCTTACTGTCATTTTATTGGATTAAAAAAAATCTTTGAGGAATTTTGAGAAGCCTGAGGAAAAGCTTCATATTTGGCCACACGTTAAAGAAATATTCAAAGGGGAACCATCATGTACATACGTATCTTCAGAATATTTTTGCATCTTAGCACATTCATACAGGCAAACAGATCCATCTTGATCTGCAATGGAGATGTGAGATAGTGAGTTCAAATTCTCCTACATTTCTTTCTAAGCAGCAAATACTGTTTGTGCATTTCCAAGTAATAATTCCTGGCTGCTTGATGGTTAAAATAATTAAAAGAGTAAGTTGTGAGCAGGAAATAAAGTTATGAAACAAGAGGCATCTACAGATGATTAGAAATAATGAAACCCAAGTCATGGGTAGTTCTGTAGCTGGGAAATAAGAAAAAAGTGTTGATTGGCATCAACATCTGTTTGCAGAAAATGTTTGTTGTCATTTTCAGGTACAGGCTGTGGCCAATCCACTTTCTCCCTGCCCTATTAAGTTCATTTGGTGGAGCAGTTTCCAGGTTAAAGTGAGAGGGACTGCCTCACCCTCTGCTGTTCTTAGGGCAGCTGCCCTCCAGGCCCCAAAGTTTTTTCCTGTCGAGGGAGGACAGAAAGGATAAAGCAGAAATCAGCAGGTGGGCAATGAGAGGACCTTGCAGAACTCATTTGCTCTGTGGCTCTGTGAAGCGTTTACTCCCTGTCTACAAATAATGTTTTCACACTGGTTGTTTACAGCTGACACCGGGGCTGTCAGAAACGAGAGGTCACTACTTCAGCCCTGGAAGTAAGTGGGCTTTTTATTAAGGATCTGAACTGAGGCAGTGTGAGGAATGTTCCTGCACATCACCTTTAATAACTCTGCTATTTAAGGTGTATTTATAATCTCAGTTTTCCACTGATCTCTGAACTGGGGGATTCAGGTTTTTTGGGCCATCCTCTTGGCCTGTCTCACCAGACAGCACACTTACAGGAGGCTGCTTTTGGTCCTGGAGCACTTTTTCCTGTGAAATGTTTTTGCAAATTGCACAAGGTTTATTATTTATCTCTTGTTGAGTAAACTCTGGTTTGCAAAAAAGTAAAAAGAAATTTAAATTTGAAGTGCCAAAGATTTACAGTTAGCTACACTCAAGAATGCCAGAGCTGAGTGAAGAGGGCAACACGCTATCCTGCAAGGAATTTGGCTTCATGATCTGACTCTGCAGAAATGACATTTAAAAGCCCCTGGTGATGTCTGTTTTAAGTTGCAGTGATGTTACCAGCTGACATCAATCATAGACCCACTCTTTAACTAGGAGAGAGCTCACAGATACATGGATTCTTTTAAACGCGCAGAGCAACAATATTGGTTGCTGATCTTTTCTCTTCCTCAAGAGGTATATTCAATTATATTGTAAATTCTTCCACTCAGGAAGGATATTAGATCCCTTCCTTTTGCTGTGCAGCAAATGGTAATTATTTACCATGAAACATATTTAAGAAAATGTAAGATACGAGAAATTGCTGATGAGCATCCCTTCTATGGCAAAGGCTGTGTACTTAATACCTACATGTACATTTCCAGTGTCCAGTATTTCCAATTAGCTACCTTTGCGGAAGTGTTCTTCCAGAAGACAAGAGTTTGTGTTGCCCTTATGGCTCTATCATACCTCAGTCTGAGCCAGGGTACAGCACTCTAGTATTGTTTCAAGACTCCAAAATAACTACTGCTGATGGTCTCCATTCAAACCCAGTTCCCTAAAAACTGAATATACCTTTCCAAAGAGTCACAACACTGTTTACTATGCCCAGCTGCTGACCAGATATCAGAGCTCCGCTTATCCTCTAAGTTATGAAATTTAATTCAAAAGGATTTAGACCCATCCCAGCTCCCCTCCTTCATTTCAGCAGTATTTTCCTCACTCAGTTGCTTGCAAAAGCATAAGCTCATTACGTGCTGCCCAACACTCATCAGAAGATTATCATGTATTAATTTTCAAACCTAATATTGCATTTCTTACTTGTGATAAAGTTTCTCAGAACAGAGAGACACAAATTACTTTGGAGTGGCAATTTGTAAAGAAGATTAGTCTGGCAAAGTGGATCTGAAGAGTTTGTTTCTAATTATTTCCATAAATGAGCTTAACAGGAAATTCTAATAGAAAATTCCAATAATCAAGCAATTTATGCCAAAATAAGTTCTAATATTCTCAACCTTCAGATAATACATTTATTCCATTAAGATCAATAGACATTGTGAGTAGCACAAGAGTCCTAAAGTAACAACGAACAATAATTTTATTATACAATTTATAGAGTACATACATCATGTGCTTGCCTTCAGATTCCATTTAATTGTGCCTTACACCTAAAGGAGTTTTATCACATTAGGTGGTCTGTGTTATGCATCTGTGATCAATTCTAAGCATTATTTCACAGCTCAGTGCTTTGAGCACAGTAAGGAGGAGCTAAAGACTTTAGCTATCATTTTGCATATGCATAAAAGTTGACCTGGAAATGAGCACAGCTTTTAATAACAACTTGAAACTTTTGGTTAGTTCATGACAGAACAAACACTCTGGGATACATCCTCTTCCCTCAGTACCAGCTTCCCAAGCCTCAGAATATCAAAGTGACAGCAAAGAAAACTGCACGTCACACAGGCTCAGCCAAGGCCCTACACCACACATGCACCCTACTTTCAAAATATGCAGGCACTCAGTGCCTCTGTTTCCAAGTGGGTTATGCAAAACTCTAACACAGCAACCCAAAAATGAACATTAGAACTCCACTGAACTCATCACATGCCCACCACATGGGTTTTAGATCATCCTTTTGTGTTCCTACCTCATATAGGTATATTTATACCAAACAGGATGATCTCTGGGAATGGCAACTCTGCCAAGACTTTGACAATTTTCAAAGCAAGGTTCATGTTGAAATGCCAGCTGCAATGTGGCACCAAGCACCTGGTGATAGGCAGCCCTGTTATCCTGGAGGTGACAGCCCTGCTGATTCCTGTATGGCACTTCCCAGACATGAGGATCTGAGGGGAGTGATCTCATTGATGAGAGCACATTAAATATTTTCTAACCAAACTGAGATTTTTTGCTAGTCAGGACTGTAGTCATATTCTTAGATCAATGTCACCAGGAGAGAAAGCATTGCCACAGTTCAGTCTTTTGGGTTAATTAAGAAAAATTAATAGATTACATTTATTATTCACTTGCACGGCATGATAATTTTGTCTTCAGTGATGCAGCCCAGATTGCTTCATCACAGCAAGCAGAAAGAACAAAAGAGAAAATGAACAAACTGCTGAGACTCATCAGCATCTTCTATTCACATCCCATACATGCACATGTGCCCACTGACAGGTAGGAACAGGAAAACCACCCAATTGCAGGGTTTTTTTCCCTAAATTGCACTCTACATGGTCCACTCCATCAGCTTATCCAAGAAACCTAGGGCATGTAAAAGGAGAAATAATAAAGCATCTATTTTATCTTTCCCTTCTCATTCTACAGGAGAAATAGCCCAATTTACTGTGTGTCCATTTGTGTACTCAGCTGAGCCAGCAGAGTAGGTTATGTGTGGGATGGAATTACTGATGTAACTCTAAAACTGAGGAAAGCAATCTGACCTTCAATTCTGGAAACAATTGATATTTTCTTTATTTTATATTTTCTTTACTTTACATGACTTCTGGGGGAAAAAAATGTATTTCCCACAGTAAAATGTAGCATCTCTCTTTTTTTGGGATGCAGCTGTTTGGAAGCTGTTTGGGATGCAGGTGTTTGGAAGGAGAAGAGATCTCAAAGGTAGCAGGAGCCTGTCAGTTGATGGCTTTTAAGTATGAAGGGCTGAGACTTTGCACTGATCTGTCTGTTCAACAGAGAGTCAGTAAAGGGAACAGAGAACCGGGACTATGCCCACAAATCACATATTGGTGCTGTGTGGACTGGCACTCCACTTGTAGATTTTTCTGTCTGTCCAGCTTCATTCTTGTATGTAATGTTCTGCAATAATCAATATTTTCAGTCATGGATGTTTAGACTGCCTAGGCCAGCTGTACTGTCCAGTAGCTTTGGTGGCAGCCTATCCACTGCTTGGAGATGAAGCTCAAAAATTAGCTGCCAGAAAGGACTTCCCACAAGGGCACAAAGCAGCCCCCGCTCAGTGGAGTGCAATTAAAAGAAGAGGTCATGGTGCTGTTGCAGAAAGCATCAATTGTGCATTCATCGGTCCTGCAGCAGAGTCCCTTCAGCCCTGCCAAGGCTCCCTGTGTGCCCCTCTGTCTGCCAGGGCGGCAGTGCAGGAATGTGAGTCAGCTCACAAACAACGAGTCAGGGGATAACGAAGACAGCTTTGTTGAATTCTCCTTTTGATTTAAGTTCAACCTCGGTCGAGTTTGCTCACAAACAAAGCTGAAGGGCTAATAAACACACTGGGGAGAAGAAGAAAATGGTACTGACCTATAATATCGGACACACGGAAACTTGCAATTATTCCATGCTTCAGAGCGAATTAGCAGGGATAATTAGTGTAAAGGGGTACCGAGGAAATTTTGAAAGGTTACACAGAAGTCTGGTGATATTGTTCTGATATTCCACACAAGTGTGCCATTACTGTATTGTCATGGCCAGGAAGTGCTTTGTGAGACTTTAGGACAAAGAGAAAAGGAAAAACACCCCCCCCCCCCCCCAAAAAAAAAAAAAAAAAACCCACAAAAACTTAGAGGAAAAGGAGAAAGAATTTCAATAGGGCATTTCACCTTGTGCTGGTTGTAGATTGACACCTGATTTGCGAAGGGGAAATGGCCCAAATTTGAGCTGTTGCTTTATTTTAATGCCATGTGGCCACCATCACCACAAGTGGTAGGTGCAATATGTAAGCCAAGCATCTCTTAAAAAACTCAAGGGAGCTGAAACACAGAACCTTGCCCAGTGCTTCCTGAAGGTGGGCAAGAACTTTGAAAGAAGTTGAGAAACTGAAAAATCTTGACTTTCTGTAGCTCAGAGAAAAGTTTGAGGGTTTTTATCATGGAGTTCTCTTGCAATAAATTCAACCTTACACTGCCGAAAGGATGTTAAATCTTGGTTTTCAGCAGGAATTCAAGAAATACCTACTGACTGCTTGTTTTATTTATTTAACCTTCATAGGAAAACGTGTAGGGCTGAAGTTTTTGCAGCTGTGACTACAAAGGTGCATCATTCATGTGTTTTCTCTATCTGACACCAGTACAAAGGGCATGGAGCATCATAGATGTTAGACAGTGAGAAAGAAAGAGACTGAGCTGATTTCAAAATTATTTCTCTCCGTTTCATTGTGGAGACAGAGAAATAATTTCCTTCCCCTTCCACATACTGAAAATATGTTTTCATAAGAGTTTTCAGCAGCTAATCCACATTTTATTACTCTCTTCACTAAATCTGAGGAAACGTGTATCTTATTTTAGTGAGAATTCACTGTAGATTATGGTTGGTTGAAAGTTATGTGATGAAACCCAACACCAGACACGGTGCTGGAGATTTTCCAGTTCATTTCAAATGAAAGATGTGCCAAGCTCACAAATGTCCCTATAAAGATGGCCAAGCAAGTGCAGGACACTACAGCATCTGAGCTTTGTTTGTCACAAATAACAAAAACCCCAAGCCAATCAAACTTTTGTTCACATAAAAATCCAAACAGCATTTGGAAAAAAGCTCTGTCACACTTCTGATTTGTCTGCCTGCTTTCTCTGAGCATCTTTTCAGGGTACAAAGAACAGCCAAAGTTATGTGCCTCCTCTCTCTTACACTGCAATGACTTGGACAAAACCCGTACACAGCTTTTTAAAAGAGCATTACATGGTTATTCAGTGTACCTGCATACTTGGTCACATTAATTCAGATTAAATAAGCGATATGTAAATTCAGTGGAGCTGTTGTGCTCCTCTGGAGGTCACATCTTTTGTGCAGACAGCAACACACTCCAGGAGATTCTCATTGTAGCTTTTCCTTAAGACAGGCCCCTATATGAGAATTCATCTGCAGATCAGTGCAGTCTAATTTATTTACTCTAGAAAACAATCTACCAAGTCTGACTCGGTAATACAGAGTACAGCTGCCTGCTTGAGTATGAAATAATGCTTGAAAAGGTGAAGGGATGACTCAGTGAGTTCCTCCATGTAGGATATCATCAGCAGAGTGTGTACTGACACAGACACGCTGCAGATACTCTGCTGACACTCATCTGCCCTAGGAGGAGAGAGAATCCACTCATCATGGAGTAGATTATTTTTATAAAAGGCAGCCTATTTCTGTACCCTCTCCTTATCCAGGTTGGAACAGATCAGTGAACTGATAAACACGGCCAGGATACCCTGACATGCCTTTTTTTTGCCAGAGCAAAGCCCGTCTGCTCTGAAATCTTAGCTATGCCCTTTCTTGAGTGAAGATGTCAGAAAGTCACTGTCCATGAGTTAGAACTCTTGGTAGTATGCAAATGTGCATATTTTAGAGATGGATTGATACATCCCTTGCCATAATAAAAGATATTATAATGAATTAATATGGTAGTCATGTCAATGCACATTTCAAAACAGTCTGTTGTTCAAAAGAGTTCCTTTGTCACTACCTGGGTACTCCATCAAATCAAATTTTGTGTGTTTAATCTGAACTAGTATGTGTTATTTATTCATTATTACAGTCACATAACACCTGGTAGCTAATTCCTTCTCTGTGTGACTGAAGAACTGCCTCTGTCAGTGATGCACTGAGGATCTGTGGCCGCCCAAGCAAAGCAACACATTCTACTGGTGGGACAATTTAAACTTATGGCAATGGGCACCTGGGTATCCAAACCCTCTGGTCTAAGTAATCTGAAGCTGCAGGAGCTGAATCCCTGGATGCAGGTAAGACAATTCCTCATTAGGTAACTTCTAAGCTATCACTTTTCCTTCACGTTAGAAAAACTGCAAATTATTGCAGGCCAAAAAAATATTCAAGCACTGCAAAATACTGAGAGTGTGATACAAGCTATGAGGAGAAATATGACAAGTAGCAATTGTTCTTCAGTGTGGAATCTCTCATTTCTGAGAATATGCTCACAATTATGTCAGCTCAGAATGTTGAATCTTATTTTGTGTTTGCAAAGACAGGACACAGAGGCCCTTACAGTGAGGCCCTCGACCTCAGCCAAGGTAAAACCACTGCCAAACCTGAAAGAAGCTGATGACTTCCAAACCAAGAAACAGCACACCAAAACCAGAAATTGTGGTTTTCATTTTAGTCTGGAGTTCTTTGTGGGTATGATGCTACTTATTTCATGTCACATCCTTTTGAGGGCTCTCTTGGTTAAAACAGAGCCAAACAAATTTCTCTAAAGCATGCAAGGATGCAGGTTTCCAGGATTGCTCCACGTGCAGAGCTTCTCACTGGGATGGGCGGGCAAGAAGGGTCAGACTCAGGGTTCCCATCCCACCCTGACCCTTCCCAGGGGAACTCGTGACCGCTGACACACTGCACTCATCTGTGCCCTCTCCATCT
The DNA here is from genome assembly GCF_029207755.1 of Chamaea fasciata. Taxonomy (NCBI): domain Eukaryota; kingdom Metazoa; phylum Chordata; class Aves; order Passeriformes; family Sylviidae; genus Chamaea; species Chamaea fasciata. Next base: position 32,230,896 of record NW_027094093.1, read on the forward strand.
CTTCCCTTCCAATTCTCTATGGAAGTTTTGTCACTTCCTGGTAGCTCACTGTGCTATTTGTGCTGTTTTTAGTATTTTGTTTATATTTAAACTTCCTCTTCTTTATAATTCCCTGGATATATTTACATTCACACCAAAGTGTAGTCCCTCCCTCCTCCCCGGGTGCAGCGCAGCACACTGGGAAGATCTGGAGGGCTTCCTGACACAGGGGGAGCAGCTCATTGCCCTCCTATTTTAAGCTCAAGGTTTGCTAGTTATCTCCAAGATAACATCACATGCTGACTTAACATGGATCAAGGAGAAAAATCCAGTTCTCCTTCATTAAGAGAAGAACTATTCTGCCTGCAGACAATATACACTAGACATAAATTTGAGAGCTAATGAATGGTATCTCAAGGACTCAAGCTTTAGAAGAGAGCTTTACTAGAGTTCTGTTACAAAAGTCATTTCTGTCCTTGCTGAAACCTGGATAAACAAAGCTTTTAACCTGGGAACAGTGTCAAGGGTTTTATAAAGCTGCCACCATTTGTTTACTCCTGAAGCAGAGTTTGAAAGAGTCTAACAAAGTGTATGTCTGTAAGTTATTCTGCAGAGTGGGGGAGCAGAAAATGTGTGACTATTTTGTGGAATTAAGAGACAATCAAGGAAACTATTAAGAAAATATGAAACAATGTAATTATTATGCCATGCTATTTTCTGGTCCTAAACCAGCAGTATCTTCAACTTCACATCTCCCTCTGCACAGATCCACTTGTGGCCTTAGTTCTGCTCACTGGAGATCCTGATCACGGCTTCGTGCACAGCACAGAAAGAGTAACCAGTGCCAACAATCTGTCTGCCAGAATGCATTCTGATTTTTAAACATGGTTTGTCTCATTTAATTCCAAGTTGCGACCACAAAAAGTAACTGAAAACTGTTAATCAGAGTGTAAAGAAAGCAGAGATTAATGTCAGGCAAGAACAGAAAACCCTAGTGATGCCAGCGGGATTTTCTATCCCTGGTCTGTCTTTGCACAGTATATAACTGACTGTAAGATATCTAAAACACAGAGCTTTGGCAAATAAAAGACTTTCCACTTATAATTTTCCCCACTCTCCCTTCTCCTTGTAGTTAATTGTCCTATAAAAGGAAGATTTATTGAGGCATGTTCCAATAAATGCTGTGCATTAGCTATAGCTATATATATCTTAACATTCCAATTGAAGTCCTGTACTTCACACAGATCTTTATTACAGGACCCCAACTCCACAGTTCTTACACCAATTGTTCCCTCACTACAATCCATGAAGCATTTGCCAAGGTTCAAACTTACAGGTGAACCCACAAACTACCAAACTCTCCAGAATCTTCAGTCTGACAATAATTTGCTGTGCAACACTTGTCTTGGCAGGACCTAAGCTGGAGGATGCTCTGCTACACAGGGTGGACCATAGTCCTTGCTTTAGACAACACCTGAACTTTAAAACTCCTCTAAAGCAGAGCTAGAATGCACCCAGTTTCCATTACATACTGTCCAGGGGCAGCTCTGGACTCTTGGTAAGTGCCTGGATGGTGCTTTCTTCCAGCCCCGAGTTGGGCACATGACATGCAGTGATTAGAGCAGGCTCCTCTGTTCTCAGCATCCTGCCTGCCCTGCAGCTCCTGGGAGCCACCTCCCTCCTATTCTGGGAAGGCTCCAAATGCACCAGAAAGGCAGCACCCTACCCCTGGGGTGCCAGGCTTTGGCTCCATTGCTATGGAGACTTTTATGGGCCCCAGCCTTAAATGCCCCCTTGGAGAATGGAGCAGAATTCACCCAACAGAGTCTCTCCCTGTCCTTATGAATTCCTGTGGGATCTCACCCTTGTGGTTGCAGTCTTGGTTCAGGGAACAACAGGAGCTGAGCAAGGCATTTCCCTAAGACATGAGGCACTGCTGAGTTTTTCTTGTGGGTCAGATTTTCAGCCCAGGAACCAGCAGAGCAAACATATGTCATCCTAGGCTGGTGACAGAAAGGTGACATTGAGGGCTGAGAGCCAGCTGAAAGGTACAACTCTAGCACAACCTTTAGTTTATCCTGGCCCAGCAGAAACACTGGAGAGCATGGCAACCTACTTCGTATCTTGACTTTTGTCACAGGTGGGCAGGTTCAGAGAACTTAGGGGGAAAAAAAAACCAAACAGCCACCTGAAAGATTTTCCTCAGGATTATAAAATTCTGCTTAAGATTTCCAACAAAGTCATCAAAAGTATGGATTAAGATGAAGTCCTTGTCACCAAGCATGACAGACTATTAAAACATTACACAATGAAGCATAAACAACAATGTGCTTCATTTGTCCATTTATTTTACAGTCAGCTGAAAGAGTATTTAGGTCATTACATTTAAAATGCCATTGCATTAACTCATCTCTCAAACAACACAATACCCAGACATCTGCTAGGTTTCCTAATACCCTCCTGGAAAGATATAGAAGTTCTGATCACAATGACAAAATATTTCACAGAAATACACACAATTCTGTTTATTGGTGACTGATGGTTGGGACATTGATATTGGGCAAAGAGTTTTTGTTGATTACAGAAACGTAACTTCAGGATGCCAAATTTTAAAAACAATCCCACAGAACAGCAGCCAAGTCATTGAAAACAAGAGCAAAAAGTATTGAACAGCATGAGAGCTAAAAGATAGCAAACGCCAGGCATGAAAGAGAGGTGCCTGAAGCAGGAGCTGGAAGTGCAGCACAGTCCCTGCTGCTACATCCAGGAACCCAACAGGGTCTGGGTACAACTGCTGGGAACACTGGGGAAGTTACACTGCAAGAGCAGAGAAGTAACAACAACAAAGTTCTTGAGAACACATTTTATAAAACACAGACAAATCCAGGATTTAGATGCATGTCAGGGTTCGAGCGGAAAATAATTCAGAAGAGATTTCCCTGTCTGCATTACACTTGTCTGCTTTTGAGCATTGTTCCAGCAAACATGCCAGCAAAGGGCTTTTTCTCCTAGTTAAAAAATGTTTTAAATTAGGGGATTTCTTTGCCCAGATCATGTCTCTCTACCTGACCTATTTCCTCTGAACATCCAAGCTTCTGTAGAACAGACTTGTACCTCACATTACCTCACCGCATACAAAAGTGAAATCCACTGCTACTGGTAGAAGGAATTAGAAAATTAATAATACTGTACCAAATTCCATGAAGACGTATACATATAGTGTGTGAAGCAAAATTTCAGTTTTTCAGAAAAAGAAATGTAACATACTTAAGTGCAGGTAGAGCTGATCACACGCAGGACACGGAGCACCGCGGTTCTTGAAGGCACCAGCTGTGTCACACAGTCCCATCCAGCAGGAATCCAGCAGAATCCTTAGGACAGTTTGCCAGCTACCAAAACACATTTAAAATCCTGTCCCCAGCCCCCAGTAGCAGTTACAAGGAATACCCACCTTTTAGCAGATGCACTCACTGAGTGTCTTTTTTCCCCCTGTTTTATCTTTAATTCCTTCTATCAGTGTTTTCTGTATGTGCCTTATTAAACTCTGGCATTAACGAGTAAATATTTTGCCAAACAGATGTTTGTTTGTTTAAAACTATTGGGGAACTAGATTGATTTCTGTGCCTGTGGCTGTATCCTATAAATAACTCCTCTGCTTTTTGACTACCTAGGAATTAAAAAGAGAAGTTTAGTAAGGAACGGATGGGGCTGGAAGTGCCTGCAGTGCTCACCTGGCCATCAGCACGTTCAAATGCCACAGGGAGAAAAACAAACCCTTTGAGCCAACTGGACCTCAGTGCAGAATATCTGAAGGCTTTAGCTGGCCTGACATCCTGTGAGCAATCCAGGCTTTTCTTTCCTCACATGTCTGGCAGTCTGCAGAGAAACCATATGGGATCCCAGCAAACTGCATATGGGGAGGACATGAGTATCCAGGGTGAGCACAGGGAAGGGTCAGAGAGGCTCCGCCTGTTGTTTGTGACAAGAGTTTGTGACCTGTAAGGTGCTGCTTGATTGTGCTCCGTGAACTAGACTATAATTCACAAAGCCACTCTTTACTTTCATGCAGGACATAAAGAGTCCTTAGGACAAGCTAAGATTTATTTACAAATATTAAATAAATAAATAAATAAATAAATCTTTCATATTTTTATTTTCAGAAGATTTTTTTTTTTACTATACGCTGCTGAAACACTGCATTTCTGTTCTTGCTTCTAAAAACACATAGCTATTTCCAGAGTTTATTTTCCTATTAATATCCTTTGAAGACATTCAACACATTCCACATAATACATCTTTAAAAATACCATTTTATGTCATATCTTGGAGCCTGAGGAGTGGATTACATAGAGAAATGAACACAGCAGAAAAAGAAGTTTGAGAAGGATTCATGTCACATTTCAAATCTAAAATCTCTAAATTGGATTTTAAAGCCCCAGTCTCAGGGAGGAGCTGCCACGCAATTTTAATTCTGTCCTGGGCAGGGCCAAGGATCAGAACACAATCTAAAGAAAATATAAGTTGCAAGACTTTTTCCTCAAAATTCAGCCTGAATTGAAAGTATATCCTACACAGAGCTGTTATCATTAGGGACAACTGCACAGTACTGGAATATCAAGTGCAGCAAGTGGATCAGAGACAGAACCAGGGACATCCCTGTTTATTGACAGGAAGGTGACTGGCTCTAAACAAGGATCACACACTGTCTTAATGTACAGTTCTGTGTTTCTTTCCATGCCAAGATTCCTTTAATGCTAAGGGGAACTTTACCAGAAACACAAAATGTAACTAAACAACTGATTTCTGTAGCATTTGCAGCAGGGAGAGACTGATGAACATCCTCATGTCTCTCCCAAGTGTGATTACATTATACTGCCTGATTATGTTGAGTGGTTATTAATCCCCTTTAAGGTCAATTTGTGAACTTGGCTTAGAAATCTGTCCTTACATCTTTGCTGTTCTCTTTGGCTTTTATTTAAATTGATTAAAAAAACACCACAAAAACCATTACCAAAACAGATTTTGTATTCTTTTTCAAACTAGCATGAAAACTCAACTACCTTGCTTCATAGAGGAGACTTTACATGCCACTTTTTTCCAGCCATTTAATCACGTGGCAAAATTTCTTCCCCTTAAGCTTCTGTTTCCATAGTTAAACAAAACCAGACACCAAAAGAAGCAACTTCTAATTTTGAAAATCCCCATTCTCCTGCCAAACATTTGGTTTAGCTCAATCACACAGAGTAGCTCCAGGGTTTTCACTGCTTAAATAGGAGAATGACATTAAGCAACAATGCACTGAAAAATAATGTAAGTCTAATCATTCCAAGTTAAGCTTCTTCTGCAATACAACACTTTCTTACAAGTTTCTGAGATGCAAATTATTTCGGAATTTGTTCAAATTTTTCTCCTCCATAGGCAAATGTTTCCTTCAACTACAGTGAAACAAACAGGAGAATTAAATCAACTTTGTTATATTTATTTTATTCTGTAACCTCTGGGCCAGATTCAATAAAAGCTCTATCTGATTTTAGTTTGTGTGACAGAACATTAAAAAGACATGCTATTTATTTAATTTAGCACTCACTACTTTTTTGAGCAAGGAAAGATAACTTCCTGCTGGCTCTTGTTTACTATGACTTATGCATGGGAATTGTGCTTTACATAGCTGAAGTCCTTAAGATGTCAAAATCTGGAACTTGGGTTGGAATGCACACAGATCTTATTAATTAACAACGCCTGGGAAAACAAATGGGATAGAGAAAATGTATTTGGGCTCTGGATTCAGCATGAGAACGAAGTCTGCATTCAGATTCAAAGCCAAATCAGAGCTAACATTCAAGTATGCATGGAATGAGGTCCCTAGCAGTGCTTATTGTGAGATTCTTGCTCTGACACAAATCTCCTGATATTTCCTTCCTTTCTAGCAAATTCAGAGCAACTTTCTTGATTCCTTTGTTTCTTTAATCACCTTTGTTTAGACAGAGGGATTTGTACCCCAGTCCTGCAAATTTGAACCTTTTATCTAAAATGATCAGGCTCTATTTGGGAGGAATGTTCTCTCACCGAATTGTTTGTAGACCAGATACCATTCCACTATGTGCTACATGTAATAATCTCAGTTCCTTATATTGGATTGGATTCCTAGCTCCATTTTTTCTTTATGAAAAACTATATTCAGTTTGGAAGCCTGTCCATGTGCAGAATTCCCTCCCGGACTGACGAGGCTGATGTCACCGCTGTGCAATCCTGGGTTAAGCCGCAGTAACTCCCCTGATCTCAATAAAGCTGCAGCAGCAGAAAACTCCAGTAATGCAAAAGCAAGTCACACCCAGGCAGCTCTGCCTGGGGAAGGGTTCTGGTTGTGTCCAAAGAGTAATCAATGAAAGCTTTTCATTTTTTACCAAGTGCTGGATGCATTCCTCTGCAAAACAGGGGTTCAGCATGCCAAGGTACACTTAGAAAACTCACCCAAAGCAAAAAAACAGAGAACTGATTTCAACGTTGGTGATCCACACACACCAGGACCTGAAGGTATTTGAGATCCCAAAGGTTATTGTGTTGCAAGGTGGCAAAATTGATAAAATATTCCTGATTAGATGAAGCCACAGCATATTAATCCTTAATCAAATAGTATCACATATGGCTTTCTTCTCAGTTTGGTACCTTGGCTATAGCACCATGGGCCAGGATCCAAGTTTTTTATCAAGAACGTGCTTGTGATTTCTGTCTAAGAACACAACCAGGGTTCAGCACTGCTCCCAGTGTTTGCAGAGCCAGGTGACGTCCATTGCACATCAGCTTGCGTATAAATGTTGGGCTTTCCTCTTTCCACAACTCCCTTTCCCTGCAACATTTCCTACAGAGGGACTGCTAGCAAGAAAGGGTGCAGGGACCTTCCCAGCTTTAGAAACAAAGCCATAAAATTTAATGTGCCCAGCATAGTTCTATTTAAAGCACTGGTAAATGAGCCAACAAACTACTGTCCATGAGCATTACATCACGTGTTGCCACATTTCTCTGAGGCTATATAAAGCTGTAATATGTTCACTAATGAATTGTATGGTATGTTCAGGCCATATGGCTCCCCAGAACTGTACAGAATAATGCTGCAGTTATGGGGGTACGGAACAATCACTTTCTGACATGTACATCATCATGTGTTTATGAAATGTCTCCCAGGGAGACCACATGCTAAAATAAACAGTCAATATTTTATTGTTCACTCTCTCGTGTGCTTGTTACAATTTGGTTTATGTTTTATTTGTTTATAAAACCATTTGTGCTAATAACCCAACCATATTTTTTTATTTTCCTTTATGCCCTAATTTCACTGCTGCTAGGGCAATACAGAAGAGATGATTGGCTCCAGTTTTTTTGTTTCAGAAGTTCCAGCTGCTGACTAATTACCTTGTTGGAAAAGCAAACACGGCTGTTTCTCATATCTACGCTACATTTTCTTATTTCCAAATATGAAGTTACAGGAATCCAGGGCAGTTAATATGTCAGGTTTTATTTACATAGCTCTTCAGTTATCATGTGGAGCAGCATCTCTGCTCAACCTTTTGGATTATAGGAGAATTTTGTTGAAAGACCAAATGCTGTGGAATGGGTTAAAGTATGTATATAAATTTAAACAAACACAAATAAAAAGCAGAACACTAGGGCTATCTCTGTGCATTATGGTAAATGAAGCCATAATCTCCTAATACCCCTGGTGATGAGGTCTCTCCATTAGCTAATAGCTGGTTTAAAACACAGTCTTATAATAATTCTACAAACTAAATAAACATTTTAAAATAAACACACACACACACATGCATAACCATTCTGATTTACAAGGCAGAAAATGTGCAGCATTATGTTCCACTGTCTGTTTTTCAGTCATTAAATTTTCAATAGTGTGAGCCTGCATGCAACCGTAATAATAAGAACAGCTTCTTGAAGTTAAAGCAGTTTTGAGGTACCCACCCTGCTCCCTCACAAGGTGGGAGCTTCCTGGGAAAGCAAACCTACCTTTAGCAACTGAAGGAATGATAAACCATGCAGGGCATTGGGTTGGGCTGGATCTTTGGGGTTCCTGCAGCCATCCATTGTGGGTATGAAAATCCTGGCTGTTCTCAATCAGAAAAGCAAGAGCGTGTTCTTCTCTTCAGAGCAAGCACTGCTGCCTTTCTGCTTCTTGTCAATATTTAACTAGTTTGTCAAGTTGGATTATATCTCCTGTCCTAAATCCTACTCCTTTAATTCAAACTAAATGGGTGTGCTTCCAAGGCAGCTTCTTAGTCATGTATTGATATCTTATCAAAGTCATTTGTTTGGCCTGGAAGGTTTCTTCCTGGATGCATTTTCATATATAGGTGATGGAGTTGCCAAACCAATGCATGGTGAACAAACAGCCATGAGTTCTGTGTTCCACGGCAACAGCCACAGAAAACAAGGGCTTTGTTGTATTTTCAGCATTTCTTGATCACTCTTGGCCACAGAATGAGAACGTCACTCACAATAATCAGAGGAATTCCAATATATACACACTTTTCAACAAACTAGTATAAAATAATGTGTTTTTTCAGACATTTTTTTAAGCAGAGGCTGGAGGAAGTGCTTCCTTATGGCTGATCCGACTCTCAGATGTGGCTGCAGCTGCCTTTTCCCTGCAGCTACTCCAGCACTGCCAGAGCTGTTTCTGCTGTCTGCAAACAAACCAGTTCGGTTTGACTTGCTGGAGATGCAGCCCCGTACTGCCATGAACAGGCTCGGATGGATTCATGTTTTGCACCACTTATGTACATTTATTTGCACGTTAAGTGTGTCTTTTAGGCACAGGCAATCTGCCAACATGGTTCTCAATGGAACACAATTTTGCTTTCCAAATTAAGAGGTACTAATAATACCAAGAAGCAAAAACGATGCAAAACCTGTATAGTGCTTCAAGCTACACCAGTTAACATTAAAAAGCCAATTATCACCAGTTCACGGCTATGTTTTGTCTCAGAAGGTAGATTTTTTAGAAAGAATGTTACAATTTCTTAGTTTGGTGTTTTCTTGTTTGGGAGGTCTTTGAGGAGTGGGTTGGGGCAGGGAATGCTGACTTCTAAAAATAAACTTTGCTGTTTCCGAAAAGAGACAGGATGCAAAAAGGCTACAGGTTTCAAAATAATAGATACAAATATTCTTCACAGATCTCTTTTTCCCTGTCCTCTCTCTAAGCTTTTTCAAAGAAAAAGAAAAAGAAAATTTGGAACCAAGGAAGTCAGTTCAACCAAATGACAGGAGAAACAAGTTTCACACCACTTGCAAGGAGCAGTAAAGGTGTGGGAGGTGGAGTTCACCTGGCTGTACTCCCCAGCTGAACTTCTGGAATTTAGTGGGTGCTGTGCAACTTTTCCCATGTCTTTGATAATATAGATTGTTTACAACCTTGTAACGTTGTTTAAAATAACCTGGTCATTATTAATGACTAATTCACATCTGAAAATATCTCTGTACACATGGATGTATACAGTGAGCTCCTATAATAAGTATCAGACTGAGATCATTGTGTCACTCTGCTTGACACAAAGACTGATGAAGAAATGGGAAGATTTCCTGCCATTCTCTGACCTGTGGGCTGGGGCAGGCTTTGCCAGCACACAGACACAGGAGGAACTCAATGTTACTTAGCTCCATTCCCATGCCTCTGTCTCCAAGAGAACAAACTCTCTGTTTCAGGGTCAGTGTACAGGGTCTTGTCCAGCATGACATGATTTCAGATCACCAAAAGCTGGCAGAAGCTCACATCTGCCTCTCAGCCCGATGGGCACAAACCCTCAGGGACAGTTATCAGCCAGCCAAATCACATGTGCAATGCTTATTCCAGATATAAAAGGATTCTTAACCTATATACAATCTCTTGAGCAACTTAACTCCCCACCCCCTTCCCCAGTGCTCTCAGAAGCCCTCAGCCTGCCCTGAAATAGATGCTGAGCCTCCAACAGTCAGAAGCGATTTTGTAGTCTGAAATCCAAACCACGCACAATTGGCCTCTGAAACTAGTGGAACAAATGCTACTCTCTCGCAGTAAGATATTTTTGTCTTTGATAAATATTAAGTGACGTGCAATAGTCACAGCCAAAGCAGCTGACCCATATTTCATAACTAGTGGAAGTTTTCCCTGACACTATCATTAGAAGCACTCAGCTGCTGGGGGCTGAGAGCCGGATTCCACTGCAAAACTCCTGCTCAGACCCAGTACAAGATCACCAAACACAAGATTACTGCCTGTGGCCTTGACAGGAGGAAATGCGCTGCAGATCACTTGACAGAAGATTTTAATGTGGCTCTTTACACCCTTTTAATTGGTTAAAAAGGGAAAAGTGGAAGCATTCAAATTATGCCTTATTAACTGTTATTTTTCACTGGGGAAACTGCGCAGACTCACCTCTATCAGCACAATTACAGGGAGGGAGCAGATACTGGGTAAGGGAAGTTTTGTCACAGGATGTAGTGTGACAGCTCATCTGGCTGCAGGGATTACAAAATAATATACAGAGATTGGTCATGAGGGCACCTTCGGTGTAACTGAGTTGCTGCTTTCAAAAAACTATCACTGGATGTAACTTTAGTGAAAATTATTTAATAACTGAAATCTGCAGCTCTCAACAACATTGCTCGACATCAGAAAACCTTTAGAAAAGACTACATTCTTGAGCTTAGAATGTTGGGGGTTTTTATTACTAAGCTGAAACCCTTAATGTTTTCAGGGTTGTGTTGAAGTTCGGGTGTTTTCTGCTTTTTTGAAAATAAATAGATTCAAAGTTTGCAAACATAAAGAGGAGTGCAGAAAACCTGAGAGTAATCACAATCTGCCTAATATTTTAAGTAATATAAAATACCATGAGCCTCGGAAGAAAATTCTACAAACCTGGTACAGGAAAATCTTTGTTTACTTAATGCAATTCTGACTCCCTATCCTTTATTTATTTATTTAAGTATTGCATGGATTTCCCCAGCCAAGCTGTTTGGGTTGCCAACATGAGTAGCTTTCCACATCTGCTGCCAACTGATGTCTCCCCTGACGGTATTCAGAGCTGAAGACCAAGAATTTCACGTAGAGCAGAATTAGCTCTTTAATAAATGGGTCTGTGGAGCACTTCAGCACAGAATAAAGCAGCTGTTTCAGTGGTCATGTGGCTTCTGGAAATTGTCTCCAGAACTTGCCTGTGCCACAGCTCATCAAGGAGTTACCTGCTGCTTCCATCACAAGTCCCCAATTATGCATTCTTAAATAATATTTTGAGTGAAATGGGGACCTTGAAGGGTATATTTATGTTTCTCAGGTTCTGCGTTGTTTGTGGAATGAGACTGAATTCTACCCTTTAGATCTCAGTGAAAATTTGTCATGCTTTTCTTGAAAACCACTTAAGCACATTCAGGACTTTGCATGTGCAAAGGGGAACATTTCTTGGTACACACTGCAACAAATGGAACTCCCAGATTCACTTATGCATCTTAGACATGTCAGCTGAGGTCTTACTGTCTCACAAGGGACCAGTGAGCTAATTCTGCCAAACTCCCATTGCCCCCAGTGGAAATTTGTCCAAAATTAAAAAAAAAAAAAAAAAAAAAAAAAAAAACCACAAAAAAACCTGTGGACCATGCTCTGTGTTTGGGTGAAAAATGAACTGTCTTGGTAGCTGCCACAGTTGTGTGCCAGGAATTGTTGTGTGGGATTGTAAAAGGTGCTTACTTTTGGCCTCTGTTCCCAGTTAAATCAGTCAGTGATTAAACTTCTACTGACCTCAGTGGGAACAGATTTAAACTCACACTGGGCATTTTAAAATCCAAGTATGCAGGTTTTACATATTGGACAACATACTTTTCCAAGCACTGTTATAACCCTTTTTCTCCCATCACATGTATCGGCAATACATTTTTTGCAGTAGCTGTTGGAAGAGACAGGAGGAATGCAATTGTTTTTCAGTGTCACTTAAATAAATTGAGTACAGTGCCACAGGCTGAATGAGAAGATACGATTTTTTTATAAGCTCATAATGTTTTCCTTCACCTTAGAATGTCTTAGAATTGTTCATTAAACTTTGAAGAGTGTACAGCGCACAGCATCTGACATAACTGCCATGCCACCACTGCTATGTCTGCCCCATCACACAACAAACCAGACATGACTTTTTAATGAGAAATAATAAAAAATGTTCATCAATTATTGAAGTTTTCTTTTTAGTATGTATAACTGGAAAAAAAAAAAAAACAAATGAAAATATCACTTATGCTGACTACATGTCACTTACACTAAATATTTTGGTCTTATAGTAGGCCCAGCCACCCCAATACCTTGTTTAGAACATTGTTTGACAACAATACTTCACTTTTTCGGCATGAAGGAATTCAAAACCCTCCCTACTGTGCAACACGCAGCTATGGCCTTGGGCTAAAAAATAAATACCTGCTTTTCACAGAATGCATTAAGCAGTTCAGCCTTTCCAGAAACAAATTCTTTCTCCATATCCTCTATTTGGATCTTTTCAGAAGGAAACAAAAGGTCTCTGAAACATTAAATAGTTTTGAATGTGGCAATGTTAATAAAACTGATGGCACACAATGTGGAGAGGGTGATTAGTCCTGCAGCCCAGCATTCCCTGCCATGAGTGGGAACACTCTCCCTGTGCAGCTCCCAGTGACCTGAAGGTCATTGCTCTGTACAAGGACATTTGCTACAAGGTCACTAAGCTTTTTTTAAACTAAAGAGAAAACAAGGAAACTGCTTTCCTTTTCTGCCAACTTCTCTTCAGAGCATCAAATTTTTGCTGCCTCCTGCCCCAAATTATAACATGAGCAGTGGAAACTTCTTTTATTCTTTGACCTTCATTGCCTTCCATAAGAAGGCAACTTAACTTTCTGAGGCAGAAAAGACCCTCCTTTGACCTTACCTTCAGTTTTTCTTCAGTCATGGATGCCAAGGGAGAATGATGAGGAAATTTGTTGTTTCCTTCTCCCCTGCCCCTCTCACAGTCACATCTCCCTCTTTCCCAAGAGCAGTCACAGCAGCTCTTGCAAAATCTTATCTCCTCAGTGCCTCACCCTATACATCCTATAGTTCCCTTATCCCACCCGAGATAACAGCCCAGCTAGTGCAGTGGGTGTTAGCTCATTCTGGGGTTCTCTAGTGGGGCTGAGGTGAGTGTGTCACCCAAGAGCTACAAACACCATTTCCTGCGCTATCCATATATTGAAATGCTGGAAAGTCCAACATCCAAATATTGGCAAGCCGAGCTTGGCTCTGTGCGAGACTGCAAGAGATCACAGCCCAGGGAAGGATGGCTGCAGGCCATAAATGCAAATAGCTGTGCGATTAACAACATGTTATACCCATAAAATTTAAATCAAACATTGGTCAGCTGAAGGTCATTAAAGAAAGAAAGTCCCTTAGTTCTCCTTTAGGCTGCTCTGGAAGGCTGATACTCACGCAGGAGGTACTGTGGACTAAAAGGAAACCACACAGATTTAAAAGATTTTGTTTTGAAAATAAGAAAATGGATTTGCTGAGTATTATGGTGAGCCCAATCAATGCAAGCAAAGCAGTAACAGGCTATAAATTACCAGAAACAACAACAAAAAAAATCCTTGTTGGTTGGAGTGAGTGTTGTCAATACATATCACTTACCCAGCAAACAAAGAGAGCACTCGCAGCACAAGCATTATAAAAGGGCGAAACTTTCTAGAGTGCTCTGGATCCTTTGCCAGCTTTTGTAAGCTGAGTTCAAGAAATGTGAAACTACTTACTGTCAAAGGGCTGCCTGCTGACTGTGAATAGTCACCTTTGACAAGAGCTAGAGGGGACGTGGGGGTTGTTTCTGCAAGCCTTCAACTCAGAGCTCCTTGAGGCAGCAGAGGAGGCTCTGAAATACCTCAGAGCAGGTACCCTCAGCTGTGCAACCCACCAGGTCACTGGGGGATGAAACAGCTTCTGAATAAACAGATCTGCTTAATTTGACCACTGTCTCCTGCATGAACCAAACCAGACTTGCTGGCAGTACAAATACCAGTCTTTTTTTCATGTCCACTGCTGGATGAGTAGAAATTTGATGGATTTAAATTAAACAGAGAAAAAGACACTTAATCCATGACAAAAGTGCCTGTGACCAAGGTATGCCTTCTATATCAATAATTAAGAAAAGAGATTATAAACTTTACCTGGTGAATTTAACATTACAAGATAGCAAAACAAACTCAAGGAGGCTGAGCCTCTTGGTCAGACATGAAAGTCACCATGATAGCTACAGAAAATGAAATGCTGATGTGCACTTGAATAGCTGGAGGACAAAGTAGTTTCTTTGGAAGGTGTTTGAGTTTGTGACTCTTTCAAATTTTATCAGGGAAATAATTTTCCTTTGTAGCTACCAAACAGTAGGAAAGATCATAAAAGTCCAAAACTGGCCAACTGAGAAGGATCTATTACACCTGGCCCTAGGGAAGGATGGAAAAATGTGTGAAAGTCTGAAGAGGAAAGTGCCTCTTTGTGGAAATTTCCAAATTCAGTACATTCACATAAACACTCATATGAGTAAGTTTATATTTATGAACGGTTTATATTTATGAACGTATTCCTATTGCACTATCTTCCTTGGCTTCCTTGTAAAGTTGAAAGGAAAGCAAAATAGTACTGGTTTTGTCTGAGAAGCTTTTCTGATGCTGACTTTATTTATTTGTTTATTGCCAAGAGGAAGCCTAAAGGATGTGTAAAGTATTTCTGTTGTGACACACAACACTTTCTTACTAGATCAAATCTAGGTCTCCACAGACAGCAGACAAGAGCACAAAAGGGGAAGTGCAGATGAACTCACACTAGAATTAGAAACAGAAAGGATTTAAAGCTGGAGGATTTGAGGGAAAACATCCATTACGATACACTTCACATTCACCATTAGGCTGCCCTTGGGAGGGAGGGAATCAAGAAGCTGTAAAACAGGGTTTTAAATGGGCTTCTCGGGACTTGAGGAACCACTAGACCTCCATTAGACAGACTTTTGACAGGTCTCCCCGTTAGCATATCCAATATATAAAAATAAAAACAGCTCCAGCTGGCAGACTATTGTTTCTATGGCAGCATAGATCAAGACCACTCAAAACTCTTTGAAGACTTGGAAACCAAACTATTTTCTAAAACCACAGGAAGCACAGGGCACAGATATGGTATTATTCCTAGCTGGGAGCTGGGTAGTGACAGCTGCTGTGTCTCTGCTCTCTGCTTGCTTTCCTGGGGAGGCACGTGAGTATCTGGGTCTCTCAGGACTCAGCAAATGTAAAACTATCCCCGCACAAACCAAAGGGTCTGAGCAACATGACACACATGACAAATCTCAAATGTTTTGCAAAACAGTTTGATAATTTTTGGCATGGTGATGTTAATTATCACTATTCCTCATTCTGTCCATGCAGGTATACAAGAGAAAACTGATGATCCCATCCAGTTCTCCTAAATTTAAATCTTTAATGAAGCATTTCAGCTTCCACTGTTGTCTTCCTTTTTGGAGGCTCTATTCTGATTTTTTGTACATCTCTAGAGAACACTTGCAGCAGGACCTCTTCCCCCATGTCAAGAAATGGGTGTTGGAATATTGCTGTGTAAAGTCAGAGAAAAGGGCTGATTTGAAAGTGATTACTGACTGAGAGCTGCAGAAGCTTTGAGGATGGAATATACTGTTTTACACAAAAAGTGTTCCCTGCTTAGGCTCTCTTGTTGCTTTAGCAGATTACAAAGGGTTTTTCCAGTGGGCAAAAGCAGAAGGGGCAGATTGAGCTCAGGGAATTGGTTTTAAATAAGGCTGTATTCTCTTAATCTCTTGTTTCTAGAAGAAAATCCAACAGGAGAGAGATAAATCAACAGCAATGAAAATACATTATACCAGTATTGGTAAAATATATATTTATTTTTGAACTCCCTTAGCAAGCTTCACATGAACTGACTTTAATAAAGAAAATATTTGTCTTCTTGTTGATCACTCATGTATGGGTTTACATCCTTTGCTTTCCACGTTTCAGCCTTGGAAGTTAAGCAGGAATATCTGCTTTTCTGCGTGTTTTTAAACGTCAGGTTCTTCGCAACACCCAAGTCAGACAGCAAAATGCAGCCACACAAGGCAAAGCCTGATAATGCACCACCTTCCCCTGTGGGTCCAAACAAAAATTAGGAAATATCTAAGAGAAGTAGCACCTGAGATCAGAAGGAAACTGTGATTCTTCCAGTTCTCCAGTAGGGAGCCCTCAGAACTGTGTGGAGCAAACATCTACTTTTCCTGTAGGTCACTGGACAAGCTGGAAGGGTGCTGTGTGGGGGAATGGGGATTGAGCAGAGGCTGGCAAGGGCAGTGAGGGAAGGGATACAGTTAACTGGCTGCCTCCTGGACCCTGAGCCGTACAAATCTGAGCTACAGGAGCATCCTCTGAGTTCAGCAAACACATTTCAGTGCATTCACAATTTGTCAGGATGGTAACACAGGGTTCAAACAGGGAGATTTGTTTGTAAGTAAATTCTTGTCCCACTACTACAGCTGTGTCAAGCCTGATGCCAGCTGGCACTTGAAACTGTTCTGCTGCCAAAATTTTGCTGTCTCCAAAGCAAATGGGAATGAGCCAGCATCCTGTGGATCTCAACTGTAAGTAGCCTTCCAAGACAGAATATAAGATGAGCTTGCAGAAGAGACTGGCGATCTCCATAGGAACAGTCAGCTCAGAGACACAGAGAGAGTGAAAAAGAGAGAGGGAGGTTATCCCTATTGCATAAACAGTTCATTTTTGTCTCCTGACTAATATTTAGGATCAGATTCTCCACTGGGATAAATTAGAGCATCTTTAGCTCTATGTTTGAAAAAATCTTGACATTGTTGTATAAACCATATTATTTGAAATGATAAATCTGTTTCCTTTGCCTTACAGTTTAAGAGCCTCCAGGCTATTGTTTTCCAGGCTCTTTCCAACGTCAGAGAGGCAGGAGACTTAGTCACACTTCATCTTCATGCAAATGGAGACTGCACCTAGTTCCCCAAGTCTGGGTTACAGGGAATGAAAGGAAAATCTTGAACCCAATACGAGAAGGCAAGTAACAAAACCATAAGAAATAGTGGCTGCAAAGTCTGTCCATCCCCAGCTCGTGTCAGTGGAAGAAGTGGTTTTGTGCCAGCTGAAGACCCAGCCCTCAGTCTAAATATTGACTCAGTGTTTGGCCTCCTGGACTAAACAAGAATTTTCATGAGGCATTTCCCAAACCAGTTGAGTTTGGAGAGCCTGAAGGCCACCATTTCATCCTTTATGTGATCAAATTTGGGAGCTCTATTTGAGACTACTGCAGGATACAGTCAAAAGGTTTCCTAGCTGCTTTAAAATTTGGTTTTTAAAATCTGGTTTTTATATATGCTTGCTGCAGCACGTACAAGCTAGTAAGTATTCTCCACAAATCACGAAAAAAAGATTCCTGCCCCTGTAGTCATACCTAAAACTGGACAAAAAAATTAAGAATCATTTTTCCTCTCAAAAAAACAAGTCATTTATCTGATTCAGGAAATGGAAATCAATCTTTACTGCTATGCCTGAAGTGAAAATTGTCTTCCACTCTTCTGAGAGCTTTGTATTTTATTTGGCCAACTAAGTATGTTTTATAGGAATTTAGGAAGAACGGGCAAATCATGAACATTTGAATGTTTGTCAAATTCTTTCAAAAATGTGGCAATGTTTGCAAGATTTGTATCTTTTAAACATTAAAATAGTAACAGGATTTTTCTGTAACCAATGAGAAGGCATCAAATACCTTCTGCTCTAGATGTGTAAGATCAATCTTACTCCAGGACAACAAGCACAGTGAAGTACAAATCTTTGCTTAAGAATTTAATTTCTTCAATCCATTTTCATCTCTACAGTCACCAAAAATCTGAATTGTCTTTGAAACATGTTCACTCTTGATCCTGATACTCTATTTTCAGCACACTGACTCTGCTGCAAATTTTGGAAAAATCTTATCCGGAGCAATTGCTGTTTTTTCTCTGACTGAGAAGCAACTGAACTTGTTGGCTCTGAATTGCTTCTCTGGATTGAACTCTGCTCCCTTACAGGCTCTGTCAGTGATATGTTGCTACATGCTCTGATGTAGATCACATCAATGTACCATCCTCTGCTCTCATCATGTTTCAGTAACTGCTGTAGCCAAGGCAAAAGGTCTTGGTTAATTACTTGCTTCCTTAAAGGGTATTTGGAAGATCACAGAAGACAGGTATGTTATTGTTAGCTATCATACCGCTTGCTCATTCAAAGGCCATCAAAACCTCCTCAGATCAAAGTTCCTTACTGAGAATTCACACTGTGCTGTATCCTAATGAGTACAGACTGGGATCACGAGTCCTCAGGGCTCAGGAAAGAAAATCACCTCTTTTTATCTGTAACCTTTTATTGCTGCCGTTTTCCTTGACTACTTAACTGTGGCCTTAAGTGCTCTTGTGCACCAAATTCCAGCCTCCGTTTACTAAGGGGTTACCCCACCAAAAGGACAAAAGCTGCATTAGCCCCAGGTTTGAGAGCAGCCACATATGTTGGGATTTTTTTTTCCCCCAATAGAAAATATGAATGTGTTTTTCAGCTCTTATTTCCTCATCTGCCTATGATGGGGTCCTTTCTGTTCACCCAGCAGTGACAGCAGTGAAAGTGAGAGCGTGTCAGCCCCTCATTCAGTGCCCAGATCCTGGACACAGCCTAATGGACATTGCCAGTGGGGACACACTCAGAGAGTGCCATCTGTGCTGAGGGAAATTGCCTACATCAAATGGATGGGGAAAAATGTGTGTCATGAGGAGGAGAAGAAAAATTTATCTGTTTTGCAAGGCTATCAAGGATTTCAATAAAGGGCAGTAGATGCATCGCCTTTGACTAGCTCATAAACGCCCATATTGCCATTCTGGGGAAATGAAGTTCTACTTAACAGACTCTGCTCTTTCTCAGAGAGATGGGAGGAATTTATCTCTGATGGCTCCTCACTGAAAGCAAGCCATCATTCACATCCCAAGAAATACTAGGATAATGAAAAGTGCCATGCACAGTGCAGATACTTTCCCCAATTTCTCTTTGGAAGCTTATTAATTATCAGAACTTTCTGAGAGGTTTGTAAATCATGGGGGGAATCTGCTTAAATAATCTATGAATGTGTGATAATGCTCATTATTTTCAGAGTTTGGAAAAACAAGTCCATGGGCAATCCCATCACCACGGCAGCACGCTCTTGTGGTCTCCTGAGTGTGTGAGGATCCCCAGTCTATAAACATGACACCCTTTCTTGTGTTTCCTATTAAATAATACAAAGCAGCAGTGATCATTTACATGGATTCTGTTAAAGCTCTTTATTTTATAATACCTGTGCCATTTTAAGCCACTTATTTGCATTTTTCTTAGGAGGTGTGCTAACTTCTAAGAAAAACACACAGAGGCAACAAATGCCTGGAGAAGAGCCACAACACAAGAAAAGGCTGAAATCTGCTTGGCAAAAGGGATCAGACAGGCCCACACCTAAAATAAAGAGAGAAAAGCTGCAGGCTGTGCCTTCCCACAGCTCCTCCTGCCCACGAGCCAAGTCACCACAGGGGAAGGAGCAGCTTTAGAGGGCTCACCACCTTCCATTTTCCATCCAAATCCAGCTGGGAACACGAGGTGCCCCACATGCAGGTGCACAGAGATCCAGTTCATAGATTTGTGAACCAGCTGGAAAGATTACAGTCCAATAATTTCACAGGCAGCTTGGTTGGAGACGGCCCAGAGGGCTCATTCACTTAGGGGAAAAAAAAAAAAGAGCAGGACTGAGTTCTGCAACACAAGTATTTACAGAGGCAGATCACAAATCCAGTGGTTTTAGCTGCTCAGTCACGGGGAATGACTCGGTAAGGCCCGAACAAAAAACAACACTTGGGAAGAGCTTAATTTCATTGTCTGAAGGTTCCTCTGCTGGGTTCAACCAGCCCTGCCCTCAGCTTGTTTAGGCAGCTTTTCTTGGTAACAAAAGAGTTTCACACTCCAGCATCCATGAGAGATACAATTTTCGGATGCACTGACACGACGCAGCCTTGGCACTGGCCTCGCTCTGTGCAGACTGAATGTAATTAGGTTCTGGTCACTGGGCTGTGGGCAAACACCAGCTCCCAGTCCACACAGTAATTAATGACAGCACAATGACATCCAAAATCGACACACTTCACACTAGGGAAGGGGGATGTTTGGAGGTTAGAAAACTGTGGTCTGTGGGTTTTAGAAAATCTTGTGATACGACACTGAACGCCACAAATACCCAGAATGTGCATTCCAAACTGAGGAGCTGCAAAAAAAAGCACAATTCTCCTTTCGTACAACAAGTGCATAGAGAGTAGCTCACCCTATTTTTAGGTTTTTCATCCATTCATCTCTATCCCTATCTCTTCTGCACCACTTCCTGAGCTTTACTAATAAGTGCATTGAGCCATATATGTGGATATATAAATATAGCTTAGATATAAAGACCTTGTGGGTTTGAGTTTTAAAAATACCCTTAAAAATAGATGGCAATTGTGTCTAATAGGCAGCACTGTTCTTCATATTTCCTTCCTTGCCTTCATTTTGTGAGTACAACATAAACAATGACTTTACATCATAAATAATTCAAGTACTTCCACAAGATATCAGTGATGTCAATTAGATTTCTTCCCATCAATGAAAATTTCCTGTTTTCTACTATGCTTTGGGAAAAAACACTCAGCCTTGATGCATCAGGAGCTGAAAATGTGTCTTTTTTCATTCACGGCTTTCGGAGTCCAACTTGTACACTGGGAGCCCAGGTTCACAGGTTTGTGCTTCCTGAAATTTGTATCCAATTTCCAAGTGCCATCCTGCAATTCATGCAGGGCTGGACAACCCATGGTACTTGTTAAGAAAGCACCATAAGGCAAGTTGACTGGGCCCCCAAGTGACATATGTCCTCACATCACTGGCCCTGAAAAATATGTAATCCATATTAAATAAAGCCCCGAGCCATTTGCAATAATATTTTCTCAGTTTTAAAAGGTCATTAGAAGGTGAGAAAAGGTTGAGGGAGAACTTTTTACAATGGATAAGAATAACACTGCACAGATGTAACATTTCTGGTGGATGATCCACCATGTCTTTGCAAACATTAATTAAGCCTCACATTTTCCATATGAGATAGGTAAACACTGTGGTTCCCTTGCTCTCTGGTCTGTAAAACAAGGCCAGTAAAAGACTTGTGACTCATAAGACATCAGAAGAGCCAAGAGCAAAATTAAAAAAGGCTTTGCAGCCAGCCCACATTCAAGCAATCCAAATTAATTCAGTCAGTGATGGGATCTTGTGCTCCTCTCATGCAGGGTCAGGTCCTGTTTCCCTCACCAACTACAGCAAAGTCCTGGATGTACTTGACTTCCAGTTTTGCATAACTATAAATAATCTGCTACATCTCATTCTTCCAGACTCCAGTCATCTGAAATTTCCAATATGACTTCTTTCCTCCTCCTCTACTGCACTGCTTTGATGCTTAACCCCTCAGTGCTTTTCTTTGCACGTGGTATTATAAGGAACCTCAGTAGAAAGGGAAGCCGTAATCCAAATGAAGAGCATGTTCAGCATAGTCCACAGCTGCGAGAAATTGAATGATAGCAAAAGCCAGCAGGAAAGTGTTTAAATTCTCCCTTCTGTCCTCAGGTCTGAATAGCAGCAGGGTGTAAGTGTTTCACAGGCGTTGTGTCTCTCATCTTCACCATGGGATGAATTTCACTTAAACAGAACAGTCATATCCCACAGCTTTGGTCTCCATTCCTACCTGTTTTCAGTTCTGAGATATATCCAACAGAAGCTACACCTGATAATAAATATTAAATCACACTTGTGCTAACTTCCAAACACAGCTGTGCACCTACAGATTCAAAGTGTTGCACCGGACAGGTGGACTCAGAGATGAACACATAGACTCAAGATGAAAACATAAACAAAAGAAGAATCAAGATCTGTTCTCCAAATTTTCTATTCTGTTAGGATTTATGTATTGTATGAAACAGACAATCAAATTATCTTTTTCTGTAGCTGGTCAAATAAGTTTAAAACTCTGTCCTGGAAGGCACTTGTGAAATGAATGCACTAGCAAGATGCTTAGGACAGAAGTTTCAACTAAGTGCAGGTTCATGATCAGAATCATTGTTTAGAATTACATATCCAGTTATTAAATCTGAGGTCACATTTGCCTAAGTTATTGAGAAAAATGTATTTTACTCTTTTTAACTCTTTGGGCCATCAGTCCTTTAGGAAAGAATTCCACTTTGTTCTCTTTCAAAGACTAAAAAAAATTGTTGGAACATTTTTAACTGTAGCTTTTGTCCCTGTTGCAAAGACATATATATTTGCCAGCTCTGAAATCCAATTCATTGTGCAGGCTGTCAAAAGAATCAAATTGATGGTGGAAAACAGTGATGAAATAGATATGAATCCTTCACCTGAGTATCAGGGCACAATGAGATCTATAAGCACCACTGCTTTATTTTCACAAGCAGATGCACTAAAATTTATCAGCGTTTGTGTAATTTATTGAAATCGTGTACGAATATCTACATTACAGCATGGAGTGCCCATTCGATTCTACACAAATTCAGTGTGCACTGCTGAGGGCAAAAGAAGGTCAAGTTACCTCTTGACTTGTGCATGAAAGTCCTGCATCATTCATGAGATGAGAAAGGAAGGACCACATTTAGGCAGGTGATCCAGCAGAATAAGTCTCTTGATCTGGATCCCCACAGTTAATTCCTCTGCATCAATATTTCAAATGCATCAGGTTCAGGGCAAAATACACTTGCCAAAAACAACAGTTTGGCTTAAAATCAAAACCTGTAACCTGCAATGTGTTAAGTGTTAGTGTTCTTGGAATGCTTCCTGATTTTATGAATACAACTTGCAGTTCAAGTGTTATCATGCAAGGATAAGAAGATATTTAAAAAATAAAGGTATGAAATGCACCATACCAGACAGATTGTGGCTTAAGAATATAAATAAATGCAGAGTCAAGTCATTGCTCACAAAGTATTATTTCAGTAATCTGAAAGAATGACCCAGAGAAATGGATGGTTTGTATGTGATGATAAATATGCTCATAAAAAATTGAAAAGCTTACAGGTTTCTTTAAGACTGACAGAACTGGCAATCCTGAGCTATACCAGGCCAAGCAGCTTTCAGTTTATTCAGACATAACGTGTTCTGGGACCTGAAGAGGTGTCTTTCAGTACAGTGCTGGCCAAGCTGAACTTGCTTTTTCAGTTGAATATTCACTGAATATTACATTTTACTCAGGTTTTTCTTGTATTGATGTGACAGTTCATCACAGCTGCCTACAACTGTCAGCATCTCATTTCTCCAGACAGCAAGGCCTGAAATTCATTTCAACAGCCTGAGATAAAATAATAGAAAGCATAACACCCAGAATGCAGGAGACATCCCATGCTTGGGAACCCAAGTGTGGTTTGGACATAAGTTATGAACTGAGGAGATGCCACCGGAACTGCCAGTTTGAGTGAGCCTGAAATAAGTGATTCCTGAATAGATCTCTCCCACCCTTTGTGTGGAAGCTTCCTCACTTTGCACAGAATACTTAATTAGGCAGAAGGATTTTTTTTTGTTCTGTAGTGGGAGATTTAGATTCCTATTCCTGTACCAGTGGACAGTCAATTATTTATACAAAGTAGAAAAGAGTCAACAAAAGGGACTGTGAATGCCCCATGCAACATAATGACCTATTGCTCGGAGGCTGCAATGCTCTCGAGGCAGAGGAGAGAACTGAACCTCATAAAAGCAGGACAAAATCATCTTCTTCTCCCTCAGTAATAGAGGTCTTTTGCTGGTTTTTTTGGTGTTTTTTTTTTTTTTCCCCTGAAATGAGAAGGAAAATTTGACCCAAATTCACAAGCAGTTTCCAGGCAACTGAACTTTGCCAGAGCATGTAACGAAGCTCTGAGGTGCTACGTGCTACCCTGCTGGAAAAAACTTAATGGATTGCAGTTGTACCATGAGGTACAGGAATGCCAGCACCTTCCAAAGGGCAAGGGGGGAAGAGTTCTCTGTCACTAAAAAAACACTTAATGCTGATCATCAGGGTGTACTTTTGCCTCCAAAGGATGACGATCCAGATCTTGAACATGATGGGAATCCTTCCCCTCACCATCTAGAATCTTGTTTCCATTTCTGCTGTATAAAATTACTATTAATCCTTCTTGCTAGGATTTTGATCGAGGAGGGCAACTTAGTGATACTCTGTAAAATGTGGGTTTGAGGCAGGAGAAGAAGCAGGGATTTCAGAGTAGGAGTCACCTTAACATTTTTCTTTTTCAATATATGGTGTATTAAAGATGTATTTTGAAGGTTTTTGAAGGAGAGCAGTATCTTTTAGCTATTAATGACACATTTTTCTGAAGAGTGAAGGTCTGTGAAATAGTAAGAATGTCTTTTGACATCTCTTCAAGCAGAGTGGTGAGTTGAGCTTTGCACTAATTGTGGGTCAGAAGGCCAAGTCAGCTCTTCACAAGAGGCTTGAGAGATAAATTTCCTAAAACGCACTGAGAGAAAGGGGAGGTAATGCAGGACCACGAAGTGAGAGACAACAAGTGAGCAGACAGGAAAATGAGTCTCTCCCTTCAGCACACTAAAAATAGTGGTGTTTACATCTAACCTGCTTAACAGATTCTATGATTCTATGGCAATTAATTGCTGAAGAAAAGCCAAGTTGACCTCCTTTGCACGTTCTGACCAGCTCAGGGGAAGCTGTCCTAGTCAAGTTCTCACATTTCACTCTCTTACTGGGTGCCAACCATCATGCATGCTGAGAGTTTGCTCAATGGCTCAACCACCACAGCAGATCCTCAGGACTTCCACTGAGACGGCTCCTGTTGGAAGGGAGGCTCTCAGAGTGCTGGCAAGTTAATTCTGAGTTTGTCTTCCGGAGACGAGCCTTGCAGTTTTATCCTGAGGTTCAACGCCACAGCAGAAAGAAGCAGCCTGGAATCTTTCAGTATCTTCAAACATAACCAATTTATTTAGTAAAAGATTTCTATCCATTTCTAGTTCTGGGTAAAGACATGTTAATTAGCTCTTGAGATAAAATCAGGTGAAATATTACCAGCAGTCTTCTTTATTATTCCTAGACAGATGTGAATGCAGAGATGCTTAAGAGGATAATTGCACCCTGGCTCTCTGTTCACTGAAGAAATCTCCTGCTTGAGCTTCTGCTTCCTTCTTGCACTGAGACACCCACCAGAGCAGCTCGTTGCAGAACTGGGTAGACAAACAATTTTGTTTGTCTCACTCTTGTTTTAGTTATTACTAGTTGTCCCATCCCCAAACTATATTCTTTGTCTTGAAGAAACACTTCTGAAGAGATACCATAATCAGTGATTATCTACTGTGCAATGTGCACACAAAAAATATACTTTAATGACTCTGGTAACCTATCATATTATTCCAATCATAAATCAAATCAAGGGGGGAAATTAGATAAATATATAAGCTGATCAAAGTCAGTCAAAAGAACTATACTCTCTCATTTTTTCCTATAAATGCAGAATGTATTGTAAAATAAAATAATAATGAAAATAATTATATACTGTTTTGAATAAAAACACCTCAGAAAAAAAAGTATTTCCTCAAACTTATTTTTTTCTTTACGGATTGAATTATCTTATTCCACATTAATATAATTAGGCACCCTCTCTTGTTTTAGTTCTTCTACTGACACCGGTAAAATGCATCACTCTTGAGATGGATATTGTCTAACACTCTGTCAGTTTTGTACTTTTATTGCCCCCTGCCATTCTGCATGCAGGGCACAGGAGAGGAGGAGATCTCCTTTCTTCAATTAAATATACAGCTATTTATTTCTTCTGCAGTCAGTATTTTCTTTGTGATCTCTCAGATAAAGATGTGGGAAACAGTTTGTGTCCGGATTTGCGAGGCAAAACAAAGCACAGTGTGACTACTGCCGAGTCCTACATTCTTCTGTGTGTCACAGTGAGTGAACTTAATTATGGTTCATTAACTCCAAATCCAGTTTCTCATTCATGCACCCAACAGTGTGGTATCAAATCATCTTTCATAACTTCAGCATGATGTTCTTAAATCAATGTGGACTTTTTTTATTCCAGCATACCCTACAGTCCTTGCATTTTTCATTGTATTTATAAATGGAAACATGGCACATAATAATTAATGCTTTCAGAAGATATCTATGAAGAGAAATAAATTTGGATTATCAAATCTCTTCCCTGAGGACAGAGACAGACTGATTAAGTGCTTCCAAAAGTTCCT
This sequence comes from Chamaea fasciata, assembly GCF_029207755.1. NCBI lineage: Eukaryota > Metazoa > Chordata > Aves > Passeriformes > Sylviidae > Chamaea > Chamaea fasciata. The sequence goes on from NW_027094093.1 coordinate 32,257,227, forward strand.
GCTCGATATCTTTAGGAGAAAATGCCCTGCTGTGCCTGCCCCCTGGTTATTAGTTTCACCTGTAAACAGTTCACTGCCATTGCTGACTTCACTAAACATCTTCTTTGTACTTCAATCTGCATTTTATGTGAACTCTGGAGCTATTAGCCACTAATATCAACAGCATTGCACAGTCTAGGAACATTTATTGGTCCCCTGCTTAGTTTAATGTTTCTGCCTTAGTACCATAATATTATTAATAGTCACAAAGTACAATAAAAGAAAATTAAGTGTTTATTTTGTTTAGGCTTTCGCCACTTTACCTACAGCCTTTTTCCATTACATTTGCACATAAATGAGCACACACTACGTTTTTTTAGTGCATCTAAAAGTCAGGGTTTAACTCCCCTAATCATATTCTATTTTCAGTCATCTTTCAGGCTACTCTATTTTTTATTGCAAGTGCAAGTATATTATGGTAAATCTATACATATATTTTATAGAAATGGATAGCATGAATTTAGTAGCTAGTCATCTTGCTAATAGACTTCATTTGCATTTCCTTCTTTCTTTTAAAACAAATATTTTGAAAAAACATTTTGTCTTCCGTAGAGGCATGACATAGTCTGCAGAACATGCTCACATCACACGCATTCCAAAATAGCCTGTTTGTTGCTTGTGGTGCTTCTTTATTGTTCCCCTCACTTTCATAGTTATAAAACCAAAATTGAAGTTTTAATGCCTATTAAGATCAGCATTGACTCGGATGTATTTCAAACTGATGTGCATGCAACCCAGAGACAGTCGCCTTCCAAGAGACAATGAAATTCTGCAGTGTCCACTTTGCTGAGGAACATTGGCCTCCACAGACAATGTGCTGGTAAAAAAATGATCCAAGTCATATCTGGCCACAGGAATATAAATGAAAGTGCTTCCCATGGACATACACAATTATGCATGAGAATAGCATTAACCGCATTCCTTCCAAAGACCAGCTCCAGTACATATTCCTATTAAAGGAAGGAGAGGGTGGATAAAATTACAGATTACACGGTTAACGAGTATGTAAAACTGCAGCTGCAAAAAGCCTCTTTCTGTGTGGAGCAGGCTTTGTGCAGCGCCCTGGTGGGCACAGCCTGGGCTGCTCCTCTCCCTCTGCATGGCAAAGGCTGCCAACGGCTGAACAGTCAGTCTGAGAGGTACCAGTGGGGAAATGGAACATAAAACAACACTTCCTTGAGTTAAAATTTAACCAGGCCTGTAATCTCCTTAGCAGAGAGATGTCAGTTGTTTTCCCCAGCCAGATAATTTACCTCCACGAGTGTCCCAGCCAGTTCTGCAGAACTTACACAACCTCATACAACAGCAGCATGAACCATTATAGTGACAGGCAATTTGGTTGTGAAAGTGCAGGTCCATGAAAGCCTGAAGGGCCCAGATTTCCCAAATGGTCCTTGGAGAGGCCTTCTGCCAGTCTGGCACAAGTATCTGGTATTATTGGACTCTCCATGTCAGATTCAGCTCCCTGTAGTTAAAGTGATTAAAGCTTAACACTTCTAAACGGCTTAATGAAAGACAGGAGGTGGCTTATATTTTTTCTGTCTCTAATTTTTCCAGTATTCAGGGGCTTAGATTATATTCCAGGAGTCCCTTCACCATAGGAAAAGTATTAGGTTCTCTATTCTTTCACTATGAATCCAGATTAATAGCTCCAAATTCCTGCTCCCTGCAGAATGAAATGCGATTCTTTGAAATGCATGCATTTTTTGGGATATATTCATTTGTACACATAGCTAATTATAAAGTAATTAGCGTTATCTCCATACATCTAAACAGGCAACCAAAGGAAGACAGAACCATTTATTATAGTGACAAAGGGAATCAGCATTTTCTTATCATGAAAATGCAAGTTATCTTGTTTTCTTGTACATCAGTGTAATTAATCACTGTGTTTAGCATTCATAGATAATAACACCCAGTATCTGCTTTGATGAGATACAAACAAGCATATTATGAATCACTTCACATACAGACCATCCTAATTGCTAAAATTACTGTCTCCATGTCTGCTGCTCCTGTAGCGGCAGTTAACGAAACGCCTCAAACACCCGCATGCTTTGGCAGCCAGCTTAGCTGCTGTGCTAATGTGGTGTTTGTGATTCTTATGAAGCCATGGTCTTCCTTTATTTACAATTTCATCAAGCCAGAGAAGTCCAGGGGTGGTCACTGTGTAATGCAGGGCATAAGCAAAGACATAAACCTCCTAGAGTGGATGACTGAGGGAGTGAAAAACACTCAAATTCACTAATTCACTGATCCCACCTAAACAAACCTCTTCACTGAACAGAAAACAAAGTGAAACCTTACTTTTATCTTTAACTGAGTGACAAAGTAAAATTTAAAAATTAAAGTACTGTTATCAGTTAATTGAGATTGTCTTCAATTATACAAATATGACTGAGTAACCTTTAGGGCTTTTCATTAACCAGGGTTCATCAATTCTAATCATCTGACACTCAAACACTCCAATTGCCATGCCAATGTAATTACAAGTTGCCAATTCTGCTGACAAAGTTCTCAGGTTACAAATACAGTTATCAATGCAGGATAAGTAATATTGTGCCACACCGATTTCACTTTCCTGAGGCATTAATGTTAAACTGGGGACAGATTTTATTAATGAACTCAATCTTCAAATATGTACTCAGTCATTATTTTTGGTTCAGAACCAGAAGCAGCCACTGGTTCCTAATCCCACATGATATTTTATCACAATTAATAAACACAGTTGGAGTTATGGTAGAGTTAATCTTCATCTTCAATCAAAATAATTAAAGTTCAATCTTCTAAGGGTAATTTGTTTGACCCCATCCTACCAAAAACATTCTGCTCTACAGATTGTGACTGAGGGCAGAAGGACAGTCAGGGTGTAAGGAACCAATTCAGCCGTTTCTTTAGAGCATCTTTCATGTTGCACTTACATCTAAATGCAAAGTGTAAAGACTGCTCATCACTACAAGATGATTTCCAGTTAAATAATACATTTGTTGCCTACAAAATGTGCATAAATTCATTTAAATAGCATATAATACTATCTGTTAGTAACTGAAGAGCATTCTACAAGCTTATGCAGCTACAGACATGCAAGCAATGGCCAAACATTACACACTGGAAAAGTTTCATTGGCTTTCATCAGGCTGATCACAGAATACAGTTATCTCCTCAGTCAATAGGTGCTGTTCGCTTCTAGAATTGCTATAGGATACTTAGGAATAAGTTTTTAAGAAGATATATCCCCTTTTCTCCTTGCATTCAGCATTCTTTATATTTTTTTAATAGATCAAGAAAAAAGAATCAGAGAAAATCTTTCACCATATGATAAAAACACCTTAGAGCAATGTGATACGTGACAAAGCACAGTCTGAGTTTCAAGTATCAGAAAAGGAAAGAACAGCCAAACTAGGTCAGATCAAGGGCTCTGAAACTGGCCAGCAGAAGCTGACAAAGTGAAAATGTTAAGAGGATGGCAAGCATATTGTCATACTTTCACAGAACACTTTCAGACAGTTCTAGTCTCAATCTCTTCTCCAATAATTCCTAAATTCAATTTTCTTTCTTGAGTGCTACTGAAACTGAGCTGACATTTTCATTAAACTATCTATAGTAACTATAATGCCTCATCCGTGAACAGTAGTACTTAGTTCCCATCTGAATATATTGAACATATTGAACACTTATCTAATCACCTAAAGCAATCATAATTTTAAAAATTAAAATACATTTATGAAATATAGCTGAGCAGTAATTACATCCAATGATCTCTTGGATGCTTTCAGACATTTGAAAGCAAAAAGACAGAGCTATTCTAAGGATTTTGAGGATTTGGGTTTGGTTTCTGAGGTTGGTGGCTTTATATCCACCAAAATCACAGAAGGGGCATTAGAATTATTAACTCATGGGCAATCCCTGGCTTTTTGACTGTGTGTCAAAAACAGTAATCGAAAGGAAAGTTAAAAAAAATAATTAGGACATGACTTGCTAAATATTGCTAGTCATGAGCATTGACATTAGGAGTTGTCTCCCTGTTCTGCTTATAGAATTCCTTTTAACAGAACTGTCAGATTGTGCCTGCATTGGAAGAAATATAATACTAATTTATTTCTATCTCGTAAGAGTTGCTAAGCAAACTCATACTGAAAATTTACATCAGCACTTGAGCTTGCCAAGAGTAAACATGTAGTTGAAAGTAGGCAAGGGGTTGTCATTTTTTTTTTAATTTTCACAAATAAATTATAGTAGCTACATAGGCATCTACCTATATTAGTTTGAGGCTGTATCAGCTCAGGTCTTATCTAACAATGAATCACTTTGGGTATTTTTGACCTAGTGCCAGTCCTGCTCAGAATATCTGTACAACTGTGCTGGAGTCAGTGAAGCCTTGAACTTGCAGGTGAAGCACACGCTTTACTGCAAACAGGCTGCTGATGTCTATGAGAAAAGACACAATTAATAAAAAGTGAAATACAGATAAGGGTTTGTAGGAGAAGAGCCTAGAGAAACCGCTTTCACCTCACAGATTTTTAGTCTTCACTATAAATGTACATTCCCACGTGCATTTCGAGAGCATTTGACACTTTGTAAACCTCATTGTTCAGGAACAAAGTGTAAAAAGCTGCACTGACAGCATGAGTTCATGGCACAAGTGCATGGCAAATTCAAGAATGCAGGAGGCCTGCCCTCAAATTCAGACTCAGTCTCTTTCCACGTGACCACCAAGCTGATGCACATGTGAAAAACCTCTAGAGAGTCATATTGTCCCTTTGATGTTTCATCCTTCTCAGTGGGGCTGTCAGAAGGTGCACGATGGCAACGCCAGGCACTGAATTTGTCAGCATTGGAGAGGAAACCAGAAGTAATTAAGCAGCAATATTGGTTAAAAGTATTTCAGTTGTTAGAATCATTTCTTCCCACAACACATATTTAATGACAAATTCTGGAAACTCATTGAATTTTCAATCAGCTTAACAGGCACTCACCATCTGAAGTGCCTGGGAATTGTTTTTGAAAAGGGGTTCAACAATAATGTCAACTTTTGGCCCGAAGTCAGCTGGAAACAAGCCACGAGCTAGACACAGATGGCCTGTAGGATACGCTTCCAAAGACTTTGACAAACTTAAAATTAAATTTTAATTATGTCTGTTCAGCTTGATTTATAATAATTGTCAATATCTGTGGTTTGAAATAACACGTTTTACAACATGATCAGTTAGAGAAAATATTTTCCTAATGACTAAAGGGAAGAAGAGTCTGCATTGAGTCCAAGAACTATATTATCAATCTTATTTATTATTTTTTTAAACCATAACACAAAAACATTTAGGAGACACTGATCTGAAACCGGGGTGAAAGGCTGAAGAATAATATGTTTTCCTGGTTCTGCAGCAGTCAGATTTAGAAGTCTATTCCTGCAGACATGAGAGCAGCTGAGGTCTCAGGAGTTCACAGAGATAATTAATGACATTTGATATGCTCACAAATTTTGAAGAGTCCCTAGAACCATAAAAATTTTATTGACCAATTACTTTTTTATCAATAATTATCTGCTAAGAGTTGATAATATATACATTTGGACAAAGATTGTGGTGATGTTCTTCACAAGTAAACCCACAATTATTTTATACGACAGCAAGGCTCATTAAAATATTCAATTCTTTTCTCTTCTGTAGAGCTCACTTGCAAAAATGGGCTTTCAAGTTTATCAGGTTTTGGGCAATATTTCTAAAATAAACTGCCATTACTTACAAGATATCAGGCTCAACAAACTCTTTCTCAACTGGTGTCAGTGTTTCTTGCCTTCAAGCAACGGCCACTGGCAGAACCACAGGCTCAAGCTGTGGCTGTGCCAGGAATTTGCTAAATCAATACTTCAAGTTGCTCAGAAATCACCTGCTTTCCTGCTTTGAATCTATTTACAAAGAAATGATTGAATATGGTTTCCAACAAGAGGAATAAAGGGTAGATTAAGAGAGCTTATTAAAGTGAAATAAGAACTGCTAAGCTAGACTGAAGAATAGATCCCAATAATGCCAGGAGAGGAGTGTTTAGAGGTCATAAACCACAGAAAATGGCAGCTACTGTCCCTGCAATGAATAAAAGGGTCACCAGAAACAATTCCCATCACTTGCAACTATTGTATTGGCAGGTTAGTAAGAGATGATGCACAGATCCTCGGTGTTTGGGGGTTTTTTTCCCCCTTATATAAAATGAACAAAACAAATACATTTTCAGTTTTATTTTTTTTACAAATTGACCCAAAAACTACATCTGCCATGGGTCTGTGAATTCCTGCCATTTCTTGATTCATTCTGACCAGCAGTCACTTCAGCTGAAAAGATAATATAAGCTTTCCAATTTTGTATTCTTTTTAGAGGCAGGCTCCTGTAATATCTCCTCCCAAATAAACTGTTTTTCATAGCACCAACTGAATGAAATATTTTTCTTCATACATCAAATCTTGCCTAATTTACAACATTCTCCCATTTGGGCTATAAATTAAAATTACTGTTGCCTTTAAGTAAGTGAGTAAACCCCTGAAATTAATGTACAGTGGAATAAAGGACAGGAGTTTGCAGCTTTTCTGCATTCTAACCCTTTGACATACAGATCCTAAACCAACAGGTTTCCTCACACAAGTCCTTCACTTTTTTACCAACACAACTCCAGAAACTCTGCATATCGTCTGGAAGACTGTGTAGTAGAACTATTGATTATCTCACATCCTGTCCTAAAGCAGTTTCTCCTTTAAGCATTACAGCACATTATTCTATAATAATATTTTCCGTCTCATGCAGGCAGCAGAAACATGAGAAGGTGATGAGAACCTCGGTGGGAATTCAGTGAAAGCCACAGGAGGGTGAAGGTTATGGCTCAGCTCAGCACCAGACTCCTCACTGAAGTCTGATTCTCTGCCTCTGAAAATAATGCAGTTTACAATATTTTTTTGACAGCCTCTTCACGTCAGAACCCCAGTTCCTGTCCCTGTTTGTGCAACACTGGCAGCTGTGATGAGCCGTGTGGGGGTCTCAAGGAATTCTGCACAGAACCTGTCCTCCCAGAGAGCAGGAAGGAGCTATGCCCAACATCACTAAATCTGAGCAGAGACTCCTCTACAGCCTCCCAAGCCCCTGGTTTCCAGCCTGCAAGCCAAATCCACGCTTAGGAGGCTGAGCAGGCAAGGCTTAACCAGCAATTCAAGGAAACAGAAACTGTTGCTCCAGAGGAAGAAATCTTTAAACAGCAAAAGTATAAAAATACTAGCAAATACTGTAGTTCCACTGAGTAATTTGGGGGAAGGGAGCTTTAGAGACCTGTGGGCTGGGAAAGACACAGATTGTGTTCTCTGGGCTGTGTGATCATAGGATAGGTGATGAAAGCAGGGCATTTGGCTTTGCATTTTCCAGATCTGGGATAATGCCACGAAACCTGCATATCACCCACTATTACAGGGAAGCTTTGTGAGAATTATCTTTTAAAGTAGGAGGTTTCTGCAGAATTGTATCTTTAAATTTAGGTTCTCACAGTCCAAGCCTAATTAATTCAAGAGTAAGTTTAATCCTTTGTAATAATTATACACCAGAAGCTACTATTTGAATACAAATAACATTTTGTATGAAATAAACCCCACAGGAAGGAAAGTAACTAGCAGATAGTTTGCATTCATTTGATAAAATTATGAAATTGTAGGCTTGATTGAAATAAAATCCAAGAGATAAAAATTTGTTTGGAAAACACATTTCACCTTATCAAAAAAAAGACTTATGCAACATAGATTTAAAATATCTTCAACTGCTTGACATCTCCCAAACAAAGATGAAGTTGCAATAGAACAGTGGTCTCAGGATCTGCATCCAGAGCAGAAAATAAATTACAAAAAATAAAGGTTTATCAAATGCATGCTAATTTAGATTTTTTTAACTACAAGTCAAAAGCCTCTTTCCAACCAACTCCTCTCCTATGAGCTTTTTCCAAAATAATTTCCTAGTGAAAGAGAAAGAGGTAGGTTTGCTGTATTTCATGGTACTTCTTTCCATTCTGTACCAGACAACAAAAAATGATAAAATCTGTATCAGACACACAAGGGGCCACAGCACTGCTGTTCTCGGCAGAGACAGGGAAAGGAACCTGAGTGAAGAACATGGGCCAAAGCCAGGAGTGGCATCCCCTGACGCAGTCTGGTTCTGAAATGCAGAATATTTCAACAGAATGGGGGACAAAATAAGATCTAAACCAAACTGAGTTTAAAAGAGAGGAATGACTTGGGATCATTTGAATGGTGAAGGTGAATGCAGTGTGAGTGAGCTCAGGTCCCAAGGACAGCTTCCCCCAGCACACAGTATCTTTGCAAAATTCATCTCCTTTTCTTTGAGGGATCTCACTGGGGGATAGTTTGCTACAGAGAAGAAGCTGGAAAGTTCTGACAGACTGCAGTGGAAAGCCCTCAACCCAATCAAGGGCTTCCGTGGCGTTTTTTTGTGGGGCTGCATTTATCGGTCAAGGAACAAGCCAACATCATGACTCCTACCTTGAGTCTGTGAATCCCTGAGAGGAATTCTCAGCAGAGAGAGCAGCAGCGTGTCATTGCCACAGCACGGGAACAACACACACGAGCAGGAACAAGACTTCTCTTGGCCTTGAAGTGTCCAGTCCAGATTTAGCCTCCCGGGCTATTGGCCTGGCATCAGGCTGTCAGCTGCACAGCCTCTGATGGCAGCCTGTGTTCTTCTGCTAACCTAGTGCCTTCCATTCCCAGGCAAGGGATGTTCTATCTTTACAGAAGTTACAAATTATTGGACACAAAAGGGCTTTGAGGAGGCAGGTCATCATAAAAAAGAAAAAAAAATTAGACTGGTTTAGGCTTGATTAAAAAAATCATCCCTTTCGACTATGCTGTATTCAATGGATTTACATCTTTTAAAAATATCAAATGCAAATGCAGACATTTCAAGCACAAATAGGAAGGGATCTGAGCAATGCTGAATTAGTTTTTAAAGATCTGGTAAATAAATTGGACTTGTCAAGATAAGCACATGATTCCATGCACCCTTCAAGGGCCACAGTACAAACTTTTCATCACTCTTATATGTGCTTTGCTCCTCTCTCTCTCACAGCTATGTGAATAAGTTCTACAGATGTCTGAAGGAAACACAGCTGGGGGAGAGGAGGATGCAGAGAACAGTATCTCTGAGTGCCTGGCATCCCCTCCACTTGGGAGCTGAATCCCACTTGAGAAAACACAATTACTTAATTCCAAAATGGGTTTTCTGAGTCCCAGCAGCTCTTGACGTGCTGTTCTAGCCTGCACAAATTCAAAAGGTAGCACACCCAGACACAGATGGGGACAATAACTTGCACAGGACAATGACAGCTGAAATCACACAGTCCAAAAAAACCAAGTTTTCCCTTGGTTTCCATTTCTCTGACCATGTATCTCTTGTATTCTTGCATCTAAAAGTGGGAAGAGCACAAAGATTGGAAGACACAAGAGAATTTTCTATTCCATCAGTTCTGAGACCTTTGCTACACACTGCAACACTCAGTGCATGAAGGGCACCACAAATGACAATGATATGTATTTTCCTCAGTATGTGGAGAATCACATTTCTAACACAAAAAGGAACAGATCTGTGGAGTGGCTCCACACATATTTCCACTTGATTTTCATTTTACCCTTAGATATTACTGTTGAAGCATTATCAGTCTAACACAGAAGGTTTTTGAGTGATGGTATCTCTCCAAATGATACAATGTTAAGGTTTTTGTGGCAAAACTACTATTTTTGCTAGTAAAATTAAGTCCTTTGCCACTTTCATGCATGCCTTGTGTGCATACAAGACCTTTAACCAAAATATGTGCCTCTGCTTTTGCAGAGTGATTTCTTCTTTTGTCAACAGTACCTGCACTGACTGCTGAGCAGAGGATAATCTAAAAAATTTAACTTCAACTTTCAGTTTTCCTAACTTACACAATCACTACAGTCATGTCTCACTTGATATCAGTTCACCATAAATGGTTTTGCTTACCTAGAGGGCAAACAAAATAGAAACAGGAGACAGACTATAACATTTCAAAAGAAATATTGTAGCTATTAGTTCCACAAACACACTGTACCTAACTCAGAACCAAATTCTGCCCTCAAAAAATGACGTGTCATTTATAATTATATGTCTGTGTGTACATACAAAAAGTGAAGGAGACAGAATATGAGAGGACAGTTTAGTCCCTGAATTTTATAGAGAAATGCCTGCCCCAGGTGTCTGGATGTTGTGGAGATCTATTATATTGTTATCTTTGTTTAACAGGACTTAGAGTGTGTTGCAAATGGTGTCCATTCAACAAAATGAATTAATTCTTTTACAAAACTAGTTTGGGATTTTTCTGCACAGACTTTAATTTTAATTCAAAATGCTTCTACCATCCCTTGCTGTCAACATTGGATAAAATTAAACAGGCAGGCAGGAGATCAGGAACAATTTTAGCAGACTTTATATGATAAAAAATATATTACTTCAAAATAGCTAATAGAAATTTGGCACAATATTCATACATTGCAATTTCATATGAATATGATTCACAAATCCTGGTGGGTTAAGTATTACTATTTCTGGGATATGGAAATTCTAGCTAGAACAAAGTCTTAGCTTTGTTTCTGTGCTCACCCCACTCATGCCCTGTAGCTGCGCTTTGAAGAAGTTCCCCGTTTCAGGAGATGTTCCACCATTTATGCCACTTGTAGGGAAAGACAACTTCCCGATCATGTGTCAATGGCACAATCCAAGATATCCCACAGTGGATGAAAATACTGCAAAACAGAGTTTGCTCAACACACATTTCAGAATTTTCCTAGGCTGAACTGGGAAATGCCAGAGAGGTTTATAAGTAAAAGATCTCATACAATTTAGCAAGAAAATTAATCTGGTATTTTATATCTTATGGGAGAGCTAGAGGATTATATTCTCTTATTTTACTGGAAACAAAACAAAATGATAAAGACAGTTTTCTTCAACTTATCACGTAGTCTATACTGGTAGGAGCAGTTCTCAGAAAGAGTTTCCCAGCTCTTCTTTGGAATACTTCTCTGTCCTGGAAAATCCATAGTTAAAAATCAAACTTTCCTTCTTGAGATTTGGCCCTAATGTGAAGAACATGATACAACAATGTGACAGGTTTCAAATGTCCCACTTTTCTTCTTCCTATTTCTTTTCTTTTATTCATATCAGATCCCCTTGGTCTTTGATATATCAGTTTCAAAATTCCATTGGGATTCTAAAAGCAAAAGCAAAGCAATACATGGCAAAGATAAAATAAATAGCTCTAAAAATGGCTGGAGGATCAGTGCAGTGCTGATGGAGTGGTGAATCAAAAGATGCACATTCTTTAAGGTTCCATTGTGACAGTCCTGCATTGAAGGCATGAGGAAATTCATCTGAGCCACAGTGTGTTGGAGCATTTATCATAAAGCAACACTATTAATGCAAGCAGACAAGGCACAGTCTGATATATTAGTCCAGAGAGAACAGGAACAGATAGATTTTCTACAAACAAGCTTAACCCAAAATAAATATAAAAGCATCTTTGTTCTTTGAAACGGCCCTCTCATTCATACTATTCATACTTTTTTTTTGGAAATCCTCGGTTTTAAATTAGTGTTTTCAGTGCAGCATACTCCTCTGACCAAAAGGGCAAAGTAATTTTAAAGCTGGTACATTTCTATTAAAAGTACAGCAGCTCTTCCCTCCATCCCAAAATTCATGGAAAGGAGAGCAGCTCAAGGCAATTGGCTGCTGTACCAGATGGTGAAACAATTCTGCCTGCCTTCTTCCCTGAACTGCCCTGCTTCCGTTCATGCTGCTTCCCTTGCTACTTTCCCTGTGCTGCTTCCAGCTATTCTGCACACAGTCCTTCCATTGGGGAGGATGAAAGTTTGTCAAACTATTGGTGGTCACTTCTACCCAGAAAATAGAAGTGACACACCATAATGACAGCCTGTCCTCCAGAGTGCTCTCACAGCATTTCAAAGCACTTCAGGAAAGTTATTAACCATCAGGCTGAAAATGGGACACAGAATTAGCCACACTAAAAACACAGCTATGACTGAAAGCAGCCACTAATTGCCAGTTTCGCTTTTTCACTTCCATTTTGCCCAACATCTTTGAAAAGTTCTGCCAGATCTTGCTTTCTCTGGTTGTTGGCTTGTAAAGAATAATAAAATGCTGCAAATCACTTTTCCCTCTGGGAATCACACAAGTAATAGTGTGGCTTCACAGCATTACAGAGCTGAATAACAAGGAGAGAGAATGCCAGGGCATGACACCAGAATCCAGTTCCTGATCCTTAACCCTCTAGAACTGCAGAAGTACCAGATTTCATAGGCAGCAGGACCACCATTATCTTCATGTCTGACCTCCTGAATAATGAAGGCCACAGAATTCCATTCAGTAATCCAGTCAGAGGAGGGAACTAATAAGGGATGCTTGATTCTGCCTACTGAAGCAGCTCTTGAGACTAGTTGTAAGGTTAAAAGGAGAGTATCTACTGGCTGCTCCATTCCAGACAGTAAAAGTTAGGTTAACTCTATACTGTCCATGTTTGAAAATGGGCAGAATTTGCTTACAAGCCCTTTTCCTCATTTATCAACTCTTCCAGGCTGTATCTACATGCATTGAGCCTTTGCCCTAAAGCCCTGAGCTATGACCAGCTATACAGTAGATTTGCTTAAACCTAAGTCCCCAGCGCAGCCCAGTCCTGGAGCCTTCAATCTCTTTCACCAACAGCCTTCCAATACACACTTTTCTAAGCTCTATTTTATATTTGTTTGCACAAACATATGCTGTAAGCTCAGAAAATCTGTCAGCAATTCACAGATGGCCACATTCAAATAAGCATCTTTGATAGAGATGCAAGGTCTGACTAAAGATGTTAGAAATCCCTAATATGACTTGAAGCATTTCAGCTTGGCAACATGAAATCTGGGTTAGCCTTGTGCAGAGACAAAGGCCAGCTGCCCTATGAATTCAGTTTTATATTCTGAATTACTCTAATTCCTGACATTGTTTGGCAATTTGGGACTGATAGAATATGCAAGAAGGTTCTCTAACAGTTGCATTTGAATTTAATGCTGTTGCCAGATCTAATAGAAAATGCTGTACAAAGAGGAGTGTTTATCAGAGTTCTAAGGCCAGACACAGCACCTGTCTGTTTTCCAGGGTTATCCATGATGCCCATTTGCCATCAACAAAAATAAACTGTGTGTTATTCACAGTTACAGAAAGAGCAAAGGATCTCTCTTTGCTCTCTCAAGGAGTAAAGGATTATTGCTGGGGGTGCAAGCCCACACTGCCTTTTCTTACCGGTGCTCTACAATGCTATATTGCCTAGAAACACAAGCAGGTGAGTGAAAATGGAAGAAAAACAGTCTGAAAATAAGTTTGGCATGGCTTTTGCATCTCAAATACTGGAAAAACAATGTACAAAGTTTGCTTCTAAGATTATGTTTATCCTTATTTCATAGGAATTTGACAATGCCAAATGAGCAGAATGAAAAACAAGAAAAAAGTAATAGTATCAAATTTAAAATAGAGAAATCACAGTTAAAACCCACAGCATTATCTCCTCCCTTCAGGAAAATACATAACAGAAGTGTCAGTGCCAAACTATCCAGAACAGGGGCCAATTTGTCATATGAGAAGGTTCACCGCAAGCTGCAATTTGTCTGCATTTTAAGCAAATGAACAGTAGCCCATTGCAACAGATGCTACACCAATTATGAGCCCTCTCTTGCAGAGCTCTCCTAATTTCTGCTTGGGCAGCTTCTTCTGAGTCGCTTCACTGTGGCCAGGCTGGGGACATGTGCTGCCTACATGACCAGCAGAGGAGCCCATCCCCAAAACACCCAGTGTATCCCAAAGCTACAGGGAGGATATCCACAAGAAACCAAGGCAGCCCCACAGCTCTCACCTCACCTTTTCTGTCCAGGCATCAAAATCCTCCAAAACCCATAGCCCATGGTATTCAACATCCTCCTGCAGTGTGGTAGTCACTCCTGTGATAGTGGTGGTTGTTCCTTTGACATCCCACTTTTTCAGGGGATTCCTGAGAAAACCTCATTTCACTTCTTTTCAGAGAGGCCTTGATGATAACTGGTCATTCCCAAGGCATTCTAATTGGACCAAATGATACATTCCACCACATCAAATGTGCTTCCTGTGTAACTGCAGGCTTGTACTCCTCCGTAAAATTGTAACTTAGTGATATTTAAAATACGGCAGTTACCTCCTCCTTTATATGTGTGGAAATGCTGCAGCTTGATAAAGGTGACTTTCCTCTCTCCATCCTCTGCTGACGCCCCCTGTGTGTGCCCATTTGGCAGCAATTGGTTTGGGTCAATGGTTTATTAGCCATTTGTTTGCTACCTGAAAGGCCCCACGCGGATGCTGAATGCTTTGTTTTCTTTTCCTGATTGTTTTCACACATGAAGCTGTTAAGCACATGCTGATGGACCAAATGAAAATATTACACACCTAAATTTTTACCAAGCATGCCAGGTGAGGAGCACGTGTAAGTGCCTGCTTTTTTCAATGGTGCCCATGCCAACCTGTCACCTCTGTGGCTTCCTCTGCTTGCAAAACAGTTTGAGTTTTAAAAAGCTCCAGTCCCAGTCCATCTGTGCACCTTAGAATTAAGCTCATTCTCCAGATAATCCCTACTTAATTTATATTTTGTAAACTTTTTTTTTAAATAAGCACAATCTGAAATACATCTTCTCTCCTCAAACTGTACTGGAATTACTGGGAAATAAGTGTCATTATCTCTTCTAGATGGATTTAGGCATAATTTTTGCCATTTGGCCCTCCCATGGCTCTTATTGACAACATGGCTTAAGCATATCAACTCTGGTTTAATTATAGGCATGCTACATCCAAATACTAGTTTCCATCAAGCATTCCATAGTTTCAGCTGTAATACACTGATATGTTAAATAAATACACTAAACAAATTAGATGGGAAAAGCTTCCAGATTTCAAGCTGTGCTCATTTGCTTATTTATTCTACTATTAGAGAAAAAAATATGCTGTACTTGTTACAAACAATTGTGAAAAACTCAGGTTTAATACAAGTGCTCACAGAAGCGTATTTTGAGTGCAATTTTTCTTCCTGCAGTTCCATCTTTTGCGAAGCTGAAAGTACAGCTTTTGCAGCAAGGGCAGTCATTGTCTCTTTGAACAAACAGAATTCATTCAGTGACAGGTTTATTGCTTGTTTTCCTCAGAAATATTTCCTACAGAGGGCATCATAGAAAACTGCAAGAAACCAGAACATTAAAGGAGTTTTCAATTGCAGGATATGGGATCCTACAGCTGGAATGGTATTTGATAAAACAATGTTCTCAATTCACATTGTCATGTCCAAGAAGAGCGCTTGGATGCATGAGATAAAATGGTTGTGTTCACTAGAAAAATTGGATTTTATTTGTTTTCTGTCAATATTTTCATTTGACTAAAGCAAGGCTTGAATCTTCCTGACATCATAATTTCATTGCATCTCAGGATCTGCACAGAACTGAACAACTCTGCTTGCTTGAGCTGTCAATGTTATTGCTTTAAAAGCTTATGGAAGCAAGGACTGAACTGTAAATTTGACGATGCTCTAGGATACAGAAGTGTTGCATTTAAAAACATCCCTCAAAATGCTTTTTCAAAATGGCAGGATTACAGACAAAGGTCACATTTTTGACATTATTTACATTCAAGTTGCTCAGATTATTTATGGAAAAAGGAGCCATGAGATTTATACCCACAATCACCCATGACTGCAATATGTGTTCTGGTGAAAAGGTAAGACCAGCTCCAGTGAGGAAAAAGCCTGAGATGAGAAATGTTGGCTAGTACACATGGCAGCATTTCAACCTGCAAATTACCAAAATCTCTCCCTAAATACTGTATTTTCTTCCCCACAGCAGGAGAGGAACTTCAGCATGAGAGAGCACTAAATCAGGGAAGAGACAATACAAACTTTAAACGACCAACAGATTTCAAGAGGTCTTAGAGAAGTTAATTCTATTTCCCACTAGAAAATGAGATTTCTTACCTGACTGGAATATAAATAAAGCAAACTCTGAAAGGCCTATCCTTGTACTTTCACTGAGTATAATTCATCTTATCATTTCTCTGGCATTCCTTAAAACTGATTTCAATGGGTGCCTTAGCAGCGCCGCCACACAGGCTCTTGAGATGTCTCAACAAAACACAATAATACGATGCTACACTGACCACAGTACAGTCAAGGCTTTGGGCTCAAATTTAAATATATTTTCCCTGCCTTGGATCCTTCCATAACTCTCCCTCCCATCAAAGCTGAGCATCAGTAAATGAGAACAGTACACACATTCCTTAGACAACCACCAGCATGTGAGTTTCAGGTGAGCGAATCCTCTCCCCCATCCACTCTGCAGTTTTGAAAAGCTGAACTTCCATGACAGCAGGTCACCCTCAAAAAAGATCTTCACCTCAGAGGCATCACAAGGTACCCATCAGCAGCAACACATTTGAAGGAAGAGCTCAAAGCAATGCTTGAATAGAAAAAAAGCTGAGGCTGAGCTGGGGATGCTTGGTAGAGTGAGCCAAACTCCATTCAAAGTCACAGAATATCAAATTCTAACAGTATCCGACTTGAAAGGGATTTGGAGTTTTTTGCTTGGGATTTTTTTTTTTAAATTTGGTTCTGTAATTTTTAATAACCTCACATTTCTTAAAATAAAAAAAAGCACAAAGAGTCCAATTAACTACTCCCCAGACTATGAAAGAAGTCAGGTACATCAAGAAAATTCAAATTAACATTCATCTCAGCCTTCAAATCAAGTGTCAGTTTGTTCCTTTTTATTTTAATTTATTGTAGTCAACATTAGTTAAAGCCGGAGACATTTGTTCTCTTGCTAATGATATACACATAACTCCCACTTACCTCCCCTTGCTCCTTCCAATTAAGAACTTCTCCTGAACATTTCAGCTAGAATGCTTATCTGGCACAGATTATTCACTGTATCATATGGATTCTGGTTCTTGTGACTGGAAGCTCTTTAGAGCAGCAATTTGTCCTTTGTTTAGCGCATTTTGCGGTGTATGGTGCTAAATAAGCTTAGGGAGTGCCATTCACCGAGGCATGTTTGTGCTCACTGGATCCAGCACTGCCTTGTGCTTTGTTCTTTCAATCTGTGCAAACTCCCTCTCCAATGCAACGTGTACAATCCAGGCTGCCTGTAAATCAGTCTGGCTCTTAAGGAAATCTTCAGACTAAGCACACAGAAATTAGGGGGTCTGAGGAGCACTGCAGGTGGAAGTGCAGCACGTTATACTACCTTGCTCTTCCCTAAATATACACAACAGGCAGCACCTCATGGCTTATCTCCTCTGCACAACTAATTGCCTTCCTTGACACATGGCTCTGACACTTCCAGTGTGCACACTGGGAAAATTTAACACCAGCTGAGCAACCAAGCAACACCAGTGCCTTGACTTCAATTCAAGAGAGCTTGTCCAAGTTAATCGTTGCATTGCTGCATTATTCCTTTCCTTTTCAGCCTTGCTGAAATGAACCTTAGAAAGCAGAAAGACAGAGTATTATTCCTCTGAGCCTTGGAATAGGCTTCTCTCATCAATGCAGAACATGTGGTGCTTTATGAAAGCATCACATCTGTTTAGCTCTGTCCCTAAACCAGGACAAGCTCTCAGCTCCATCCTGTGAGCTCTCAGGCTCTGGGGACAAGGGAAACTGCTGCGGGGTGGATGTCTGAGGTAAGTGAGAACACTACAGATCTCCCTCTTTTCCCCTTCAGGAGCCCAAAATGGCCTCATTGGTAAACTGAACATCAACATGGCTTTGTCAGGCCAAGATTTTGTCAGCACCATCCAAAAAGGTGCACACCCTTCTTATACAGACAAACATCAGAGAGCAACTGAGCAGATTTCACCTAGCACCACTAATCTAAGAAATGCTTTCCTCCAATAAACTATAGGGAATCTCCTCAGTTTAGTCAAATGCTTATGGCTGTTAAGGAAATCGAAAATGGGTAATTAGTAATTTTCACTCTTTATAAGTTTTCCCTCAAGGAAACAGAAAGCTAACATAACACATTTTATATCTTGTGTGATACTCACCCTCTTGACTCATACATCAGAGAAAGGGATGTTTAGATAAGACACCGTAAGTTCTTACGAGAACAGTGTAGCCAAGGCGTGAAAATACTCATGCTCTCAGCTGACTGATACAGGAGAGGACTTGCAATACCTACAGGTTATGAGATATTTGAACCCAGACTGAATGCCTAGGATGATTAGAAGGATACTTACGCTGAGCACTTGATTTCTGAAGTTGCAATACAAACCAAGCAGTCTGTTCAAAACAGTGAAAAGGCTTATGTGCTTAAGCTATTGACACTCTTTCCTCTGATGGAGATCCATGAAAACCAGAGAAAAGAGCATGTTGATGAGATTTCCACTGACAAAAAGGAGAAATTTCACAGGCTCCTGCCTTCACTCAGGCCAGCATCAATCTGTACAAACCTCACCACCGTGCCCTTCATGGAAATGCCTCAAAGCTGTCTTTACACAGCTATAGCAAAAGGAAATATTTCAGGTTTCTGATCTGTTGACCTGATTTCAGTCACACCTACTTGACTGTTCAGCCCTTAATTACAGCTGATTCTTCCTTAGTATAAACTGAAATAGCTTGATTATCATCAGTGCCAATTTATATCACATAGGAGCTTGGTTCGCTGACTTTCCTAAAATGATGCTTGATTTACTCTGACGCATATGGGGGTGAAATCAGCCTTTGTCTCTCCTTTATGTTGAAGCTTCAAGTTGAAAACTTAACTTTGAAAAGGAGGCTGACAGAAAAAAATCTTCTGTAATAAGTAGATTAGCAAGGGAGGATGTGTGGTGGTTAGCTCTAAACTTTATGGCCCTTCTCTCCTTCTGCATGTCTCAATCCACCATAACACTTAACCTGTTCTCCAAATAAACAACAATTGGTTCAAATTGCATGTGATTTCACAGTTGCTTCTGATGCCCCTAGGTCAGCCTAAAAGGGATTTCATGCCTATATATTATGCCAAAGAATCTTTTAGATTGGAAAACATTTCTAAGATCACCAAGTCCAGTTGTCTATCCAGCACTGCCAAGTCCACCACATCCCCAGATGCCACTTCTGCTCATCCCTTGAATACCTCCAGGGAAGAAAGGTGACTCCATCACTTCCCCAAGCAGCCTGTTCCAGTGCTTTATAACCATTCTGGGGACTTGTGCTTTAGACTCTTCACCTGCTCCACTGCCTTTCCCCAGACATGCTCCAAGACCTCAGTATCTTTATTTCAGTCAGTGGCCCAAAAGTGATCACAGCATTTGAAGTGCAGCCCCACCAGTGCCAGCTACAGGGGGACAATCCCTGCTGGCCACACCGGTGCTGAACAACTTAATGGGCCTCATGTTTCAAGATTTCCAACATTCCCGTAAACAAAGTACCCAAAGTGGAATGCCCAAAGTAATACATCTATCATTAGCCAATTAACAACCAGCAGAAACTAAGCAATTATAAATCAAAAGATTATAATCATGAAACCGGTGAAAAAAAAACCCTTTAATTTCTTTGAAACTTATAAACTCTGTCAAAGGAAATTCCCAGGTCACTTAAGACTGACTCTGAAAGGAATCAGAGTTTCTGCTCCAGAGGGAAGCAGCAACACCTGCAGTGTCCAAGTCCCTCAAGGACAATGAGTGAGGCTTGTGAGCCACCCTCTGCGGTGAGGTGTTACATTCATTAAATCCATTCATACGTCACACAGGCACTGGGATAGTCCAGGATATGGGCATGTGGGGAGGGAAGCATAGTTAAAACCCTTTAGGTTTAAAAGTGCCACATTCCAACACAATTCACTGCCTTGTACAGGTGTGGTATGTCAATTTCAGACACATTTACTGAATGTCTTTTAGCACATAGAGTGAATTTTGCACAAACTTAGGAACACCATGTAGCAGCCAATCTGGGAGGCTGTGAACCAGCTACTGCAATAATTCAACCTGTGCTGTTATCCAGACATAAATCGGACCCTCTGTGTCCTGCTGAGACAGCAAGACCTGAGCTTTTTCCGGATTCCTACACAGATGAAAAAAAAAAAAAAAAAAGCCTTGACAATGTAGTTGATGTGGTGCTCAAAGGAAAGCTTGAAGTCACAGATGAAACTGAGATTACAATGTGGTTGGAAAGTATGTAAGAATCCCATCAAACAGAACCACACAGGGAAGAGGGTTAGAAGGAACCTGCTGCCTTGCCAGTGACAATCAGCATGATTCAGTATCACAAGATGATCCAATCTACAAAGACACAACATGAGAGAAATCTCCCGTCCGACCCCCAGTAACAGCAGGAGGAACAGGCAGGACATGATAGTTGATAACTAAAAAATGTTTGAATGAAAATACCTACAGAATAAATGGAGGACATTAGCTTGATTTTTGTGTCACATAAATGTACATCAAAACAAATCCACTGAGTTCCAGGCATGTCAGAGACATGACTGAGATAAGATGCAAGTACTTGCAATGTCAGATTCTATCACCTTAACATATGTGGAGTGTGCACTTTCCTGAGATATCTCTCTAATCAGTGCCACTGAAGTTTCTTCTTAGTTGAGTAAGGCAATAATAGATAGACAGGCTAAAGGTAAAAACAGGATCTTTTACAACTTTAGTAAAGCTATTCAGGAATTTTCTATAGACTACTCCAGAGGAGACTGCAGTTTCCACAAGAACAATCAGAATTTTTGAAGGGCAATGAAAATGCAATTCTTAAAAAATAAAAGATTTTCTTTAGGATAACAGAAAGTTTTTCATTTCTGGGGACAATTTACATGACTCTAATGCACGCCCCCCCCCCCCTTCTTCCTATGAATCAGAAGCTTTTTGTTTGCACACTCAAGTGTGGTGAAGGTGAATTTAAGGCCATAAAAGATACAACAAAGATGGGAAGAAAGTAAATTCAGTTGAAGAGGTGATATTTTCAAAATTTATAAGAAAAAAAAATTAATTGAAACCAAAGTGTCAAAGCATTGAAAAAAATTTCCTGGATGGAAATATCTGTTCTGACTCAGTCTAATGTCCCAATCTGAGAGAAATTCTGCATTGCATCTCTTAGTCATTTGATTCAAGCACTTGTCTTGTCTTCCAGGAAAGGTCTTTAACGAACAGGTATATTTGAATCTACTTACAAAGCAGTAGAAACAAAATAATTGTCATCAACAGTCAAATCTTGCTCTTTCTGACAGGGACTGCAATTTACGCTGTAAAAACTTTGAAAGAACTTGAGAATTAAATTGTACTTCAATACACTCCATAGTAGATAATACACTAAGACAAAAACAGACTGGCAGGATTTTGGAGAGCAAAATCCTGTACTTTTACATCACCAAAGACACATTGGAGCCTTTTGAACAGTTACACTTTTGTTTGGGATTCAGTGCAAGAAACCGCTACCCTGAAACCTGATCATATTGTGAGTTATCTTTGCCAAAACTCATAAATTCAAGCACAGAGAAAACATATTGGGTGTCTGGAAACAGTGGAGGTAATTTTTCCCTTCAGACCTACTCGAGATTTTCACTATAATGAAAAACTCTAAGGTATCATTATAGAAATAAGTTGGGAAACTGTTTCCCAGCCAAAATTACTTGGATCCGCTTTATACGCTAGGAAAAATACCCATTGAAATCATAAAAACTCTCTGGATTTACACTGTTAGCTTCCCATAAAGCCAGCTGTTGATACCCAATTATTTTAAATGCCTTGCAATGATCCCAGCTCATTTCCTATCTGGGTCACCCAAGGCCCTGAAAGCCAAAGCACACAGGCAGGCTCAGAGGTGCAGGAGCAGAGGCAGGAGCGAGCTGCCAGCACAGCCATTCCCAGCAATTAGAGCTTGACAAGCACCTACAGACTCCCTAGGACAGAAAAATGTCTGGAATTGGGGTACCTACCCTCAAATATCCCTGCCTCCAGGGGTCCTGAGCAAAAGACATGTTTACACTGCAGAGTTTTGCATGGCTCTCTTGACAGCACGAAGCAGAATGTTTTCCATGTGGAAAATTTAGCCAGTTCTTCGGCAGCTTGGTCTTTAATGAGGAAACACTTATTCCGCAAAGGCAAAACGCCTAGTGATTTAACTGAAATTTTCAGTGAGGCACACTTTATCTAAAGCTCAAAATTGTAAACTTGTGAAGCAAAACATCGTACATCATCAGTTTTAGTGTGCATCATCTATCATAGCTATGGAATTAAATGAGCAAGGAAACCAAAGTATGTATATGTATTCATGGATAAGCACAAAAGTGTGTATATATATATTTCCATATTATATGAACAAAACCAGAATTTTCCAGCTGGAACTAAAATATAAAAATCTCAAAAATTTTAACACAGGCTGGAAATACTGGTTTGCAAACAGTTCCGAGCAGTGATTTTAATTTGAGGTTATCTCACATTCACTGTAAGTGGACAAAATTAGCAAAATTCAAGAACATGAGTGAAAGTTGACCATACCAATTTGTAAAGCAAAGCTACCTAAAAATCCCTACATGCCTTCTTGCAAAGATATATTTTATTCCCTTTGTATATTGGCATGTGCACAAGCCTGTGAAAAGAAATTTCGGTTTTTCTATGGATGCAACAATATTCAAAATAGGACGTTTGAGTGGATGCCATGACTGACTTAGCAAGACGTAGATTCGCTATGCATTCTTGGTCTTGCAGGGTAGGGAATTATGTCAACACCATAAAACAACACAGGGCATAACTTTTCCTTTCTCATCTCCCCAAGATTGTATTCCACTTGAATCAGGCAACTGGGAGACACAGAGGAGACTTGTGTTTCTCGGGATACGTGTTACGTTTAATTGCTGGAGGCATGAAGCATTTTAAAAGGTTTGTCAATAAAATCCCTATTTAGTTAACCCCAATCTCTTCAGATCTCTTGTTGCAGGCAGCCTTCTGCTCTTAACATCTGGGCAGGCAAAGCGTCCAATTACACTGCTGCATTGGGTAGCTTACCAGAGCTAGATAAGGATGCCCAGAATATCCATTTCCCTTGGTAGCTGCTTATCCCTGGCCAGGCCGACGATGAGCAGCCTTCATGTCACACGAGGCGCATAATCGTGTGGCACACACCCAGCGTGTGAGCACACTCCCCTTAAATCCAAAGCTCTCCGTGACCTCTTCTCTTCTGGGGCCGGACTGACATCTGTCACAGCTCCACTCTGTAATTGGTGGGGCAGGGCAGAGGGAGAGAGCAGCCCGAGATGGCAGCCAGGAGCTGATCACACCACTGGAGCTCCTGTTCCCTGCCTGCAGCCCGGCCCTTCAGGGACAAAGGCAGAGCAGGCAGGAGGCTGCTGGAGTTGGCTCTGGACCAGAGGGCAGGCACCTGCCAGCTCCTCCCAAAAACCCTGGGGAGCAGAGCCCGGCGTGCACACTGCAAATCATCAAACTCCTCCAAATCAAGACATGAGGTTCCATCTAAAATAACAATCTACTATCAAACAGTTCCACAGCAAGAAGAAAAAAGCCAAGTCTCAGCGCAGTTGTCTCCCCTGCATCAAGATAAAACTATGACTTTTTTCTTCCAAGCCCTGACATCTCCAACTATTACCACAAAATCCGCAAAGTTTCTGGAGTTTTTCAACCAGAACACTTAACATCCTTTCTTTTTGTAACACCCAAATTTTCTGTTGCACCATGCTGAACTTTCCTTCCTGAATAACTCTCAAAATTCATGCATTTATCTCTTGCTTTATCCTTCATTTTCATTTTTAGTTCCTCCTCTGCAGCTAAATCAGTGTCTTTAAAAGCTTATTAGGAGTTTTTGAGAATTTAATATTTTAATGTCAAAAGTCTGACAGTGAAATTACTGAGATTCTGTAGCAACATAGGCCAATTTTCCAGCTTTTTTAGAAGGCAACAGAATATGATTACCCTCTGTTTCTTCCCAGTCCATCTGCCAGCTAATTTTCAGGCCCAAGTAAAACCATCTTTTCTGTTCTCTGTACTTCTCCTTCACTTTTGCATCCAGTTCTGTGACAATGAGCAAGATCAGCTGCATAAATTTCTTTTAAAGCTCCTATTTTAACCTTCAACCCTTGTGTTTGTCACTTGAAGTTTATGTGCCAAAGACATGAGAAAGCAAAAGCCAGCAGTTTGTCAGAGCATGATCTCTGGGGACGTGGGTACTGTTTCAGCTGTCACCATGTCACCCCATACACCTATTGATGTAACTTTTGATGTGCAGCAACAAATGGAAAACAGTTCGTCTCTCAGAGAGCAGTCCTGCCTGTGTTGGAGTCAGTGCTTTTGATCAATAAACCATTGAGGTTTATTCCAGTAGGAATATTATTCCAAGTGTTGCTCAGGAACAACTTGCTCCATGTGCTATTTGTTTTCAGGCCTGTGAGCTTTTTATTTCTAGTCTCGCTTCAAGCATCTCTCCACTGCTCACTGTTTATCCACACCTTCAGTTCCTGAAAAGGATCACTGGTTCCTGTTGGTGCAAGCTTTAATCAAAGCAATAGGTCATTGTATCACCACAAGAACAAATTTCAGTTCTTTCTGTGGCACTGGTACCTAACAGAACCATTTCTTTATATTAGACCTGGCACTTACTTCTAACATAATTCCCTGGGTTCACTGAGTGCTTTTGAACCACAGCCCCTGTGTTTCTTCATTAGGATGGAAGGTTTGCCAGGCTGCTCCAGAGTTTATAAATGGAACTTAAAGTAACCAACTGCTGTCAGGATGTCCAGTGCTTTACACACTTCATTTTCAGATCGCTCTTCTGCAAATGGAGATTTCCAAAGTAGCCATCTCCATCACTGCTACACAGAAGTGCCATCATCTCTCTTAGTGTAATGAGTGACTATGCTCTTTCTCCAGGCTGATGTAGATTCTACTCCTAGTACCTTAGATGTACTACTGTGTTGGTAAGTGATGCCCGTAAGTCCATGCAGACCACAGTTCCCCATATTATTAGTATTACTGGTATGCTAATATAAAGCCTAAAAACTGCTGTCCTATATCAGTGGTTTCTCTTTTCTCCTCACCTCTCAGCAGTTTCTGCTGTAAACTGACCCATTTGGATGGCTCTTTTCTTCTACCTGGCACACCAGAGCTCTAGTCTCAATTTTCACTTTATTAAAAATGCAAATGCAGAGTAGTCTGTGCTCTTGGGACTACATTGATAGATAGCTCGGTTTCTCAAAGTCCAGGTGTTAAAGGCCCTGGGTATGCACCAGAGAATCTCTCCTTCTGTTTAGATAGCTTTTACACACTCAGACCCCACTGGGATTTTCTTTTTCTACCAGTTCCAGTCAGATTTCAGGACTGTCTATTATGCAGACAGTTGACAGCACTTCATCTGCCCAGTCTGTGGAATAGATGTCCAAACTGACAGATTTGCAGAATTGTGTGATACTAACCTTGCCATGAGGAAGATGCAGAGGGTTTAGAACAAGATGATCTTTCTGATCCCTTCCAACCCAAACCATTCTATGATGCTATGAATAAATTTGTCTTAGAATTCTGTTTACTGAGCCCTTATATCAATTCCATATCTTATGGTTTTCCTCATGAATGTGCAAGCCTTCACCTGTGCAGTTACAACACAACCTGTGCTTCACTGCTGTCCTTCCCTGTATTCTGTCTTCTACTTCAAAATTCCACACTTGTCACCTTTACTAAACTGTTCTCCTTGACTTACTCTCCCCCTGGATTTGAGGGATGTTTTATCTTGCCCCTGAAAAACACCAAAAACCCGTTTGTCTGAGGTTCGTATTCTGGGTGCATCTTCCAATGCTGAACTGTACTTTTGCAGCACCAGATTAAACCCTTGTCATGGGCTTTTCCACGACAGTGTACCCAGTTGAACAAAATTCTGAATTATAAATCAGCACACAAATAAAAATCCAAGTTTTGAGAGGACTGAAAATATTTGTGGCCTCCAAAGGAATTTGGCAGCAGTTTTTAGGTGGAAAAAAATATTCAGGCTACAGAAGTTAGAACATTAGTTGACATCTGACAAGGCAATATTTTTAATGCCACCTTTCACTTCGAAATGCTGGATTACGTTTTGTTGCACAGGGATGTCAGACACACTGGGAATGTCACAGCCAACTAGTTAAAAAAAAAAAAAATAATCAGGGCTATTCCCAGAATTTAATTCCCAGACATGAAGGGTTCCCCCCCTGCCTTGCTGCTGCAGCACTTTTCACAGCTCTGCTGCAACGTCATGTTCTCTGACACCTTTCATCTGAAGATATCAAAGCAAGCCCCAGACTCATGCTAATAACAGACTATTCCTGGAATACTTATGAGGTAAGAAATTACTATAACACCCAATTTATTGACAAGAAAACTGAATCAGAGTTTTTTTAAAGAGAAAACTGAATTAGAAACTTATTAAGCCGAGTTCATTAGAGGTGACAGATGTCAGGCTGAACCCCTGAATTCCTGCCTCCCAGCCCCAGAAAACACATGCACACTTCTCAGCAGTCTCCAGTTGAACTCTGTTTTTTGCCCATGTCACCAGTCCAGCTGCAGGCAGATGAAGGTATTCCTCCCACGCCCCAGAGCAATTCATTACATTACACTCTACCCTTATTACAACAAAGTGGTGCCGTTAAAGCCCATCCTACGGAGCCCCACAGGAGCGTGTGACCAGAATGAAAGCAGCAGGGCACAGGGCACCAGCCACCAGTGAAGCACTTCACCACAACTTTCTTTCAGAAGCAAAAAGCCTCATTTTAAATAAAACAAAAACTTTTGCTTTGATAAATGCAGGCTGCTTCAAAAAGATATTCTGTTCTCAAACATCCCCAGCTAAATGCCACCACAGCTGTAAGGGTGAACCACGTGTGTAGTCAGGCTGGGAATTATCCACATAAATAAAGAGCACAGCTTGAAACATTG
Organism: Chamaea fasciata; assembly: GCF_029207755.1. Taxonomy (NCBI): domain Eukaryota; kingdom Metazoa; phylum Chordata; class Aves; order Passeriformes; family Sylviidae; genus Chamaea; species Chamaea fasciata. The sequence continues at coordinate 32,284,262 of NW_027094093.1, forward strand.
ACTTTTTCCTGATCAAAAGGGCCTGGGAGGCAACCGGGCAGTTTGGATCAGGCAAAGGATAGGGCTTTTATTATTTTCAAAGAACACCCCAGTGAATAGAGTAGCCAACGTGGCCCTGGTGGCAGTGATATGTTCTAACACTCCCCTCATCCCACACAGATTACTTAAAAGCTTGGCTTTGGATCTATTTATGGTTTGGGGTTTTTCCATTTTTCTTTTTTGTTTAAGAACTTTAGTAAAGAAAACCTGAAATACAATCAATCCTTTCATGAGGCTTTTTAATATCATTGCCCATCTAAGCTATCTCCCTCTCATACCAAATAATAAATTGCAAATATTAACAAAGAAATCTCCTCATATATCTTCATTTTTGCCCATATTAAAAAATAGGTGCCTAGATTCTATCTAAGTACTTCTTTTATTTTACTATGAATTTTCATATTAGTTTTCTTTGAATATTGCAACCTGAAATGAAAAAAAGGACACAGAAAAATCCCTTTCCTTCCTGTTTTTATCTAGTTTCTTTCACCAGTTATTTTTCAACTAGTTATGCTTAAATGCAAGATTCAACAGGAAAAAACTTATTCATGAAAAAAGTGAAACCCATGAAATATTCTCACTCTTACACTTTGTAAAGCTGTTCTATTTAACCAAACCTAAAGGATTTAAGACGTACAAAGGCAAAATGTTCTTCAGAAAGAACTGTTTCTCTTTTTAAACAGAAAACAATCTGACATGGGTGTTATGTGACGGCTAAACAACATATTCTAAATAAATGCATTCCTTCAATATTATGAATTTTGCGGTTTGTTTTCATGCTAAACAGAAGTACTCTAGCAGTAACAGCAGTCACTTTGGTCTTGACTTCCTGCGCAGCAAACCTGAAGCCAAACAGTTCCACCTTGTTCTTCAATTGTTGCCTATCTTATCATCTTATAACCACATACAGAATAAAGTATCCTTACTAATGTCATAAAAACGTGGCAAATGCAGATCTGTTATTTAAAACAAAAAAGATTCAATCTTTAGTTCTCCTATCTCAAACCAGTTTGGTTTTCAAAGTAATGGCGTTTTGATTGGTATCAATTTGCAGAAGAAAACTTTTATAAACTCAGAGTACAGTAGCGTTGCACTTGTATAACAGATGAGGCAACAAGGTAGTATAAAACTATATTGAAACTGTAAAAGGTATATCCTCCTTGGGTGGTATGTTTTGGTTTTTAAAAGCCAGGCAGAAATTACAATGATATTATTTTCTATAACTGATCTCATAGGATTCTCACCTGTGAGGATTGTTATGAAGTTAATATTTTCTAACTGTTTCACCCGAATATAAAGCTCTAAAACATCAATGCCACTGCAGGCTTACCTGCTTTGCCTGCAAATGTAAATGAGTGGGTGTGTAACAAATCTTCAGCATGTTGCCAATATTGGGAACCCACAGAGCAGTAACAGCCATTGGCTATACCGGAGATTTCTGGAATACCACCTGTGATATAATGACTAAAAGCTGATAGAGATCTAATTTAATTGAAGCTAACAGCAAGATGTCCCTCTGACCTGGGCTGCAGTAGGAAGAATTCCTCTGGCTTTTCTTAACAGTGGTAGGATTCTGGAGCTTGTTAAACTCCAGGGTTTCAAACTAAGACCTTCCAGTAAAGCATTAATCACCACTCACTAAAAAATTATGCCCTATGAAGAACATTTTATGAACGTATTTGTGCACCTATATTTTTTTTTTAATTTTAAAATGTTTATTTGCCCTCATTGTAAAGCTTATTTCCCCAAAACATGACCTGAGAGGGGTAGAGTAGTACAGGAAATAAAACTGAACCCTTCTTTCACTGTGCCTGTGGCGTAAGGAAGAGTGTTTTAATAGCTATGGAATTTCTCCCTGTTTGAAGGATGCCCCCAGCATGGATCTTTCTTATCTGAAGCCTGAAACACACTGTTTGATTGGGCAGGCCTGAATACAAAACACTGATTAAATTCTGGGTTGTATTTTGAAGGCCCAGATCCATATTCTAAGGAGAAAGAAGTCATGTCTTTTCTTCAGAAACACCTCTTTCCTTTTCTCACTCAAATACCTTCTTAGCTTCTATATTCAGAGTTTAAGAGACGAGGAAGGAAGACGAACTTTTTTGGCTTTTTTTAACATCACTATGCAGTACTTGTAGATTAAATCATGGAAAAAGACATTCCAGAAGATTACAATCTGATGCAGATGGGAAAAGCAGCAGAGCCGGGCAGGGTAAGGAATGTTATCCGAAACGCCTATTTGTATCCCAGGGTCCAGAGTGCAAAAGTAGAAACGCATTTTCTTTAAACACCCAGAAATCAGAATTCTTTCTGAGATTTGATAATGCTTAAACTCTCCACCAAACAAGGAGAAGCTGGATTTGAGAGAATCAAGGCCAGATTTCCCAAGCAGAGTGTCCAAGCCTGAATGCCTGAGAGGTTAAACACAAAACGTTTGGGAAGAAAGAGGACAAGAGAGACCCAAGAACTTAGACTTAGGAGACTGGACTAAAGCACGAGGCTGAAAGAGAATTTGATGATACAAGGGTAAAGATAGACATGTATGAGAGCAACAATTAAGAGGAAGTATGCTAGAACAGGAATTTGGGACAGGAAAATACAAAGGGCTTTGCCTTTCCCGGTTCAATTTAATAGAGAATAAGGCATCCACATGACTTACTACCAGGCTGCTGAAGGCACTTCAACCTCAGAATGTTTCTTCCAATTTGTTATGAAATAATAGCTGGGAGTAGACAAAAAAGTACTCAAAAGTTTCCAATTAAAGGCATGGCTGGCACTCTCAGATCTAGTTACGCATATTCAACTCAATAAGAAGCTTCAGAGATACAGACCTGTAACACCCCAGCACAGCAAATGGATGTGTGCACTGAAACTTGACAGCAACACAACCTGTAAATGCCACCTGTGGCAGGAGATATTGCTTTGCAACTGGGTGATGACAGCATGATGGATTTATATGTACAAAATTTTGAAGTATTGCAATATTTCTTTCCCTCAACACATTTCCTTCAACACTTTCACAGCAATATGGGTTAATCAGCCACAGAACTTGAGCTGCCACGTGTTGGCTCTAATTCACTGACCTCAAGCCAGTGCTTGAACACTGATTTCAGCTGTGTGCAATCTCCCACCTCGCTTACCCCTCTCTGAAAAGCAGGGAGAGAGTATCACCATCCCATACAGCCACAGTTTCTGTTTCTCCTCCAATTAAGTCCTTATGGGTGATCCAATATGCACATAGCATCGACTATAACACACAGCCCATTGGATGGTGTCACACACACAGTATTTCCTATGTCAGTGGCAAATGTCTCTCTCTACTCTCCCCTTACTCACAGGGAAGTGTAAGAATTAGACATAGTCCCCTGCCTTGGCTAGAAATCAAATCCAAATTTCAGCTAGGTGGGACTGGAAGCCAAAAATACCTAGCTCCTTGATTCCATCCACACAGCACATCACAGTCACCTCAGAGAAATTAAAGTTCCTATTATAATGCATTTAGTAAAGACTAAATCTAATACATTACATCAGTGGGAACATTTAGGGGAAAATTGTACTGATTTGCCATACTAAGCAATGTCTTTATGCAAAACTCACAGCTGCTAGCATTTCCTTTCAGTACCCAGCTCCTACCAGTATTCTTTTCTCCAGATAAATATTGACAGTCTGTGGTCGATTGTTTGGATCACAGCAGTACATTTTAGCTGTAGGATTTAGGCTGGAATCTGTTTTGGGGCTGTGTATGCATAGAACTAATAACAGAGCTTTGGGCCCTGGGACTAAACATACTTCTGAGCCTACAAAACCTTTCAGGTTTTGTCTGTCTCTGGGTGTATTACATAAAGTTGTGAGTTCATAACAAACCTTCCTTCTCTGCCCAGAAGCTAGAAAGAGTTTTAAAGTGTTGGGAGCACGACCTGACCTGCTGTGTGCGTGCAAGCCGAGAGAGCAGGTTTTGTTACAGGCTGAACAACCTGAAAAGAGTCACGTCTCAGTATCAGAGCCCTGAGCTGCGTGGCCTGAACAGGAGCAGATAAAACAGCTCTTCCTTAGGGTCCTGAGCAGCTCAGAGTCTGGGAGAGAATTCACTATTCTTCACTACTTTTATTTCTCTCCAATTAATTGTATTTTTTTCAAAACAAAGGGATGCAATTCATCAGCATAAGAAATGTTGCCAAGAAAAGGACAGACCCCTTTTTAAACATTCTCTGCACATTTCTTCACTGGCCAGCTGACAATACCTGAGATGTGCCTCACAGCTAGGGCCTGAGGGAGAAGAGCAGAGTCCTTAAAGGGGTGGAAAGCTGGGAAGGTGGGACTACTGTGCTGACCCCAATAAAGAACACAGCAGGGGATTGAAGAACATCAGTGGATAGACTGAAACTGCCTGAGTCCATGTTCACTGCTGTGAGCATCTCAGTGGGCTTTATACTTTGGGGGGAAAAAAAGCTCAGACCACATTTTTTGCATAAGATGAAGGAAAGAAACTACACAGTTGTAATAATGTGTAAAATTTGGGTAATGGGGTTAGCACAGGTGTGGCACTGCAGGCAAAAGGGCTTTGGGGTCCCACAGTCACTACCTCTATGAGTGTCAAAGAGATGGCACAGGTTTCCTTGGATCTCTCAGCTCTGCCTGTTTCAGTATTTGTAGATTGTCATGCCAAATACCTGCCACTTTTATCCTTGTACACAACTCTTCCACATCTATGAGCATTTTCTGGTCAGGTATCTATAATACAGCTCTAAAACCTCCTTTGTCTCAGTCATCCTTTGAAAATATTAACTAAAAATAAGCCTAGAACACAATCTCCAATGAATTTAAACCAGCAAAAGTAATTGTTTTACAGCATGTGGCATTTATGCTTCTTTTACAGTAGATATTAGAGTAGTTTATAGATTATGGTTTATAGATTCACTATGACAAGCACATTTTTGCTGCTATCCTGATAAACATTTCTGACAGAGGACCTCAGCTACTTACAGCCCTCATATACTAAGGGTGAAGCAACACAGGATAATCCCACAGAAGCAGAGTAGTACTTTAGTAACAAATCTGTTCTAATTGTCTGGATTCCTGCCTTGTGCAAATTCAGTGAATTCAGGGATGTGTTTCTATATGATGACAAGTTTCTGCTAGGATGTTGTAAAATTCCTCCAAATTCCTCCAGTACTTTTTTGCTGGAGAATCTGAATAATCACAAAATGTTGTGATATTGGGATGAAGAGATAAACACAGATAAACACCTTTAAAATGTATGTAATTGTGAGTATTGCCTCTTAAAAACTAAATTTTTATGACAAGATATATTCAGTAAATGCAGTAAATATTCATTCTTACCACAAGACTGCTGTCCAGAGAAAGTCTTTTCCCAAATTCCCTTTTCTGTAGCTGTCTTTTTTTCTCCATGGCTGAGGTTATTTGTTTTCCTTTTGGTCCACTAGAAATGTCAGGCTGCTTTCAGCATCACTGAAAAAAAAAAAAAAAGAAAAGTAAAATATTTAAATGCTTATTTCAATATCCTACTTAACTGTCACTGTCTTTCATCATTAACTTTGTAATAACCCAACAGCTAATAACTTAGTGTTTCTAGTAGGCTGTGTTCCAGGAACAAATTTTCTGTGCCAAAAAATCTAATCTCTCTAAACAGAAATATTACCAATATGTTTGGGTCACTTCTCAAAGGAGGGGGAAAAAAAAAAAACTCTGCTACAACTGTCTTTAGCAATACACCCGTGTTTCCACAGTCTTTTGAACGGGGCTGGGAGCTGAATTTGCAGAGCCACTGAATTACCTGAGGCTGACCAGGGGGAGGGAAACAGTTTGTTTCAGATTAATTGCACTCCTCAGCAAGCCCTGCTTGTTGGCACATCTGTGCTGCTACTGCGATGTACAAATTTTGGACCTAATCCCAAAGAGTTCTAAAAGCTTTCAACTCCCATTATCCTTAACAAGAGACAAATGCCCTCAGCACTTTCCTTAAGTTTTTAAGGTCAAAGATTCTGCTGCAATAATCAAACAGTCCCACTGCCTGTACAGAACAGTCAGGGAATTCAGCCTGTAAAGCTACCACGGAGGGAATTAATATTTCCAGTTTTGTAGGGTTTGGTAATTCCTGCCCAGTGGTTTCTACTAAGGCAAGCCACATCTTACCAGTAATAATTACCAGCTCTCTTCCTAAATGTTCTTGTTGCTATGCATATCTGAAAGTTTCAGCTAGTATTTGAAGATATTTATTGTTTGTGATACAGGAATATGGGCAAAGTCAATGAATTTATTCGAGATTTAGAGAAAGTTGTAGAATGATAACAGAAATCAGAAGCTAGCCTAAATTAAAACAGGCAGGTATGCTCATAGAGAACCATGCACAGAAGTTTTCTTGTGCATCTCATAGCGACTGTATTTACTGTATCACAGTCCCATCGACTGAAAAACAAGACTTGGCACAAGAAGGTCTGCGTGTTTCTGATCCTTTTTGCATGTTGTGGACATCACCTTGGATCACCCACAGCCAGGTGATGCATAGATAACTCTGCTGCAGGGTAGCACAGCTGGCATTCCCAAAAGCAGCCTTGCACATGCCCTGCAGACACATTTGCATGCCTGTGGATAGACTTGACTTCTCACGCACCTGTGAACGATCCCATCTGTCACTGTGGGGATGTCAAGCGGATAAAACCTTCCCAGCTCTTTCCTCAAGCTGACCCCAAATGCTCTGCCACGAGGGCACACAGAAGCCTGAACGTGGGCCAAGCACAGGCCGCCTGCAAGGAGAGCAGGATGCCCCAGGCCCAGCTGCTGAAGCCAGCTGGGATCCAGAGGGCTCCCTGAGGCAGGCACACTGGGATCATCGGGCACAGCGTGGGCTCAACACTGGGACTGTTCCTCAAAGAACTTCCCGTGGGGAAGCCATGAGTGCTTCAGCTACCAAACCATACAGTGGTGAATCCAGCTTTCCACTGAACAGCACCTGCTGGTTCCTATGCTTCTTTTGTACTTCTGGTTTATACTCATGCAAGACCAGAATTCAGGCTGTTTTCCCCAAACAGATAAAAGTCAACCTCTCCATATATTCATCTAAGGAATGCATGAACCGCGTCTCACATGCAATGAGAACATGTACCTACAATGGTATGAAAAATCTGTTACTGCACTGTGCTCATTGCCGCCTTGGGGGGTTTTCTTCAGGTTTACCTGTAAGCCCTTGCTTGCTTCTTTTGTAGCTCCAACCCTGAAACTATACATGCTATTTAATTCAGCTGATAAGGAATCTCAGTGGTGTGATATCACATCATTCCTATTGTTTCCTGATTAGCAAGGGAAAGGAACACCACAAGAGATTTAAACAAACACGGCAGCGATGTATTACACTGTTTGTGTGATTATGCCAGAAATAAGTGAACAACCTTATGTAATCATTATATCATTCTCCTGAGCATGCATCATGCCTAGAGAGCATGACTTCCACCAAGGGAGCCTTTGTTGAGCACAGAACCACACAGGAATGAGCTAGTGAGAGCTCCAGCTGAAGCCAGTAATCCACATGGAAGGTCAAGGACTTTATATGAGTCAAGTGCCTGAAGTTTCTCTCTTCTGGTATTTGGTGGAACCATCCCGAATTCTAGTTTAAAAGTAAAAGCAGGAAGGATTATTATTAATTATTCCTATAGTTTATATGTTGCCCTGGGCACTCAAAGTGGATTTACTGTAGCCATACCTAGCACAGCACGAGGACCTACTCATGTACTGGTACAGCAACTCCAGACCTGCTGGCTCCACTCCTTGCCTCACACACACCATGGGAGCTCCCACCTCTGCACAGTACCTTTAACAGGCTGTCACACATCTCTGAAGAGTTAACTACCTAAGGCTAAACACACCAAGTTTTGAATCACAGATAATTATCAGACAAGATAATACAATACATCACCTGTACCAACATATGTCGATGCCTCAAAGTACCCACCTCAGGAGGCCTTCACGGAAAAATGAACATCAGAGTGAAGCATTTAAGAAGAACAGAACAAGTTTCTATCTTGGAATGGTCATATTTGTGCGTCATACTGCTTGTCACAAGGAAAAAAATGACCCTCCCAAGTAAATTTCTCTTCCTCTGAGAGCAAACAACAGACTGACAAAAACACAAAATGGAGCTAACACATCCACTGGGAAGCTCAGCAGAGGAGAACAGCTGTCCAGGTGGAACAGTCTTGGAACATGAGAGTGCTGAGAACCGCTTTGCCCAATCACCAGAAATACTATTTCTGCATTACCAAGAGAACAGACTGTAGAAATTTACCTGCCTTCCCTGACCAATTTGCTTGTCAATATGTTTACAGCAAAGACCCCAGTGATCAGAATGATGATCCCATTTAACTCGGTGGAACTGTGAACTATTGCAAAGTCACGTTGGATTTATGGTGTCGTCACCCATACTGCACTCACACGTGTATACTTCCAAATCTTTGAGGGCTCATCTTCTAGTTCTTTGTGCTGCAGGAAATGTTTCTGCTGTAGGACTCTTCCCTAAGGGGCTGTAGAGTTCATCTATGCTGAGCATATGGCGGCAAGCACTCTGTTTAGAGCACTCAGCCATGAAGGCTGTATCCCCAAGAAGTGTATGAGAATGCTGGTCCCAAATGTTTGCCCAGTGTATTCTCAGGTTGCCACTGAGATCAGGGCAGAAGGTTTTGTATGGACACAGAAAAAACTCTCAGAGGAAGACCCAAGGGTGGTCTTGCTTCAATAGGGTATTACCCTCACTGCTCAGGAAGCCAGCAAGCCAGAGGCATCAGCTTGGTTATATATCCTAAAGTGCAGTATTTTTAGTACTCAGTACAAGAATATTCATTATTTCAGGAGATGGCTTGAAAAGTATGCCCTGGAGAAATGGTGTCATTAACATAGAAAAGCACTCTCTAAAATCTATGAGAGAGATTTCTTGGATTATAATACCCTCTTCATTTCTAGTAGTAACAAAGGATGATTGATGTATATTGCTTTAGCTGATGAAAACGTACAACATAATATCCCTCGGATAGGCATCCAAGATATTTTCAGGCAGTTTGAAACTGCAGTCACATTTCAACAGAGTTATGCCAACATATGCCAGCTGGGAACCAGCACACAGTATATCTGTTTGGTAACTGGAATGGACTGTATTTATTTTTCTCTTACAAACATGTATAAATTTAACAGTTTTGACACATGACAAAAATGACAGCTCTGCAAATCAGCATCCCTTTGTTTAAATTCAGGGTAGATAGAATGCAGCCTCCTCACTGGCTTTGCACTACTTAATGCTGGCAGAAGGCAAAACACCCCGAGGGCAGCAAGGTATTCCCTCTCAGCAGCCAGCTTGTCTTTCCCAGGTGTTAACAAGAGGAGAGGATTTGTGATTTGCGTAAATTTAACTGTTGGGTAACAGAATGAGGCCAGAGTTATACAGTCATCACCTTTAAATGCTTTTTCTACTCTGTTAGCCCTGCTTGCTTGACAGCCAGACTTTAAGACTGAGAGAAAACAACCAGAACTGGTATTATCCCTCAGCAAAGAGAGGAGGAGGGAAGTAATATCACTGACATAGGTCAGGAAGCAGCAATGAGAAAGTAAAGATTGTCATCAATGTAAATGTTAGTTAGAATGAACAGGTGACCTAAAGGTGAAAGATTTTATATCTCATTACCAATCTGTGGAGTGATTCAGTTTCCTAGGAACCTAATTGAATTGAGTCTGTCATTTTGCAGCTGGGTTTCTTTTGCCAGCTCCGGTGTTAACACCAACGCGCATTCACCGGCTTTTGTTGTGGTCTTTGCAGGGAAAGCATAGTAAGTACAGTTTATCAGGGCCTCCCAGAACTGGAAGAAAAAAAAAAGATTCCAGAATTAAAGAGTTGATGTTTGTTTAACAGATCAAGGTCCAGCTCCAGAAGAGAATATACTACATTTATCTTGCTAGGCCTAGGCCAGTAAAAATGTACTAGATTTATACTAATGAATTTGATTATTTCCCTTGGTTTTCAGGGGTTGGGTTTTTTCTTCCCCTAATGGCAGATTATTCAAACCATTCTGCCTAGTCATTAAAAGGCAACCATGAACATGGTTTCATTTCCACACCCTTATCTCTCCCCATCGTGGTATTTAGCTTGGTCATGACTTTAAGTGACAAAGCAGAAAAATAATTCCTAAATTCTCCCGTGAGTTGGTGTTTCAAAATTCAACACTTGGGAAATAGAAAACTGCAGCAACATCAGCACTTCTGCAACCTAACACTTAGCTAAATGCTTTTTGTTTTACCCCAGTGTATTTCACAGCAGCACCATGGGCAGGCCCTGCCTAATGCCAAATACTCCCAGGTATTTGCTGAGGCTGGTCAGCAGTTCATTAGCACTAATGTACATGTAATGCACTCACACCCACTGGATTAGGTTGCTATTCAGATTAGCAAGATGCATTTTTGCAGGCAGGGAAGGAGAATGTGCCATGTGCCAGCATTAATGAGTTAATTAAATTAGAAAAATTCCAATGCAGGAAGCTAAAATGCTTAGATGAGTAGAATATTATGGGAGTTACAAGACAACAAACCATTCTGCCTATATACCTAGATATTGACTGGCTTTGGAAAGTTGTGTTAAAAAATATGAAATATCTGGGCAGAATAATATTCTTTTCTAGTTCTCTGTTGTTGTTTTCCTGTGGAATAATTAATTTTCATCCACCACAAACTTCTTACAGTCTCTAAAGCTGTTACAAAGTTTATTGGAACTGTACAGGCAGTGCCCAGAGTCAACTGTGCCCTGCAAGTTATTTTGTGACCCAAACCACTCCCTAATCCTACAGCTCTGACTGAAAACGTTCCAGCAGTCATAGTATCATAGAATGGCTTAGGTTGAAATGGACCTTAAAGATCATTCTGTTCCAACCCCCACACCATGTGGAGGGATGCCACCCAACTAGACCAAGTTGCTTCAAGCCCCATCCAACCTGGCCTCAAACACTGTCAGGGATGGGGCATCCACAGCTTATCTGGACAACCTGCACCTCACCACCCCCTCTTCTGAGTAAAGAATTTCTAACACCTAACCCAAATCTCTCTTCTTTTAGTTTAAAATCACTCCCCCTTGCCTACCAGTATCTACCCATCATATACCAGGCCATGATAAAGTAGCCCCCCAAAGAAGTGTGGGAAGGGCCAGAGCCAGAGAAGGAACCTTCTCATCTTCCACCCTTCCCTGGCAGGGTGTAGGACTAGATGATCTCCACAGGTCCCTTCCAACCCTATCTATTCCATGATTCATTGATTTTTTGTGATTTTAATGAAGTACAATGACAGTGACACATGGCTGTCTACAAAGGGTTGACTCGTTTGAGAACCAAATGCTGTAGATCTCTCCTGCCCTTACCCCATCCCTCAGAAGGGAATCAGTAGAGCACACAGGACGGTCTCATGCAATTTCTGACTGGTGATCACTGACAAGCACAGAAAAGACTCCTAGTAGAATATTCTAGAAACACAAAATTTGGAAAAAAGCATCCCAGCTTTAAATTCCACCCTGTTTCAGCCACAATTTTAAAAACATATTTATGCTTTCATGGAAGGTAATCTTCTATGTATTCAGCAAACTAAACAGCCAGTAAAGCATTCTATAGCACTGCTCCCAGGATTTAAACAAGTTAAGATTAAGGGCTTAAATCCAGCAAACCTATCAGTGTGCTCAAAATAATACCAGGAATTTCAATACATCAGAAAATAAAGAATATGGCATTAAAGACATTATTACTACGACAGCTGTCAAGATGAATTGCATGAGGAGCATTTAAAAGATTTATATCTCAGTATCTCACCAGGTTAATTAAATGGATGCATGCATTCATTTAAGAGGATAAGGTGGGTTGCAGTGACATAAAAAGAGAGGGCACAAGATTATATTCTTTCAGCATTAACAAGAACGGGCTGAACCAATATCATTTCCGTATTCTGTAATAAGCATGATTCATCCATTGCCATTTTCAGCTTTCATTTTCTTTCTGGCAGAAAAAAAAATACTATGAACATTTATAGACTAACATAATCAAAGCTTTAACCTTTTCAGTGTTTTCTATTTGGATTGGCTGTCCATTTTTATCATAGGATTTCAGGGCCATGCCTGAGGGAGGAGAGGAATTGCCAGTAAATTACACCAAAGAATGTTGAAAGGTCAAAGGATTACCCTCCCCTGTTTGCTTTTATGGGACATATGAAGCATTCATATCATGCAATAAAATTATCAAGACAAAAATGATGAAAGATAAGCAGACAGAATGCATGAATCTGTAGTCAGGACAGCATGGGAAGAAAAAGGATACATTATAGTGTTATCATCAATAAAAAACAGATTATGACAGTGGTGTTTCTGTGTCCTTTGCTTCTGCGCTGAAATCAAATCCTTCAGAACACTGTAAGACCCATAACCAAGAAAGATATCTAAGCATGACTAAGGCTATTCAGGCTGAAGGAAACATTAGATCCAAAGCTCCCATTTCTTGGCTCAGTTTCTAACCACCTATTATTATATATTCCTTATTACTAAATACTATTATAAATTATGTGAAATAGGTTATTATGTGGTAAACATGGACTCTCTTAGTCACTGAGCCTCTTTCAGCAATGCAAGGCTGTGTTAACCTGCAAAAGGCATGTTCTGAACACAGCAGCAGCTGCCTCTGGGGGTTTCAACACACATTTGTCTCCCTTGGGAACCACAGCTGAGCTTTGTCAGAAATAGTCAGTTCCAGCCACCTGCAGAAGCTGAACTCCAAAACCTAAGGAAATTTCAGTTACTGGTCACAGACCTACAGGGTTATGTGGCAATTTTGAGGTTCAAAAGCAAACCCCCCCATTTATATCTCCCAATGAAGACTTCTCTGGCATCAACTAGATGCAATCTCTAATGTAGTAGTACGTCATTAATAGGGCAAGTTGTTTCTCACAGTAAAGTGGCTTGCTGGCAGCAGAGACTCAACAAAAATCTCATCAAACATTGAATTACAAAAATCTTCTTCAAAGGCAGTGACATCCAGTTCATCTAATATGTTCCAATAATCATAAAAATAAATGCATTTAAATCCAGCATCTGAATCACTGTGATAGACAACTAACTGAAGGAAAGAATTTAAAACACAGTCAAGTTATCTATCTTTTGCTCAGTTGGATTTGTATTTTCTTCTCATCTTTCTTTCATCAGTATAAATCAAGGCACCACTCAAAGCCCAAGAATTTCAGACCTACATGCAAGATCTGTGACAGGGTCCCTATTGAAAGCAATGGTGGATTGCCAATTCAGTTTTTGAAACGAGAACTAGGAGCTTTTGAAATGTGCCTAAAGATCCCTCCCTCTCTGAGGCAGATGCTTTTCAGTCAGCATCTCTTTTGCCTGCCCATCTGTTGTAATCATAGTCTAGAGGGACCACTAAAAATCATCAGTTCATTGTGTGCACTCCACCCCTTCCACCTGCACTGTTACACGAGATGATGATGTCTGCAATGGTCACAGGATCCCAAATAAATGCAACTCCTTTTGGCCCTTCTTGCCAGCAGAGATTAAAGGAGTGAAAGATCATTTATTTACTGTGGTATTCCAGCTCAGTGGATATGAGGGAATTATTAAACCATCTTAACACAGTGTTCAGACATCTGGTTTTACTCCTCAGAGCACTGGGTAACACTTCAAAATGTTCACATGGCTCAAAGGAAAATTCCCAATAGAAGGTAAGTACTGTAAAAATGTTTTCTTAGTTACTAGTAACACACTCAGCATCCAGCTCTGTGCATCCTTAGATAACCAAAGTCATTTGCATCAGAGGGAAATGCCGGTGTCTAGGCTGCTGAATTTGTTCCTAATGAAGCTGGGGCTTTGTGGGTTGTAACACGGTGTCTCACATTTCAACTTGCTGTACAGACACTCCCAGTGGGCCAGGGGCTGCCCTTACATTCCAGGCAATAACCTCATGATGAAGGTATTAGTTCAGTAATAGCCCAGCAAAGCAGCTGAATCAAGCTCATAATCCCATTCTGTCCTGTGAAAAATACGGGAAGATAAGGTACAGTGAAATACATGTCATCCCTCCGTGACCTGAGAAGGGGGCAGGGAGAAAGGGCTCCACTCCTCCACTTGCATAATGTGAAAATAGCTCCTCCACCCCTCCACGACTGAATTCCACCCTGGGGAAGAACAAGAGGGGAAAGACAGCACTGATCTCTTCCAGCCAAACCAGAACTGAGCCCCTGGCTTGAAGGGATAGACTAGCAGGGAGCACAGCAAGAACACACAGCCTCAGTCAGCTGAGCAGCTCCAGGTGCTGACCACACAGAACACTATGCATATTTCTATCAGAAAAAAAAAAAATCACATATTCTTTATTTTTCTGTGCAAATGCTTTCAGAGCTCTGTAAATCTGTGCAGTTAGGACAGCTACAGGTCTTTGGACTCAGCAGTCACCTTTCTTCACTGCTACAGACAAGACACACAAGAGATGTGGTGCCAGAGTAGAATTTGAATGTGCCAGAACTAATCTAGCTCCCATATGGATGGGCACTGAAATCCTTCAGCTGGTTCCCCACCATTTCAGCCTTATCAGAAGCTACTCTCAATTCAGCTGACCTAAATTCATCTAAGGATGACCCAAAAGAATTCAGCTCCAACTCTCACGCACCCTTCAGCAGTGTCTGTACTTCGTGGTCACAGCAGAAAGGTGACAGGGTACAACTCAGCTCTACCAACTTCAGGTTTTTTGCAGGATGTATTCCCTGTACTTTGATGAGAATACATTAAAAAAATCTCCAGGGAGATATCCCAGCCAATATAAGTTCACTTTATTCTTACACAGCAGAGCATGTAGGACTGTGGGATATCAAGACCATAAAATTGAAAGGAATTGATACACATTGATTAAACTCCACCTTCAGCTTATGGCCAAGAAAACTATCATGGAAACATTAAAAATGAATGATGTTCTGTCTTCATGCATATTTTGTTAATGGTGACAGAACACTGCACAGTGTTGGCATACCAAACAGCTCTCCACCTCTCATCCCTGCAATTCTAGAACAATCCCATCTCTATTGCTGAATTCAGCCTGGGCCAAAGAGGATAGAGACAAACTTTTTGGAATTCAGCAATTGCAGCAAAGATGATTAAAGTATTGACTTGGTGGGGAAGGATTAACCAGTCCCTTCATAGCAGCTTTAAACAATGACAAAGAGGAGACTAAAATGTCAAGGAATGACCATCCACACAAGTTTGAGGGACATACCCTAACACTAGAGACAGCGAGAAATTGATTAGGTTTATTGACAGTAGGATGAAAAGAAATAAACAGGGGGAAAGGATGCTGAGTATCTGAAGAAATTACCTAAAGTGAAATCCAATGCAGAGAATCAAGGGAACACTTGTCATATGAAAAAATTGGGCAGGATGAAGTACAAAAAAACACACTGAAAGTGAGAATGCTGCCAGAAGTGAGATGTCCAACAACCCTGATGAGGAAGAAAAGAGCCTGCTCTGCCTTTCTTCTCAGCATCTCTCTACTTTGCTGTAGTTCATCCACATTAGAGACAATTAAAGGCTTTTGCTTTTCAAAACATTTTTCCATCCTTCCTCCCCACGCCATCAGCTGCTGGCAGTGCTTATTCCAGTTCCTCAGTGTGAAGACTGCTTGTCACACACTGATTTCTAATTTCTCCATCTGCCAGAAATATAATAAAAATGTAAATTAAAAAAAAATAATGAATTTCCTACTCAAAAGGTTCATAGCTCTTCTATGTTCTACATCATTCTCTCAGTCTTTAGCTCACCTTTGCTCACTTTCACCAGGTGAAATGTCAGTGAACATATAGACAGCCATCACAGATAATAATCCAACACTTTGAGATTATGGATACAGTACTATCCAGGAAATATTAGAAAGAAAGGACCTACACTATTAGAATTCTTCAATCTTTCTCTTGAGCATCTGTCCATTCTGAATGCAAAGTAAAAAAAGTTCAACTATGAAAGAAAAAAAAAAAAAAACACAAAAACACACCACCACCAACCAAACCAAACCTACTGGCAATTCATAAGTCAGTTATTCACTAAAATCTGAAAGATGTCTTTGCTTGTAGAAACAACAGCTGGGATGGCACAGAATTTTTCATCCGTTATTTTCTATAGAATTCATATAACAACTCGAAGTAGACAATTTTTACCTAGACTATTTCTCGGAAGCAATGTTATGCAGACTTAAATAAAGCCTTTAAGTATATAGTTTATGCACCTCTTCAGACTTGCAATAACCAAAGTTATTCAATATTACTATTTAGCTTAAAAATTCAGCTGGGAAATAAAAAGTATTATTAGTATGGAAGGGAAAAGTGTTAATACACTTGCATGTTCTAAATGATCCGCTGTGAATTTAAAAGTGCATTTCAAGACTAAATATATACTTTAAAGGTTTGGGTTTTTTCTATTTAAGGTTTATTATTCAGGGTGGATTGGGAAAAACAGTTTTGAGCATAAGCAAGGAAGAAAAAAAATCTACTTGGTTCATTTCAGGTAAACCCTAAATGTTTGCCCATATTTTGAGTTGGAGATTTAGGTTGATTCACTGACCTCTCCTGTCTCAGTTTCTCCACTGGCCTGTGAAGGTAGTGTCATTTACTGACTAAATCCTCTTTGTCAAAGACTTTAATAATGAAACTTTCTATTAGTGCTGCTTCTCTGTGTCATTACTCTTCTCTATATACCAGATGTGCACATCACTATAAACTCAAACAGGAATAATCCTCTCTCCAAAACTCTGCGCTGTGCAGTGGAAGACACTCAGTTTTCATTCACGTCTTTGCTGTTCTGTCAAAATTAATTTGATGGGAGAAATTCAGCTAGAACTGAATTAAAGCCAACAAAGAAAAGAGTCTGCCACCAAAAGCAGCTATGTAGGTGAGACAGATATCCTCTACTCCCTCCACGGATTTAAACACATCTTCCCTGCAGGGGAAACTAGGAAGCATTAAAGCAGCATTAAAAAAATATAATAATTAGAGCAGGCCCCTTTTTTTCTTTAATAGTGGGGGAATTAAGCAGGCTGTTGCAGTCTTTAGTGCTGTTCACCTTTGATTTTCCTTGTTGGCTCACTGTAATATTACCTACAGCTACTGCAGTGAAGAAAAACTCTGAATGGGACTCCAGGAAAAGGAAAACAAAAGAAAAAAAGCCAGGTGAGGCCTTCATGGGACTTCCTGCCTAAGGGTGTGCCCTTAAAACAAAGTTTCACATCCTTCCCCCCTTCTTGGATGAGGATCCTGTGAGTTAAATCTCCACCTCTGCTTTGCCTCACACCTGGCTGAGCCACCACATCTGAGCTGAGTATGGCAGGAGCTAAAGGGATCCCCCTCAACTGGTGCTGGTCAAGTCAGAGACCTCAGGAGGGGTCTCAGTTGTGCTGCCCAGAGTTAGAAACTCTTGAACTCTGCATCCAAGCCCAGAATCCTCAGGAACACATACGATCCAAACCTGGAATTCAGGTAGAGAGGAATAAGTAAAACAGGTAAAGTATAACTTGCTTTCACACAAACAACAGCCAGTGGGTAAAAGTGAGATTTCAATGCTTTGCTGGGGAGATCATTACCCATCAGTAAGATTTGCTCTCTGCCAGGAGCAAGGAAAATCCTGCCTAGGGTTTCTGGTACACTGCATGGGGCTGTGTATCTTTCAAACAATTCAGTTCTCAGGACTGCACCCAAAACTATCATCTAGGTGATAAATTCTTGACAATGTCTTGTTAAAGTTTTTTTTTTTCTTGTGACAGGAGAATTTTCTGGTAATCGAAAAGCAATTCACTTGATTAAAGATAAATTGGTAAATATAAATGACAGAACTGGTTTGCCATGACATTGGGATGCATTCCCAATCAATAACACCAGGACAGAATCGCAGCTTAAGGGAAGGACTTTACTTGCTTTAGGAAAGCACATCATCAAATCCTAGACAAGTCTACAGATTCTCAAGCAGAGAGACAAGGAGAACGGCCAACCTGAGGCCTTGTCGATCATGCTACCCTTGTCAGTCATTTGGTGCTCTTTTTCATTTACTGGTGCAACCTCAAATGAAAAAGATGAAGATCTTGGTCTCAAAAGTTAGAGCTAACAGCCAGTGACATTAGAGAGCTGTTTATTAAAATGTTAACCTTAATGCTTTCCTTCATAGCAGCACATGTTAAAAATCCTTAATTACTTAGCTGAACTCTTAGTATTTTCTAAGTGTTTCTCATATGTAACAGCAAAGAGAACCTGGTCCTTTTACCTCCAGCTTAATATGGTAATTAGACAGTTCTGATTATTGATAATTAGGATTTTAGCATTTCACCTCTGGTTTAGTGTTTCAAACTCACATGAGGTTGATATTGAATTAAAGTAATTTCCATCAGCTGACTGCTCAGTGACCTCTAAGAAATATTACAAGTTTGTAGTGGACAGGTGTCTATATGATTAAAATACACTTTGCAAGCACAGTTGGCACTCTGGAATTTTCTTATTATGAATTTATAATCTGCTCTTCCAGCTTATAAATTCAAAGTATTCAGGGGCACTGAGATGTCATTTAAAAACAAGGAGGATACAGTGTTCTTTGCTAATCTCACAAAGTACCTTTGTTTCTAGAGCAGTTTTGAGTCCCTGGACAAATGATTTTGAGCACTGCAAAGATTATCAATCACACTATTAAAACTCATGAATTATACTTTAAGTAGCAACATTAAAAGCCAAAAAAAACCCCTAAAGTGCTGTAAGATTCTTTATCAAAATCTCACAACCAGCACCATGCATGGTGTTCACTGTAAAGAGAAAAATACACACAACACCAACAAGGTAGAGTCACACAGAGTGTCCCACATATGCATGAACCAACTTTAATTGAATCAATATTCCCAGACACTCACAGAGAACTCAAGTATTTTTGGTAGCAAAAAAATGCTAAAATGTTTTTTGGCAGGAGAAGGTGAGCCCAACCTCAAAATGAGGTGGTTCTCTGGCTAGGAATCAAGGAAACAGCTTTGTGTTTGAGTAGGATTTGGGGGATGGGCTAAGGAAACATCAAAATATTTTATGGCTTTTGAATAACCAAGCCCATAATTCAAGCCTCAAGCCTTTAACCTGTTTCTCTTTAACCCATTCAGAGATTTTGTCTGAGAACATGTGAGAAAATATTTTCCATTCATTTTCTCTTTCTTTTTGCACCAATTCGGAGCAAAGCAAGGCAGAGCCCTTCAGGCTTAGGCCTTGTGGCAGATGCAGCTTCACAGAACTGAGAGACTTCCCAAGAATATCATGGAAGTTTTTGTGGACTTATCATTTACTCACATCTGTGTCAATGAAAGAAAGTAGGAAAACCTTGTACAGAATCCAAACAACAGGGAAGGAAGGACACTTCGGTAGAATCAATCCCCAGCAGTTTAAATACACGGGCAAGATGTTTCACCTCTCTGAAAAGGAACATTGTTTGGCCTGGCCCTGTTTAAGATGCTGTAAGATTTATAAGAACACAAAACAACAGTTACTAAGCTTGGCACTGTTGTGCTGTGGGGAAAGGGCTTTGGATCCATCCAAGAACAGAGCCCTCACCTCAACATGGGAACAAAACACAGACAAGATTAATTAGCTCAAGAACAGAGTGATCTTAATTTTGTGAAAAAGTGAGAGGGATGAACCACAAAAAAAGCCTCACCGTTTTCTAATGGTCCTACTAGGAAAGTCCTACTAGAAATTTCCTCCTTAAACTGATTTTTCTCAGCCACTGATTTCCTCTGCAAGTGGCAACTGAAATATAGGGACAAAACCACGGCTAAGCAACTCTCAGCATTTACCTCTCCAGTTTAAATCCAGTAAAATGAGTCTGCATTTTACATATATTTTTGATGGAGTGGTTAAGAGGAAGAACAGGTATGTGTGCAATCAAAACAAGTATTCGTGCATCTCTTTTTAACACATTTCTGTCACATTGTCCAGCAAGATAGCAACAGTCTGCTCAAACTGAGCCACAAACACAAAAAGTTAGCTGAAGACAGCACTTAACAAATTGCAGATGCATAAGACTCATCCAGAAAGACCTCACAAATCAGCAATGAGAGGAAGACAGAGCAAATCATGCAGAAACTATTTAATCAATGAGTAAAGACAATTATAACATCTGTTAATCTTTTGTGTAGGTTATAATTAGATGCTGCGGAGGAGTAGCCTTTAAGGGGGAGGCAGGGAATCCTTTAACATCTGCTAGAAGGGCAAACACTGTGCAATAAATGACTTTAAATGCAATCAGCAAAATGAGAGCTGAGCAGAGTTCACAAAAGGCCTGTATAAAAGATTGAGGATAACAAAATATTTTGCCAAAGGTCAACTCCTGCAGCACTAGAGCCTGAATAATGAGTTCTAGTTTATAGGCCACATCAAAAACAAACGTGATTGTACCTCTGAAAAACAATTCTTTTCTCATTTGTGTCATTATGGCAAAAGCACATGCTGCTGCTGTAAATCACGTCAGCTTAATGACTTATTAGGGCTCTGTCTATCAACCATGAACAATTTAGAATAAACAGGTAGGTGTGATGTATTTTAAAGGCCAGAATCCACTCTGATTAGACTGACACAGAACTGCGTCTCACTGTAAAAGTGATGTGATTCTGATTTTAAATAATTAATCACTCAATAGCTTCTAAAAGATCTAATTATTTCCTCATTTTGCCGTTGAAAACAACCATATGCTTGAAGCTGTTCCTCACTGACAATGTGAGTCCAAAAGGGAGGTATTTTATCCAGTTTAACACGGCCCTCTACTGGCAAAATTACCCCCCAAAATCTTACCACTAAGTACTACTTTGACAGATCATTTCAGAGCAGCAGAAAAGACCCTATATTTTGCAGCAGTTACACCAAATCTCCGAACATAGAGTAGACCAGAGTTTTAGGACTTTGCATAAATTAAGTCATCACTTAATCTCTCCAGAATTCCCTTGCAGAGAGCATTACTTCCTTTCACCCACCAGATGCAGCTCTGGCCATCAACAGAGCACTGAAGAAACAAGCCAAGCGCTCATATCTAGAGGAGTGAGTAATTTTAGAAACAAATGCAATCCTTCCACTTGTGTCAAGTTGTGCTGTGTTCCTCAAGGATTGCCACTGAACCCCCACGGGGCTGATGCACACATGTGATTTCAGTTCGCACAATTAGGTAATACTTAGTATAGGTGAAACAAGCATAATAGAGCCCAGCTGCCAAAAGGATACTGTTTAAATACAAATGCTAACTACCACCAAAAGCAACTTCACTGCAAAAGAATTCCTGCTTCCTTCTTTTCTCCACCATTGCTGAAAATCCACAGTGGTGACTCAATACAGCTTCAATCAAAGTGAAGCAGACAATGAAATTCGCCTCTGTTGTTGCATGTGGTAATTAACTCTTCCTATTTGTATTATGTCTGAGCAACAAAGAAACAAAAGGACATGGTAAAGTATTGAATTTAACAATTTAGATAACGATGAATTATAATAATCAATTAGCATTGTCAAAGAAAATAATTTGTGACATGCATTTGATTCTGTCCAGACCTATTGTGTGCACACACTATCCAAGGCTGGTTTGGCTCTGGAAAACAAACAGGGTTATCCTGTGGAAAGCTTATCAAACATGCAGTTTAACAGTGGCATTTGTTCTTGCTGCGTGTCAATATTAATAGACCATATTTCAGCAACATCATTTTTATCCACTGCTTTATAATCCAACCTGCTTTTCAGGGTCTGCATCATTCATAGCCCATAGACAATGTCACAGCCCGTTTCCAGAAGCCATTGCTGCTCTACAAATCCCCTTTATCTGATCCACCTGAATGCCAAGCAATGGGCACATAAGAGATTTCCCAGTGTTTTTCACATAAAAGCTATCTAACTTTTCATCCTGAAAACGTCATGACTAATTCATGTAACCATCGGGGAAAACCTAATGTGATTCAGGTTCCTGCATGCTGCACAAGCAGTATCAGTAGACAGAACAGAACAGAGCATTACAAGTGTTAATGGCTCATGTTCTATTTACATTGTACATTTATCCTGTTTTAGTAATAAAACAGCATAATACACGCTTTAGCTTCTGAAGGTATTCTGGCAGCTTTGGCACGAATTTTTCTTCAGCATAACTGCAGTCCTGCCAGGAGCTGAACACGTGCAGAGCCACACACGAGCTGCAGAGCGTCCTGCTGCATTTGGCCCTGGCTGCACCGTGCTGAGCTCCTCAGCCAGCTGAGCTTCCCTTTGACACCTTTGTTCCGTGGCTTTTATCCCAATCCCAGTCCCACTTGTCAGACGATTACAGCCTGGAGTCTGCTCTTATTCCCTTTCTTTTCAGATGGAGAAAGCCCAAAGAATTGACATTCTCTTGGCAATTGTCCTTTTTAATGCCATCCCAGAATATTATCAGATTATACTCTGTATCCTTGGGCAGATTTCTCAGGGAAAATCCAACTAGGGGATCCCCGGGCTGAAAAGAGAGCTCAATCTATATCCTAATTTGCTACCTTGGTATATAAGGAAGCAAATGTAAATGTGAGGAGGAAAATGAAAATTGGATGCCCACGGGCTCATCAGGTTTTGAGAGTCTGCTTCTAAGGGAATTAGGTGAAGATTAGCTCATGACGAAAGTGGAATTGTGCCCTCCTGCTTTACATTTACTGGGGCAGGATTTCTACTTCCAGAAAGCTAAGCCCCCTAAACACTTATACACAATTCATGTACAAAAACAATACCATAGGAACCCATGAAGTTTTCTTTAAAAGCAGTAAAATTCACATTTTTCAGATTAGAATTTGCTTTTTAAATTTAAGTGAGAAAGGTAAGTGGAACCCAGTGAGGGTTTTTTATCCTCATTTTGTTCTAATTATTCTGAAGAGTTCAAAGGCACTTATTTGCCAACAATATCTGTAACTTTGTAACTGTAAATTATCAGTTCACAAGAGCAGATCATCTTTATTGGCCACAAGGTGACAGAGGAAAGGAAAGACTGGCTTTAAGGAATTAGTGCTAGGGCTCAAACCCGTTCCCTTCTCCCAAAAGAAAAGCCTTTGTCACAACTCTCTGCTCTTCACTTCTGCTTTTGCGGGAAGTTTCTAAGCTACAAAAATGTCTTTTAAAGACCATATAAACTTCTTAAATATAATTTCTGAAAAATAGGGATGAACACCTGAGGAATAAAAATACGCTCTTATTTACATGCCCATTTGAAACACCAAAAGCCTTTGCCATTCCCATGGTATTAATGCAGAGCTAAATTTAGGTTGGTTCCCCCCACCCTCCCAGGAGAATATGCTTCCATTGCAAAGACAGAACAACAGCTCCTGAACTGCACAGTATCTTGACATGCCAAGCCACATTACAGCATCAAAAGAGAAGAGCTGGAGAGTTTTGATCCGCTGTAGAAACAGGGTCACTCGAGAGGGGCATCTGCAGTTGTAGCCCCTCTGACCTTAATAAAAAGCCTCAAAAAATCTGTTGCTGGGTGGGACTGAGAGGCCTTGTAAACAAAATCAGTAGCAAGCAAAGCAAACCAAAATAAATAGTGCTGGTAATTCATGAGGAATCCTCCAATTCCTATCTGATGGATTTGTACTGACTTACCCTCATACACTTGCCAATCATAATTTTCTGATTTCAATCCTCAGAAATGTGCTTTGTCTTCACAAAGACAGATCATTAAACAGAGGTAAATAGTAATAAAAAGTTCCTCGTACACAGCACTGTGATTAGGTTACATCCTAGAAAAAGCCACTACGACTGAAATTACAGTAATTTAGAATGGGCTTCTGGTGAAAGATTGAAATGAGAAGCAAGAGACCTGGGGATTGTTACTAGCTTTTGAAGTGGGTAAGCTAAATTTTAATAAACCACATCTATGGACCAGTTTACTCCTCTGTCAAACACGGATAATTCCATGCCAATCACAGCTAGTTATCCTGAAAATTAGTTAATCTCTGGTCAGAAACACAGTTGTGTCCCACAAACAGCAGGCAGCACAGAAAGTTTAGCCACAGCACCTACCAGAATAATAGTTTTTCTGCTCTGATATTTCAGGATGTGATGTGACTCCTAACAAACACTCAAAAATTACAGTTTCTCATATAATTGAGAATTCATTCTATCCAAAAGGTATCAGATTTCAAAGCACTGTATGATTCTCTCTTTTAAACTTATACGCCTCCAGAACTTGAACAGGGGCTAAAAGTGGAAAAAAAAAAAAATCAAGTTTCATTTGAAAGAAATGCCTACATAAGAAACAAAATAATTTTAAATAAAACTGTACTAAAAACTACAAGGAATTTATATTAAAATTTCAAAATAATACTGAATATTCAAATAAATATAATTAAATTACAAGAGAACCAACTTCAGACAGCCCAGGTTTTGTTCAGTTAATGACAGCATTCAGGAGACTTGAAGAATCTTAAAGTTTCATCACTTAAATTAAGAGAGAGCCACTTCAGTGTAATCTCATACAAACAAAAGCCAGAATGAAGTTTTCATTTATCCTGAACCACAGTCAGATGCATGGCTGTAATTACCCCTTACAACTACGTACTTGCCGCTCTTTTAATTAAAACAAAACTACAAATAGCAGTGCTGACACACTCCTAGAGAAAATAAGCTTTACAGAGATGGTAAAAACACCAAACCAGCAAAAGCCTTACTTGCAGCAGCTCAGTCAAAACATGCCAGCCTTGGAGAACTCAGAACCGTAAGAAGTCTTTGCAGTCCAGAAATTCTCTTGAGTTTATCCAGTGTTTATTTACCAAGCTTTCAAAGTCTGTGGTTAGAAGAACAGAGTTAGCTTTCTACACCCTCCACAGCACCAAAGTCCTTCAGAAACAGCAGAAACATGAAGTTTGCTGATAGTTGGGTTTGCTGCTGCTATGTAGTTGCTCAGTACTTGTAAATACAAGCTCTGTGGACAAAGTCCCAAATGACATCACAGGCAGCTGCTTATTGTTGAGTCTTTATTAACCGACTGTCAAAAAAGAAAAGCGAGGAGGAAAAAAAAAAAAGCTCAAACTATCTTCCCTGCAGCACAATTTGCATGTTAGTAGGAGTTACAGTGCTACACATATAAATACTTCTGTTTACCCAACTAATGTTTTCCTAGAATGAATAAACAGTGTTTGCAGGGAAAGCAGAAATGTAAGAAAAACTTAAACAGCTTTACCACGTGAAGAGCACAGGGAGAAAAAAAAAAAAAAAAAAGAAAAAAAGAAAAAACCTCACCAGCACTGCCTTTTTCACAATTTATCACTGAATTCTCCTAATTCTTTGGTTTATTTAACAATAGGGGTGCAAACCTGCCTAGATTTTAAAGCACAGAGCAGAGGACTTTAGTAGGTTGAAATGAAAGTTTCAACTCATTCCAAATTTGAAAAGTTACAGAATTACAAACTATAATCTTTGCAAGATTTAAGACAGCTCAACTTCAATAACAGTGCATTTTGAAGAAAACCCCCTTACTTTCCAAAGATGAAAATACAAGAAAGCAAGAAACAGGACCAAGCATAGTTATTCACAAGGTGCTAAGGGCATAAATACTGACCTTTCCTTCTCGAGGGGGAGGTCCAAGACTGAGTAGAACTGTGGAGCTGAAACACTCACTCAGCTCCAACCGAGGCACAGGGTACTCACAGGATAACTCATCCAGCTCCTAATCTGACTCTCTGTCACAGAGTTCCTGCTGAAAGAGAGGGGCTGGGACTCTGTGCCTCGATTTCTCAGAAGTCAGCCCTTTCAAGTCAGAACTTCAAACGCTGAAAGAGCACCACCAAGGCTTGTGACAGATGGAGCTCTCTTATCTGTGCACGTTTCCACACGAAGAGGTTCAATATTGGAAACACCTGGCCACTCACATCTAAACACCCTAAACTGTCCCACAAACAACAAAACAAGCGAAACCTGAGCTCAGGGATGAGCTGAAGCCAAGTTCTCCCTGCTTTTTTAATTGCTACACATAAAAGCCTCAACCCAAATTCTGCCTGTATTTACAGAGAGAAAACCAATCTTGGGTCAGATCCTTGGCTGCTGTAAATCAGGCTAGATGCAATTACACACCTGAACAAGAGCAGTCAGCTGCAAGCTGAAATCCTGCTTTTAGCAGGAAAGAGTGCCATTAAAAACATTTGTGTGACCTTAATAACAGAGTGCCTGATTTTCTTGGTGCTTGCCCTGAGTGGCAGCAGTACCCTGCTGGCACAGCGGTGCCGAGTTCACTGCAACCGCTCATGTAGGCAACTGCTGCCTCTGCCATTAGCTACCTCTAAAATATAAGTTTGTACTTTTGATGGAGATCTTTTGTAAATCCCCTACATTTATTCCTGCGGCTAATCCGTCTGTAGCACACAAGAAACACCACACTGTGTAACTCTGGGTTATATTTACCTCCCTGGCTCAAACACACAGGGCTGTGTTCCTCTTCTGTTGCACTCAGCGAGGTTTTATATCTTGCTTATTAAGAGCTTGCCAGTCTGATCCAGGAAGTCTTCAAAATACTTTGAGGATGAAGTGGGCTATGGGAGTAATAAGTACTAACACATAATATTGAATCAGATCAATTTCAAACCATACAGCTTTAGTTCCAGCTTCACAAGTGCCATTTAGGCAAACGTGAACAAGGCCCTGCTTGGATATACAGCTCCATAAGGCTTCAGCCTTTTTTCCATGAGAAACAGGCCCGTAAGATCAGCAGAAGAGTTAGATTTTGCTTAAATCTGTTGCAGATTAATAGTGTGCTTTCTCAGACAAAAGATTAAATTCATTTTTTCACCTGCCGTTAGAAATAGTTATAAAATTTTCAAACACAGGTTACCTTGAAGCTCTCTTGATGAGAAAACTGGCTTTCTCTGAGACACTAATGCAGACAAACGTGTAGAAGAAAGGGAGAGTATAGAGTCATAAAGGAAGGAAACCACTAGTCCAATTGAAAAGCCAAGTGCTTAATGAAATAAAAAAGGACGAGCCTTCAGGAAAATTGCAGCCTGTTCCCAGAAAGAATTTATATCATTTAGCAAAATTTAGCACTTACTAAATTTCCGAGGGTATGTTAATGCATTTCCAGGCTAAGCACACCTGGGTGAGCAGGACCGGGACAGCACTCACACGACTCACATCTCTCTGGTCAGGAAGCAGTGCAGAGGCACTGACCTGAGTTGCCTGAAAGCAATTTCTCCGCGTTTTTCAGAAGCAGTGGTTATTGTAAAAATCAATGCACAACAAAACGAGTACTGAGATTTGTGGGTTTAACCAGAGAGTTTTTCTTCCCAAGAGGGGAATTGCCATGAGGGTGGACAAACAGATTTTGCATTCTTCAAATTACAGCACTTATTAAGGGAGTGGCCATTAGCTCACCCTGTCAGTGCACTTATCCATCTAATTTCTATTCTAAGTCATAAGATATAGCTGCTGGCTGTGCAGATACAACTTATTTTTGGCAAGAATGCCACGACTTTTGCTAGAGCAAAATTAACAGCAGAATTCAGTCCTTGACTAGCTGCAGGTTGAGTGAAAAGATAAAGAAGTCAAATTCATGAGCTGCAGTCATTGCTCCTGGCCTGATGTGCAGTAGGCTGAACTGATTCTTGTATCTGAGGAAATAATTCAGCTTTGTACTGCCTCATTTTTATGAGCAGACAGGCAAGATGAGACATCACAAACTGATCTAAGTACACACAGATATTAGGAAAGCTTGTCAATTAACCTCCTGCAGTACATCTCTTAAAGACCCCATGTCTCACACTAACACAAAATCCATACTATTTCAGGTTCACTGTCCACATTTGACTCTACTTTGTCATTAACTTAGAAAGTTCCTCCTCACTGAAGAACCCAAAGCAAGGACATCTTCTTGGAAAATGCAATAGTTGGCTGGGATTGAGTCACCCAAACTGCACCTTTACTGAAGCATGCAGGAGCCCCTGAATTTGTGATCAGCTTGGACCCAGGTGTCTCAAGGTTCAGTCTCTCACCACAGACCCCCAAAGCTGCAGCAGAGGTGATCAGCCCCACAGCCTGAAGAGTTAAAAGGCAGGTGGGACATGCTAAAAGCGTTTTCCCACTGTGCTGAGAGTCCTGCGTGCTTCAGTGCAGCTTCAGACAACCAGCACATGTGAAAACCTTGTTTTACTCTCCAATTACTGCTGGAGCAAGGATAGACAAGCTGACAGGATGAAGAGCAGTTTAGCCTTGGGCAAAATTGCAGGACATTAAAATCCCAACAGATTGCAATATGATAGAATATAAAATCCTAAACTGTTATCTTTTTATCCCACAGTAAATACTTAGATCACTGGAGTGCAATTAAAAAAAAAAAAAAAATAAAGGTTAAACAAATTGTAGGAGGCAGAATTTGTCCACTTTGGAGTTGCACATGGTTGGAAGTGTTGAGCTGGTTCCTAAAATACCATGGAAATTTCTCCAGTGTACTGAAGAGCAAAATATTCTTTGAAAATTACTATTATGCACAAGTTAACACAGTAAACACTTTCCTGGAGTAGCTGACCAAGCAGATAAACAACTGACAAGTTGAAATATGTGGAGAGAATAAAAGGAAGGGTGTGAGGGCAGTGTATGAATCTCCTCAGGTACTCACTGTCAAAAACTGGCCTTCAGTTGAAGCAGTTTGATCAGGCTGGTAAGCTTTTGATCACAAAGATAATTTGGTTTTTAACCTTGCTAGGTGATTTTTGAAAGCTTTTTACCTCCCCTGCATGTCAAGAATAGGGAAGAGGTCCTTAGCAAAGGCAGGTTTTACTGCTGGAATAAACAATAGCTCTCTCTTCTGTCACATTTATGAATTAAAGCTTCAGAGAAAGCAGCAGATAACATATAACACCAGTAACTGTGTTCAGATCAGCCATTCTGCTACATGCAGGGCTGGGAGTATCATCAGTCTGGTTTGTCCTTACCGGTTGTACTCTTCATGCCTGGCACTGCCATGCTGCCCTCTCCAAGAGCTCCCAGACAGATTCTGTAAAAACCTACATGCTCCTCAATGCCTGTCACTCCTGCAGCTAAAAAATATTATACTCTGCTTCCTGGAAGAGCACCTTTATGGAAACATTTACTCTAACTCACATCCCAGACTATGGAAAGTCCTGTCCTTAAGTGTCAGAATGAAGCCTTGACACCCAATTCTGACACACAGGAAAAAGAAAGTCTAAAATGAAATGTTTAATCTAGCCTTTGGAGATGAGCTGAGAGGTAAAATGAGCATATACAATTGTTCCTGCCATAGCAGTGCTTTGCAATCAATTTCTAAATCTTTTTCAGTTCCATAATTTTTGCTTCAGGAGAACTCTATGAAAAGCATTCATTGGATAAAATTGATGGGATGTCTTTAAAGGACATTGGCTTTCACTAAAAATTGCCTCATTGTAAAATACAATATCAAGCAAATCATAAAAAGTTTGTTTTGAGTGTTTGCCACTTGAAACTGGAAGAAGTAGGCAGAAGCTGGATTTTTGAATTGCAAGGGAACTCAGAAATATTGTAAATATGATTACAAAATATAAGTACATAGGACTGGCTCTCCTTCATTCCATAGCTTAACTCATTATTCCTTCTTTGCCTTTCCTGTTGTTTCTGGAATCAAACAATTGATTCAACCACCAGTGACCTTATCCAGAATTAATTGAAATCAATGGCATTAATGGATTCTGGAGCAGGCCCAAAACCAATGCACGTTCAAAAGCTTTTGTATACCCTTAATCACACGAGTAAGCCTCTCCAAATTCAGATTCCAGTGGATCCAGTCATAAAATCAGTTCTGCAGTATTTAACTTCACATATGGACAGCGGTCCCCTGCTGGATATTGAAAGTGGTCTCTATTACGAGGAGAAGGTTATTCCCATAATCTATTTCTGATGAAAGCATGTATTTGTACAGGTGTCAGTGATCCTGCAGGGCTGGCAGCTAATGGGAAGGCTGCCTAATGTGCACTCTCCTGCTGCCTCTTTGGACATGTCGCTGTGTGTCAGCAGCAGAGGTACCAGCTTGTGAAACACACATTCCTCTGATGCAAGCATCTGGCTTCTTGGCAGCCAAGTCGTGACAGGTTCTGCGGCAGCTGGGATGGCCCCATGCTCTTTCAGATGGTTAAATAGTCTTGTTTTTCAGCCTAGCTGTTTGTTTTCCTGCTGCACTCCTGGATGGAAGCCCATTCGCCCTTTTAATCAATGAACTGGCCGTTGGATGGGAGTAATCAGCCACATTTCTGTGCATGTCAGAGCAGAGATTTTTGCCCAGACATTGCCAGCCCTACAGCCCTGTGCTCTTGACTCCACGCTTAACCTTGTCCAGCTTCATCCTGACACTAATACACCGAAGAAAGGATTGTCTTCCCAAACTGAGAGCAAACACTAGAACAGCTTTCTTCAGCTCTTAGTCATAGGATTTCCTGGATTTCATAGCTCCTGCTTTGTACAGGAGACGGTATTCAGATCAAATAAGAAATACAATTTATTTATTTCAGACGGCTTTAAAAACTGTCCTCCCATGTGCATGCACCAGATGGAGATAGGAATCTGGCTGGAAGGTTTAGCCTTACACTGTGTGGCACAGAGGTAACAGCACATTGGATTATTGAGAGAAAAAATTCTTCAGAGAAGATTCCATAAATCTGAAATAAATTTTATTTAAATTGCCTTTAAACGTAATTTGCAAATCCACAACATAATGAGCAGTTCCGAGTAATTCCCTTGAATAAATGAACACATGCCACTACTAAAACCAAATGGGACAACACAGTATTAAACAGGAGTTCTCACAGGGATGCCACAAAAATCAAAAGCTGTCATCTGCCTCTCAGCCATTTGTAAGCCACCTCCACCTTTTCACTCTAAATGATAATCTGTCTCTTCTTTTTTCCTATGTACTGCTGCTTGTGGAGGGAAAATAAGTAATGAACTGATGTGGACAGGCTACATTTCCCCCTGGCAGGGTTTTACTCTTTGCTCTTGTGCTTGCCATATGAAGTTCTTCTCGTGGGGTGCAACTACTCTTTTTTCTACACTCCCCCAAAGAGAGAAAATACACAAAAAGGCCAATTCCCGCCCCTGCCACAGAGAGAGAGGAGGGAACAAATCTTCCCTGCAACCTCCCTTCATGCGTTCCTTTGATGGCTTGATGAGGACCTAGTAACCAGCTGATCAGTCCTGTCACCCACCATTTACCAGACGCACACACTGACATACGCTCACACACACAGATGCTGTTAATCCGTTCTAATGGCCAAAATGATGCCTGTGGAAACAAGACGTCAGTGTCACCACGGGCTCCAGCCACACCAGGCCACACATATCCAGCATGACCATAATTGG
The DNA here is from genome assembly GCF_029207755.1 of Chamaea fasciata. NCBI lineage: Eukaryota > Metazoa > Chordata > Aves > Passeriformes > Sylviidae > Chamaea > Chamaea fasciata. Next base: position 32,315,702 of record NW_027094093.1, read on the forward strand.
CACTCGGCACCTTCCTGTCCTAAAGGAAGTAAGAAAACGAGTCCCAAACTAGTCTGAGATGTGTTACTATAATTTGAAGTTGTCTTTGGGTCTTTCCATTCCATCTCCAAAGCTGGGTAGGCAAGAATTGCTTCCAGAAGATGACTTAGTAAGTGAGAGCTGTAACAACATGCCTGGTTTTAATACCATGTAATTCCATACTATGACACACGATGTAAATTGATAAAACCCCTCTCATTTTAATGAATGCCTGTTATCAAGGAGAGGCTATCTGAAATGCATTGCCAGTATTCTCGTCTCTTAAAACCCATCAAATTTGCAGAAAGTTGATCCATGTCATATGTAAAATGTTCAAGAGTTAAGCACCTTGCTTAAAGCCCGAGAAAAGACACCAACAGATTAAAGTCTTGAAATTACTGCTCCCAGCACTGACAGTGGAGCCCTGGACAATACCATGAAGCCTTACTCAAAGGTAACTCAGTGCAAGTCTTCAGACCTCTCCTCTCTCCTCTGGAAAAAAATCCTGGGTTGTAGAAAGCTGTACTAATAAACAGTACACACACTAGGATTTCAACAGTATGCTGTGATTACTTTAAATCTGTGAAATACAACTCATAAAAGCTAGCAGGATGCTTTTCAGGAGAAGAGACCATAATGTCTCTGCAAAAAGGTGATGGAAAAGCATGAGAAAGGTTTCTTACTCTTCAAGAAAAGGAAAAAAAAAAAAAAAAAAAAAAGAAAAAGAAAAAGAAAAAAAGCCTCCATCCTGTTCCTCTGGATAGACCAGGACAGGTATATCAAACAAAAGCTGTTCTGGTTTACCACATTGCCTTCTCCACTACAGTGCTGAAGATTTTATTGCATGCTATAAAGAGAGGAAAAACTCATCTTGTAGTCATATAAACACAGTGAACAACACAGAATAAGTATCAATTACTTTTGCAAGTTCCTGTGATAGCTTCAAACCCCGAGGATAATTTCAAATGGTATGACAAAGACTTCAGTTAGATTAAAACGTCAAAACCAAACTAGCATTCAAAACCAAACAATTTCATCTCTGCTGTGGAAGTTACAATAAATTTTCTGAACTGGCAGATTTCCCTCCTAGCTGTTCAGCTGTTCCTTTCCCACAGGTAAAATAAGTCAATCTGTTTGAGAAGACAATTTGCCATCCAGCTTACTTAATGCCACACATTAAAATTAAATGACTGACTAATTTTGTTGTCAAAGAGCTGTTTTAATGGGAATTCATGGTTAAAAGAAACAGCCCCAATAGAGAAATAAAATCAGATAATGCTGACTTCCATGAGAATTAGATCTAAATAAAATAACTGTCCAACTTTTTGCCTCTTTTTACATGGAACTTTTCTCAAATCCTTCAACAGGTCCTTGCATACGTCACTTCGTTTAATCCCATGATCCAACTTTGGCTCAGTGATGTGAATATTAACACAAACATGACTAACAGAAAACAGTAGATCTGTGATAAATTTTTGCTCATCTGGAATTAAACATGATAAATTCTTGTAGCATACCAGCAAGCCAATATAGCTCTGTTTTCCATTCCCCTTGTTCCAACATTAGTAGCTACGGAAAGTGCGTGGCAGTGCTGGTGCTGGGTCTATTCACACAGTGCTGTGCAATGCCTTGCAGAGACATTTGAAGCAGCTTTAAATAAGTTATTTTGGTTCAGGAAAGCAACTTGGCCACATTAGTTCCCTGCATGGAGCCCAGCAAAGGAAATACCCTCTGCAGAGGCCTGTGGGAGTGTTACAGTCCTGCCCCAGCCCAGGGAGCAGGTTCAGAGGCAGCTCAGTATCTGCACACCACACTGCCCTATGACCACAGAAGTATTACAAGTGTTCATTTTGCTTTCAGAAAAAGGCAGGAAAATTCTTAATCTTCACACTGTAAGTCACAACCTGAAAAGATTTTCCTAGTCGTGGTGTGAGCTCTTTTGATTCATCCTAGGGCACCATTCTTAACTGAAAGAATAGAAGTCACTCTAAGGTTGAGAGCCACCTTTGAAATGCTCTGTAGGAGCATGAAGCAAGACTCACCCTCCTCTTTGATCAAATGAAGGGCTAAGGCTCTGGCCACTTCATTGGCCTTTGCCTGCAGAGGAGCAAAACTCAAGTGCACACTGAGCAGCATTGCTGGAGCCTGCTCCATGTTCCCTTGATTTCAAATAATCTCAGCAATTCCGGTGAGAAACCCAACCTGTTTCCAATGGCTAAGTGCCATGCTCTTAGCCTCCATACACTCGTGGATATACATGTATTAATAACAGGGATTAGCTGTCACTAGCCAGAACCTCTTGCTTACAATATTCGGAAAATCCTGAAAATATGAACTCTTTAAAGTTTTTACACAGATATTCCTTCTCTACTTTATGTTCCAGGTTGCTTTGCTGAACAATTTGGGCCAATTCTTGTGTGTTGACCTAGAGGTCAGACATGGCAGACACCTGGAACAGCTTCTCCAACATCTGCCCTGTTGTTGTTTCCTTATCCCTCCAAAATTACAGATACAGCAGTTCTCAGCATGCACAAGGGTATCTACATGAGTGGGTGTTATCTGTTAGTATTGTTTATGTGATGCCACAGGTAAATGGACAATTTCGAAAAGAATTTTTAAAAAGGCCCATTGTCCACATTGTCTCCATCTCATTTCAGAGCTCTTCCAAATATCCCAGAAGTTTGGACAAGAAAAATTTCTGCTGTGCTCTGGCTTTGGCACATGTCTTTTAACAGATGGAAATTATTGTTATGTAGCCTTAGGTCATATCAGGATCTCTTTTTGTTTCTGTAATGAGGCCCAATTAATACCTAGGACTTTCTGCCATTCAAAGGATTTTAAAATATCAGCATTTCAGCCAGGACTGTAATGCTGATGTGTGCTTTTATGATATAATCTAACTGTAATTACGCAAACCAATATCAACATAATAGTCATTCTAATTCTTAGGAAACTTGGGTATTCCACTGTATTCCAAAAATGCTTACTCTAAAAGACTTTTCCCCTTCCCATTGCAGGGTCAGCATTTCACCTTATGTGAAGTATCGTTGCAAATTAGAGAAATTAGAGTAATTATATTGAGCTAGACAGTCTTTGGGCTGGTCTCCATGAAAGTTTTGCTGTAACACAAGACAGGACAGGACAGCAGTCACTCTGTGCAACCTTACCATGTAGCATTAGAAATATCTGCACTGAGAAGTGGTGTGGAATAGCTATTTTAGTAGTGATTTACTACTAATCTTTTAGACAAAACCCTGAAGCCACCTTACTATTTTTAGGGCTTATGCCTTTCAGAAACCTTGACGTAAAATGACTGCAATGAAAAAATTTATTTAAAAAATATTCACAGAGTAATACTCAATTATACCGTATTCAGCATGCAGGACCTCCAGGGTTACCACTATCCCTGAAAAAGTCAGGTCATGAATGCTTGAAATTTTTTAACTTTACTTGGGTATTAGAAGTTTGGACTGAATATTTGACAGTTCTGGGCAAATGATGACTCTTAACTTTACATTTCAGCTTTTTCTCTTTCTCCACCTGCAGCACTGGGAACCTCCTGAGTAATAACGCTCAGCATCTTTACTGAATCCAACAGGACTGTTCACTAACTGTGGTTTCCAGCTGCTGCCCAACATACCTGAAAATTTCCACCAAACTCAACATCTTGACCATCACACAGATTAAGACAGAATTAGATAGCCCAGACGCATTACAAAAGACAAATTTACAGCCAAGACTAAACTGAATGTTACTAAAAGACAGGGAAATTAATGTAAATAAGTATTTTAAGCTTGGTATCTCCTTTCCTCTCCTCCCCTCCTCTCCTTAGAAATAATCAATGACCAGACAGTTGGCAAGATAAACAGTAAATGTCACTGTAACTTAATGGGGGCTACGTATCAGAAACGGTCAATATAATGACAGGAGTAGATTTACTATTACATGGTATAATTTTAAAAAATATATTTAATTACTACTGTCAGAAACTGTGCTAAAAATAGATTATTGAGTAGCATTTTTTCTACATGACAGATAAATGTAGGAATGTAGCATTCTCAAGGAACTGTTTGTACTAGACACTGTATTTCCTCTCCACCCAGCAGGACTTCCAGAAGAACATCACATGAATTTTGCAAGTATATCAAGGAGATAATAGTCACCACAGGCTGTAAAAACTGGAAGATCACAGACGTGCAAGTATATGCAGGTGCTACAAGCAAACTACATTTTCTTCCTGCCAAAAAGACTTCTCTAATCTCCAAGCTAGTGAAAATGTCCTCTTGGCTCCAGTATTTTCCCTGCAGCCACAACAATTTTTAAATACATATGCAGCCATTTGATTTTATCCCCTAGAAGGACAAAATCAGCAAGTGACAGTGTCCATCAACTCCCTTGAAGGCTACATACATTTTATATACATCTTGCAAATTAATCTATGTACTCGGGTTTTCTGTAATTATTTAAATCCTACCACCACTTCTCAAGAAAGAGAAGAAGAATGATGATTTCAGCTATCCAGGCATAATTCTCCCTAAATCGAGTGGCAAGTCCAACGATATGGGGACATTAAATGATTCTAGGTCACTGCTCCACTAGGGCATCCCCACAGAGTTGGTTCAGTTTAGAAAAGTTTGGTGTCAGGAGCTGAAACCACAGTTGTTCATGACCCAAGCAGCTGCTTAGGACGAGATGCCCCACGTGTGCTGGAGCAGGTCTGTATGACACCACAGCACTCAAGCCAACGTGGTTTAATTTACTCAAAACAATGGTAAGGTCATGCCTTGTAAACCTAAAAGAATGGCACTGCTTCTGTGGCGAATGTGTTTGGTGCTATGAACTGAAAAAGCACTTGTCCCAAACAATGCCAAAGCAGAGGTGAAGCAGCACAGCTCCAGTTCTGACTCTGCTGCTCCACACCTCCTGGCCTGCCTGGGTGGCACTTGGCTTCTCCAGAAAATGCCAAGAACCCACCTCAGAATGATTAATGCCACATCTTCTAACTAGGAAGCATTCATCGTTTACACATACCTACAGAAAGCTGTTGTCCTCAACCTGTCATACTCTGGAAGCATTTTTGAGGAAAACAACACAATGGTGGAAGAAAGGCAGCAGCAGAGACAATTCCCAAAGAAGATGTTCACCTGGAATAACTTCCATCTGAGTTTGTCACTGCTCAAGCCCTCTAACCAGCCACCTCATCTTCACAGAAATCTTTTCTGGGAATTACACAATGACCAAGTGCCTGCACCTTACCACAACACTTACTCCTGGCTCTAGAATTTAAGTTTTAATTAAAAGTTTCTACATCTTATGCCTGCAAGGAAAATTTATCAAAACACAAGCAGAACATAAACTTTCAACCTATATAAAGCTTGAGACAACAGCTCAGAAATTCTACTTTTCTTCTTAGCACATCACTGAAATGAAATCACAGCATTTCCTAAAGGCAGCTTCACTGAAAGCACCAGATTTTTAATAAACATTAAAGTGTAGCTCTCCGGGGGTTTTTGCCACCCTTCCCAAAGCAGCCTACAAGATTTTTGCCTTCAGCCTCACTGTTCTTCCTTCAACAATCCCAAAAGAAAACCTATACTTCTTTTTGCTATCTAAAACATATTTAAAAGCAAGATATTGACGGACTACAAAAAATTGTACTGAGCAACAGTATAACGGTTTCTTTAGCAGAGCTTTCCAACAGGCAGGTATTGACACATTTGCTGAGGCAAAATCTCCTTCCTTCCAAAAAAACCAGAGCTGCAATCAAGAGTTTCAATAAATGCTGCAAGATGTTGGGGCTGGGCAAGGACCAGTTCTTGCCTCATGAGCCTCTGTGCCACAGAGACTGGCACAAAACTGCCTCACGTCCATGTATTTAACACCACAATTAAAAGCTGACCAAATGACTGTTGATGTCCGTGGGAATCCATTACCTTCCATGGGATTTGGGCATAAGTACCACGAGCTGCACCACACCAAGTACCACCAAAGGAGAAAGGCCTCCACAAACAAGATCCAAAGGCAAAGAGCAAACCTCACACTGCCTGTGGCTCACCCCTACCATGTAGTGCCACCTCAGATTCCAGAACAACAGTCCCAGCCTCCAGGGAACAGAAGACAGGCATTTCAGTCATGGCACACTGCAGAGGGCATACAAACCCAGGTTTGTTCCGCGACAAAACCACAGAGGAGCGAGGCATGGCGGTGACTTCACAAATCCAAAGTCACACAAGTCACAGCTCTTTACACAGAGCCCAGAGCTGCACAGGGAGCTGTCAGCAGCCACAGTCCCTCTCTCTCCCCACCCCAGGAATGCTCTCCTGCCCCCTCCCCTGTTCCCTGCCACAGCTCAGGGTGACTCAGCTCAGCTCCCAGGAGGAAAATCATCCCTGCTGCTCATGCACATGAACTCTATCTGTCCACAATGATACACATGCACTTCTGAGAAACCATAAAAAGGAGAGGAAGAGAAATCCGTGGGGAATGGTAGGACAGGAATGGACTGGCACACACAGCCACAGCTATCCTGCATTAAAATGAAGTTACACGTGGGTTTTCAGGAAAAAGGCTGCTATTGGATCTTCCATTGCACGTCATTCAGTGCAGTGAGGCATGCTGTGCTTCCACAAAGTGCCCCAAAACTTTTTCATATTGGCTTTACTGCTTACTCTAATGAAAGATATAAAGCTTTTAAACTTTCTTCATACAAAAACCAAATTTATCTTCTATACTGAGCCAAAAGTATTGACATTGCAACCCTGCTGGTACTGAAGAGTCTTACAGTAAGCAACTCTTTCGCACAGATTGGCTTTTAAGGTCTCAAACATCTGTGCACTGTCACAAATCTTTCCAGTATTTATAGCTTCCAGTCACTCACCTAATACTACAAAAGTGCCTTCATGGGACTATATGGTTAAAAGGAGGAAAACAAGGGGGATTCCAGTGTATCACCACTTCTCCTACCTTAACTGAATGCCAGAGATTGCCCCTTACTCCCATTTCTCTTCCTTCATTCCTGTTCAGGATGAATGATAGCACCCAGCTGGACATACCCCTAGGAAGAATGGAGCTTCCTTCACCACGGAAATTCTGCTTTTGTAAAATGCTTAAAGCTGCTGAGTATCCTTGTAACACACAAGTTTCCAGTCCACAGGATAGTGCTCTGCCTCCACAGCACTCAGCTCCCATAGTGGTGCTAGAAAGAGGAATTTGGTTCAGCTCTACCTACACACTATGCCAGAAACAAAAAGGAAAATAAAACCCCAAGCAATTCAGTAGTCCTCACTCCTTTTACTGTAAATACATTTTCTAATCCAGTGTTCCAAATCACACAATCATGGGCTGGTTGTGTGCAGGGCCTGGTAAATCCTGAGCCAGTTCAAAATTAACATTTAACTGATAAAAGATCAGTTTATGAAAGTGAAAGGTTTGAACAAGTGGGAACAACTTCAGTTTTTTGTAAGGGCAGTGCTTTGTTGCATATACAGACCTGTACAGCTCTGCAACTAAGGCTGGTACAAAGATGGGAATTGAACTGAAACATGAGGAAGATCTTCCCACTTTCACCAGCACTTCCACAGCTGTCATCAAAGAATGCCTCTCACCTGAATTTTTTCAAGACACAAAAATAAATTACCATGAGCCACCATTTCTTGTGTTTTTTTCTGAACAAGAACACACACAAAAATTTTATAAGCCACTTTGTGCAATACAATTTCTAGTATATTGCCAAAGACCAAAATTACTGAAAAAGTCCACGGCAATTTGGCATGGTAGGAAAATGTTTATATTTTGATCTCTGTCAGTTCTACTGACCAAGATATACTCTCGTAGCCACTGAACTCATCAGGGAATTAAAGAGTTAATAAAAACAGAGGAAACCTCACAATTACATGAAGCACAATCTGTCACTCAGATACTGGAAATGGACTATGAAGATGCCAGTATAAGTGCATGTACTTATATACAGAGAACACTTTAAACAGTTGACCATGATTTATACATGCTGCAGCTGTCACACACACTATTGCTGACATCCAAAGAGCCTATGCATACTTTCAGTGGAAGAAATTTCTAGTTATTTGCCATTTTGTAGAACTGTAAATCACATAAATGCTCATATTATTACCATGTCCTCTGACAGTTTGCATCAACAGACCATCTTGGAAGAATTACAGTGATGAATTATTGACAGTGTCTCATATAGCTGGCAAACATTTATTTGAAATGCTGTGGTACAGAACCTGCATCTTTCTGGTCCTGAGATTGACCCTAATGTAAACCATAGCATACAACAGATAAAAAATATATAGCCTGGCTCTCAATTTGTGATCTCATTTTCATCATTCGATGGTTCCCATAAAGATTGTTTATTATTGATGTGAAATGCTGGAACCAAAATATCCTGTAGCTGGAAGCTGGAAGTCTCAGTAACTGAGTCAGAGTGACTCTTCTGGCCTTCTCTCAATATGCTTTATTTCTTCTATTGAATAAACAAACAGTCCCATTCCGTAATGACAACAAGAGCCAGGATTTTCCCATATTGTTTTGACAGATGTTGTCAGGGACTGATTACAAAAACCTGTACACCTAGATACTGCAGTGATATTCCATAATATAACTGAACTACATGCAGAATAAACTAATGTCATAGGAAGCTGTGCTAATGAAAAGCCTCTGACTATGGAAATTAAACTGCAAAATAATTTTCCCAACTGCAGCAAAACTATTTTTAAGAGTACTGGAGATAAAAATACGTTATTAGGTACATTGTACTAAAAGGCACAGAAAATGATGGATTGATTACCAAAATACCTTAGTGTTTGCTTCAGATGCCTTGTAGGGAAAGATCAAGTCCTTTTCCAAAAGTCTCAATACTCCAAAGCCCTCAGCCAGAACCACCAGACCAAGCCTGACTGCTACTTGGCTCAGTAAATTCAGTCAGAACTTAGTCTATTAATTATGGTTTTGTGCTCTGTATTTACAGATAGGTGGAAAATGCACCGAAGCTGGTGGGGCTGAACTATATACAATTATTTTAAAGGTTTTTCAGGGATTTATCTTGACGGACGTTTGGGAGAAGATGCTGTGTCACTGACCATAGCCATGCATTATTTAAAAAAAAATAAATAAAAGTAGACAGAATCCCCACTTCAATTACACACAGAACTGTGAAACAGGCTGATTTGCTATTATTAGGTGTTAATGTGCCCTTTGTAACTGTTAAAAGGAAACCCAGACACTGCACCAACATGAGTTGCCATTTTGAATGCCACTTTTCAGGTCTGTAGCCCCCACTGGCCCTGACATTTACTTGTTAAATAGGAGACCACAAAGTGACTAGCAAGAGGACAATATTTTTTCAAAGCCCGGGGAGAACAAGGGGACATCACAGTGAGGGTGTTTGGACAAGTCAGACAGTGTTTTTGCAAACCTGGCTGACTAATAATTCTGGAAATTAAAAACCTTTTGCAAACCTGGCTGATTACTAATTCTGGAAACTAAAACCCCACAGCTCTGTATGACTGACCAAAGAGATATTAAATCATTTTGTCCGTGCAGGATGAGACACTACACAATTCATGTGTACAAGTGTATTTCCTCAGTATTTCTCTAGATTCCACAGAAACAGACCTGCATGTATGTCTGCATACACACTGAGGGTAAGGTTGAAAAGAGATAAAAGGCTGTCAACACCACAGTGAACATTTGCAACTGAATCCTTGTGTGGTTGGTTGGAGGAAGATCCTAACTAGATATGAGCCAAAAACTCGAAAAACATTCTGTGATCAAAAGTTTTCACTACTCTCTCTAATAAAATACTTCCTTTGGTTTAAAAAAAAAAAAAAAAAAGAAAGAAAGAAAGAAAAAAGATGTTTCTGATTAGCTGTGGAAATGTATCATTCCATGGCTTTTCTTCTGTAGTTTGTCTACAGGTGTGTTAAACAAGCCCAAACCTGAGAATTCTGCAGTTTTTCTCTTTAGAAATAACTTTAAATGAAACCTACAACTGAAAAAATTAAGGCTTAATTCTTCACCAGTGTGAAGAAAATATGAAATATAATCAAGCAATAGTGTAGTTAGCATCCAGAAGGTGAAGTGTTCGGTGGGATTTAGAATACCTCAGTCTTTCCCAGGACACAGGCCTAAGTGACAGACTTTCCTGGGTATCAAGGACAAGACCAAAGCCCAATTTTAACCTTGCAAACTTTTCCAAAGGTTTTCATTACTATTAGACTGATTTGATAGAAATCTCACAAAATGAAAAGCAATCCTCTCAGTTATCATGTTTCTTTTCTTAAAACCTCAGCTTTCTTCATACTAAATACATATAAAGAACATTTTTTCAATAAACACAGCACCACCAATTTGAAAGCAATCCCTGCCTAGGATGGAGTAAGAACTGTCTATCATCCCTCTGTGCCCTAAGTAGGGTCAATAAGTCATTCTTGCCATGCACAGCATTATGTAAGAAATTACAAAGGGGCCCTATTTAGATGACCTCCTTTTTTTGTTTCGTATTCTAATTGCCCGGCTAAAAGGAACACGTTGTCCCAGCGGAAACTTTAGGAGCAGCACTGGGCGAGATGCGCATACAGGAACACTTCACACGTGCACTCTGACCTCTCTTGACACTGCAGATCCTTTTCCAATTTCCAAAAGTTTCCAGGAGGAAGCAAAGGGAGTCAGCCCTGTCTGTGTGATGTCTCAGTGACATTTCTCTGAGATGATAGTTCACTGGGATTTGCACATCTGAAACTCCCTCCAGGGAGCCTTGTGAAAGCTTCAGCCTAACCTACTTTCAGCACTCCATGGAGTAATTCCGTTCCAAGAGCCAGCAGCCATTGATGGCAGCAGGAAGATGCAAAGGAATGCAAAGGGACCTCAGCCCTGTAGGACCCAGTGAGGCCTAAAAGCCACTCATAAAAATGAAACACCCCCATGAAGTTATTGAAAATTGAGGTCTGATTTAAGGGAAAAGGCAGATTTTTGGGGGGACAGCATTATTGAACTAACACAAAAACAAAAAGCAATTATACCTTCAGATGAGAATCAGGCAAAATCTTTACCAAAAAAAACCCCAAAAAAACAAAACAAAAAAAAAAAAGCAAATTTAAAAAAGAACCACATTCACCCTCAAATATCTTTGAAATCAGTTATGCTTCCAGCTAAAAAAAAAAGGTGTCATTGTGAGAGATACGTGATGACACTTATAATATTTCTAGCTATAGGATGCATTAGATTGGGAAACCAGAGTCAGACTAAGTCTGGTTCGCTCTGTTACCTGAAGCAGCTGTGGCAGAAGAGAGGGCTCTCCCAACACATTCATGGACCCCCACACTGAACTTTTTAATGATGCCCCTGCAGACTGCACAAGTTGTGGGCATTTTCACCTCTCTTATTTTTTCCCTTGTCTCATGCCACAGAGTCCTGAGGACTCTTAATATATTAGTTTTTAAAGGCATCATCTTTTCATGCCTCCTGAATGCAATTTAAACTCCAAACTTTATTTGACTGAAGGGGGACGATACCTAGGACCCTAGTGAAGAAAATGAAGACTGTTAAATCCATCAGCAAGTGATTCATTTTTCAGATGAAATGAGCACCATTAGGAAACCATGAAATAAAACAGATGCCCAAAAACTAAAACAGGTAGTCATCTTCTTCAATTTAAATACATTCATTTGCACTGTTCTGGTCACTTTCAGTGATTATTACTTCCTGCATGTAAGAAAAGCAATGTAAACCAGAACCAGTGGGTGAAGGCAAGATGCCAAGGAAGCAAAGTAAATAAAAAAAGGCAGGAGAATTCCAGCTTTAGTGACAGAGGATGTAGCACTACTGATTGTATCACCATCTTCCCAGTGGGTTTTGTACAAATGAGGACTGGCAAAGGTGAGGTATCCTTGTAGCAGATACACACAAGCTGGGCCACAAGCACTTCTCCCAAAGTTTGGCTGTGGGAGTGCTGATTCCAACCAAGCCTTGCTGCTGTCAGACCCTTCAGCCCCTTCACATAATGCAGCACAATTGATTTTACACAGTGAGCCAAGCTGCACCTCTCCTTCTCCCTCCCACACCTGCCAAACCATGTGAGAGAAACACTCCCCTCAAATTCCCTTCCAGTACACTGTAACTGATAGGGCTGACCATGGGAAAGCAAAAAAATGTTGTTGCCACAATAACTGCAATCTAGTTGTTGCAAACAAGAAATATTTGTAACTCTTCAAGGCTGTCAATGATTCTAGAAAATAATTCTAGAAAAAGTTTTGCTTAGTTTATTCTATATGGTTGATGATTCTTCCCGCACAATTTTCTGTACTTCATACGCAGACCTCTACAGATTTATTTCACATCTGTATTATGTTATTCATATGAATTTGTCATTTGAAGTTATTTTAGACATAATGTTTACAGAATTATTTCAGTAAGAAAGCTTATTGCAGAGAGATTCCAGTTTTGACTGCTGAAACCACTTGGTCTAATCATTTATGGGAGTAAATAAATGTTATGAGACTTCATGGAGGAACTATTATCCAAATTACTGAACAACAACAGAAAAGCCTTTATTATGTTCCAGGAATGCATTTCTGGCAGAGAAAATAACATTTGTATACAATGTCTTTTTATAGATTAGACAGGAGAAAAATGCCTGTATTGATGTACTGCAAACAGCAGAGATTTTTTTCTTTCCTGAAGAATTACAAGTGACATCAGTTTTCAAAATGTCTGAGGAGAATAGAACACACTTTGTTAAAAGAATTCCAGCTTTTTTATTCTGTTAAATTGTGTACTGAGACAAACTTTCCCATTGTTTATTGTTTGCCAGGTCGTGGCTCTGGTGTAAAGAAAAAGTGCTTCAAGCTCTCAAATATTCCTCCTGAATAATTATTTTATTGTTTTCTCTTGAGCAACCGGCAAAATGCTCTGACTGAGATCTGTAGCACCATTTGCCAGGCACTTGAAGCCTTTGCCTGCAGTGCATAAAATAAAACCGTGAGGTCTCAGCAGACTGTTCTCAGGATAGTTATTCCTGGATCATGTTTGTTCAAGCAATCCTCTTCAATGGTCAAATATGTTGTATAAAAAACTAAGCAGTAATCACAGGAGTTGTGCAGAGGCAAACAGGTTTTCCCCAGAGAGTGGGGAGTGTAGAGGAGAAAAAGAAAAGATCCAAGGTGTTGAAATTTCATAGTAAATCTCTAGAGAACTCTGCTTGTTCTTCCCTTCATCACTCTACAACTGGCAGAGTTTTGGGCCACACTACTGAAGCTCTCTGATCCATCAAACAAATCTTTGCTCTGAAATAAACCTGAACTTCTTTCCAGGTTTGTTGATTCTGACTGTCAAAATATTGGTGCTGGAAGCAGCAGGAGCAGCAGCCAGGCTGGGATGAATGAAACCCCCCGGAGAGTAGGACATTAACCAAGCACCTGCAGTACCACCATGGGAGTTCTTGTGTGTCCAGCACCTGCACCATGAAGCTGCATCCTCTTGGTATTAACAAAGCCCAAATGAAGCTGCACCTAAATTCCAATGTCTTAAATCATAATAAAGTACAACTAAGTCTCTAAAGCCCTCTCAAGATGTCATTCAAGAATATTCTTGGATGACACCACCTGTCACAGCTGCACTGAGGCTCAGCTAGTAAGTTCAACAAATCCCATATCAGGATCCATTCCAGTGATAAAAAATTATAAGTATTTACTTATGTTTGCTCTACTCTCTGCCCTCCACCTCCTCTTCTTCTTTTTTTTTTTTTTCTCTTGTGTATGAAGGAAATAGCTTTGTAGAGCAAAAAATCCCTTCAATTAAGTGTGCTGGCATAGAGAACAGCCTGCTGCCTTGCAGTAAATCAACAGCTTTACCATTAGAGGAAAGAGAAAATGTCTTTGATCACAGTACAACCTGTGTGGAACTCTTAGTGATCAATGAAAGAAGCACCTCATTACAAATCCTCCATCGAGGAGAAGTTAGCTCAGAAGATGAGATAGAAGGCAATCTCAAAAAGCCAATACAAACTTCAGAGTAAGAAATTGGGTCCTGAAGAAATTGTAGTGCGTGTCCCATGTTGCTAGAAAAGACTTTGCTAGAAGAACCCACATCTTGATTCACACACAGTCTTTGTGTTGCACAACAAAGCCAGGACATTCCCCAGAGAAGCCTCTGTCCTCCTCAGTCTATCTCCCTTAAATGAACAAAGAATCCATTTAAAGATATTTAGTTTCAAAAATATTCTGTTTTGGCACTCCACCACAGCCTTCTGAGGGCACCAGCAGCAGTACAGGGGCCTGGCTTTCTGCCCTCATAAAGCTCCCTTGTTGAGAGGCAGTCCATAAAGTGTCCTTTCAGTTTTTACTGCCAGTAGTGATACATCACATTTGTATCATGCACCTCAGGCCAGGCAGTGACAAAGCCCTTTACCAGATCTCATTTCATAAAAGAGCTGTAATTGAACATCCCACCCATGCACATGCATCCTCTCAGCACATCCACTGTTACCTGCACAGCCTAGGTGATCCCTCAAACCTCCCAGCTGAGCACTTACTCAGCTCAGCTGGATTTAGATTGCAAAAGAAAGCAGGATTATTACATTATTCTCTGCAGGATTTTGTAAATCATGAAATTTTATACTCAAATATACCTCATGACATGTATCCCTATGCTACAAGACTGCACAACAATTCCTGCGTTTATGTTAAATAATTCAGGCCAAATGAATGTTACAATATTAAAATAAATTGTTAGCGACAAAAATGGCAAGAAAGAAAAAAAAAAGTCATCCCTGTCTTTCTCCACAGGAGAAACAGGGAAGTATAAAATATTTTTTAAAAATTTACCCGCACTAAGAAGCAAAGCAATAGCTGTTCCTTGGACTTCGTGATGTCAGAGATTGTTGCCAAAGGTAAAACTGTTGCTCTGGATGTGAACATGGTTCTAAGAATGCATTTTGTCCCCCATAAAAATTTTTGAAGGGTCAGTTTCATTTTGGAGCTGTACACAGCCTTTCACAGAAAAAAGAGGAATACTACAAGTAGAGGCACTCTTTGGATTGTGTCTCTGCATACATCCCCTATGGACTCAGAGGGGTGGAAAGAGTAGGAACTACACCGCTACTGTTATTTTCCCTGGAAGGGTGATTTGAAAAGAATAAATAATTGGCTTCTCCTTTAGGACCAGTCACAAAACTAAACCAGTGTAGGGGGGAGAGGCTGGAAAACAAAAGTAAATTACTTTTCTTCCAACAAATGAAAGAAATGAAAGCAATTCCTTCCTTGGAGCAATCACATTTATAAAAAGTGGTGTCTAGAGACACAGTCTGACCCTACAGGAACAGAGCTCACAGTAATGAGGCCGGCTGCCTTTCCAGGCAAAGTTCTCCTGGGTTGATGTGACAAAGACAACATTCACATGGGCTACCACAGAAGAAATCATATAAAAATTAATCTGAGTTCCTGCTTCATGGTTCTTACCACAGAAGACAGCAAAGTGACAACTCCTTGACTTTGGACAGGAAAATAACTTTGGTCCTGCAGGCAAGGTATATGTCTGGAACAATAACTTCAGTAAGGCCCAGGATCCACTTTGTGAACCACAGCTACCTGCACTGATCATCGAGGCCTTAAAATCTCATTTAAGTGTGATGTCCTCATTTATCAACTCTAGTTACCACAACAAGATTAAGGTTTTGGACTACTGCCCTGAACTGCCCAGTTTTGGAAAACTAAAACTTCACCATGTGCATGATGATTTTATTGCTTAGGTGAGAGGCTGGAGAGCTGCCTGCTGTGCCACCAACCAACTGTGCCAGCAGCTCTAAGAAGGTTAATGTCAGTTTATCCACAGGCTCTAGACAGACAGTGTGAGGCTTGAAATTATCCCTTTAAAGACTGTGAAGAGAGAGATTCACCACGGTGGTGAAGTTCTGCAGAGAAAGGGCTGCCTCAGCTCTTACAAGTCCCCAGATTTGAAGGACAGCCTGAATCAGTACAGCCAGTCCCGTAACTTGGGTGATTCAAGGATAGCTGTAAGTTTATGCTTCAGCACTGACTATTGATCATTTTTCTTTGATTAGTCAATGACTGCTGATCGTTTTGGTTATCCTTATGCCATAAAACCGTAGCACAAGGAATAAGGAAGTTTACCAAAGAACTGGCTCCACAAATACTTAGAGGCGCTGACAGAGCCCTGCCGGCAGCACAGCTCCTGCACTATACTCAGATGTGTCCTGCTTACCTTCTACTATTTCCTACTGGAAATCGTTCCTAGCAAAATTATACTCAGCATGATATACACATCTGGTATACATTACTCTTTTGTTTAGGTTTTCCACTGGCAGTGTGAAAGGGTGTAACTATTTATATTACTTTAGTATTTCTTCTCTTCCTCCATTCATTTATTATACAACTTCTATGTTTGGTAATAACTGTCTGTTCTCAGAACAAATTGTCCCCCAACTTTCCTACATGTGATCCATGGAAAATATTAACCAAATCAATAACTAACAAAAAATAGAGACATTTTTTTTAAAAAATCCTGCAAAGCTCAAAATCCCAGAACTGCTTCCCGGCAGGTTTTACTTTATTATAGTAAACATGCCCAAAGGGCAGGAGCAATCTATGGTGTGGCTTTATGATACCACCAGCAAGGGACATAAAATGTTCTTCAGTTGTACTTTTCACGTAAATTACCAGTAAGAGAAGAATGAGGCAAGATTTGGTCTCCTCACTGAAGAGCAAAGTTTACTGTTACATGAAGGTAAAGAAACATGAGAGCTGTTCTAGCTGCTTTCAGCAATCTCGCTATAAAGACAGTGCAGCAGTTGCACTTGCTTTCAGTTCACAGGTTGCAAGATTATGAGCAAACTGTCACACACCACTTCGGTGCAAATGATAAATTCTATTTGTAATCAGCATCGGCGATTTTCACTTTTAATCTGGAAAGCAACCACTATCTTTATGGCTTTTTTAAAGATATTTTTCCAAGTTGTTCTGGTGTTTGGCAAATCCCTATAAAGACCATTGGACCATTGTCCACTGAGAGGCAAAATGCTGGTATTCAAATCACATTACACAACTGCCTCACATGTGAGGACAGACCAAGAGTTTAGGAAAGAACTGTGAAAGATGCACTAAAAGTACTCCAGGCAAACACAGTCTTCCCACAGCCTTCTACTGCAAACAGCTTATTTCCCTCCCTGTGCCAGGAGGATTGTGGAGCTCAGGACCAGCTCAAGTGACAAAGGTGGAGGACAGAGCAGAGGTAGAGAAACATAGGTCATGCAGCTCCTGTCACAGAAACCAGTGTCAACCCTCAAAGTTACTAGGGCTGACACAGGGGATCACCCCCCTTAGGAACACCTTCCTTTGTACTTTACCATACATGAGGCATTATCAAGGATTAAGATGCAGCACAACGTAAAAAAAACCAGAGGCCTTCATCCTCACAACTGTTGGAGAATAACATGCACTTAGAAAAAAACCCCTTTCTGCCCAGGCAGAAGGAATTTTGCTACTAGCTAGGCTTCAGGTTGGGTCAAACTTTCATCTTTATCCACTAATTAGCTTGATATCACCCCACTGCTGTAGCACTTTCCTTAAATACAGGGCCAGGCTCTGTCCTCCAGAATTCTTGAGAGTATCAGAAAAATCTTAACTGAAGGAATAGTAAATTCTACCTAAAATTAATAGATGTTTTAATGGAGAAACCAAAGGGCACCTCACTGTTCAGGAAACCAGCAGAACAGCCATTCCCCAGTCCTATGGGCAGTATAACCAGTGCAGGCTCCATGTGAGGCCTTTAATAAAGGAGGGTATATATTCAGATACCCAAAAATTTCAGAGTTTGACCTGCCAAAGGCATGAAGGAGTAGTGGCTTTTACTGTAGCAGAATCACTGAGTAATGCCACCCAGGGGAAAACTCCAGGCAAGTTCTCATCTGCTTGCCATTATAAATTATGTCGACCCTTCAGTAGGACTTATGTAATTTTCCCTGTGGAGACACACTGAAGTTGTACAACTTTTCAGCAAGTCATTCTGGGGAAAAGCCCAATAGAAACCTGCCTGTCTTCTGGCAGAATCTAAGGGCTAATATCCAAGGAAATAATCCAGAAAGCCAGCTTTCCAAAGGATATTTAGCCTTAGGGACACCTAAAAAAATTTTAAGGGTTCCCAAAGTGTTTCATGCACACCTGTGCTGAAGTGCAGGGCAGTTTGGAAGGTTTTTCACACAGCTCCACCTAAGCTCCCCCAAGCTCCAGAGTCCAGGCAGCAGTGCCTGCAGGCCAGTGAGCTCCCCGAAGAGACACTCGATCCCTGATTAATTGTGCAGCAAAGGAGGCTCTAATTTGCCAACATCCAAACTCCAGCCCACTGCTGGTACAATGAGATCAAGAAGGAATACAGAGGGCTAATGCATCCTCTGCACCTGTTTAGCCACTTTCTAAGCACATCTCTCACTTTCTTTCAGGTAACTGATATATCACATATATCACATGAACCACTGGGTATAGGGGATACATCCATCATTGCACATATG
Source organism: Chamaea fasciata (assembly GCF_029207755.1). Taxonomy (NCBI): domain Eukaryota; kingdom Metazoa; phylum Chordata; class Aves; order Passeriformes; family Sylviidae; genus Chamaea; species Chamaea fasciata. The sequence continues at coordinate 32,334,258 of NW_027094093.1, forward strand.
CATAAAGGAAAAGTAAATGACATGAAAAATGTTATTATCCAGGAGGACCTAGATTCATCTTTTGATTTATACTGAGTCAAGCCTGTTTAAGACAGAGGCTTACTATGAAACAAGTTTTGTTAGCCCTGAGATTCTATGAGAAAAAGAAAACCATAAGCTGGCTTTTCAGTGAGTCTACATTTAATCACCAGCTTCCTCATTTTGCCACTTTAGAAAGGAGTTTGGTTTCTGTAATATAAATTACTTCTGTTGCACTGTTTGTCCACAGATCTCAAAACAAATAAAAAAGTACGTCTTACAATCAGTTAAGTGCTGTTTGCACCCTCCTGTACCATTACCGCTGTGGGGCTTGAGCCAAACTTTTGATGCTGCTATAGGCCAGGTGCTGCTAAAACTTATTTTATGTATACTGTATTTCATAAAAACACAGACTTGTTTATTTCCATCATACCTACTGCTATTAACATTGACCCTGATTTTGCAACAGTGGCTGGGGATCTCTTGGACTCACCCAAACAAAGTAGTTTCACTCTATTCAATAGGTTGCCCTCTGTAATGATTCCCTGTCAATAAGGGTATTTCAAAAAGAAAACCAACCTTTCATCTCAGAGATTTTTCATGTTGATTGTCTTGAATATTTTGGGATTAACTGCATTACAGTTATTTTCAAAGTATATGTGTACTTGCCTTTATGTATCATGACAAGTGTCTTTAAAACTTGATTTTACGATTGAATTGACAATAAGTTTATTGCAATATTGGCAATAAGCTTATTTCTTATGAGCTTGTCTTCGATACATGCTCTGTGCTACTTTCACATTAACAATTAATAAGGCACATTTAACTGAACCCCTACTGCTGCAATGTGATCTGTAGCTAGAAACTTTGCAGGAGTTTTTCTTCACAGTTAACAAAAGTGAAGTCAAAATGGACTGACTGACAAGGATATGCTAGAAGACGAAGCAATCAGGAATTTCAAATTATTTCCTATTAATTTTGTGTGGTAAGATACAACACAGGTAGAAACCAATACTTCTTCGTTTCAGAAAACATTTTTTTTCCTATTACATTTGTTACCTTCTGATTCAATTAAGAAAAACCTGAGATAACATAGGGAACACTTTTGATTCACCTGATTTCAATGTTTTGTTTTGTACCAAAAAGGCTAAAGACCCTCCAATAAAATATTGCACAGAAAAAAACCTCTCTGAACTGCCCATAAAAAAAATTGTTTACATTTCTAAAATCCGTACAAAGATCTACTGAACAGGTTAAGATTAAATTTTACTAAAGCATAGTAGAGGCATAAAATTTGGAAATCTCACTTCTAGGCAGATGCAGACAAGCATAAAATGTCAGGAAAGCACCAACATTCAAATACAGATGTGAATTAAAAAGTCTGTAGGGTTTCTGCATCTACAGGACACATTATCCACAGCGGCTGCACACAGCAACTTCCTGGGCAAAGTCTTTCACCTATTTACATGGTCTGTTCTACCAGCCAAGCTTTTTCTCAAAACATGAGGTTAAATCAAAAGTGTTAATGGCATCTTTCTGTGCTACTAGCTGTAAACCTCTTTTATAATAACATTTAAAGCATTAAACAAAAAAAATCTGTCCTTACTTACAAGGCAAAGCAGAAAAGGAAGGTCATTCATTACACCCCATTCACTATTTTCTGTTTCATTCTGTAAATATTATAGTGCTAGTGAGAAAAAATATAATGTCTGAGGTTCTCAGATCTTCCTTCAGAGTCTCAATCACTTGCTTCCCAAGAAGGGGTTTAACAAATACCACACTGTTCTGTCAATATTTGTATGCAGCACCACATAGGGCAAGCTGCCAAACTTGCACGGTTTAAAGAGCCAAGGGTGGAAAACTGACACCCTAACAAACACACTCCCAGCTTTGTCTCTTTTAAGGTGGTGGTAAAAGTGTCATCTTTGCCTCTGACTGCAGTTTCGGAAGGCTCTTTTGTTTGCTTGCTCTACTTCTCCAGAAATGCACTATTTAACAATCACCGTTCACTAAACTTCAGGGATTTGTTTCATGCTCAAACATTTCTGATGCAATTATAAGCCTTTTGCTCTCCACCAGCTGCACTTTAAATGTATTTTAATTGGCTGGAATTTAGAAGGAATCCATTTGGCAGTCATTTACATTTGAAGCACGCCCCTAGCAGCTGAAACAGACCCCAGAAGCAGCCCGATTACTTCATCAAAAGAAGCTGCTTGAATACCCTCAACTCCTACATAACTAGAGTGAACTCTATTATATAGGTGCGGTGATGTAATTAATAATTCTCTGCTATGTTTTTGCTTATACCGGGACTAGAATGGATTATCAACTGATGTATTTAGGGAGTGGTCTCAGGTTTACAACACTCAGCATTAGTTTTCAAACATCCCTGTCTTTCCAGAGGGGCCTTTCTCGTGCTGTTTCTCTATCTGATGTAGCAGCACTGTGGCCCTAACACTGGTATTATTGTTTCTATACTTGCAGCACGGCAAGAATGTCACCAGCTGGATTTTTGTGTATAATATTAGTTTAAAAGCTTCTAATGTGCTAGTTGTTCATGGATCAAAGTATAAACTAAGTTTAGGACATTACATTAGGAATGGCTCAGTTTTCCATTTCTCTTTGCTTTTGGGCTCCTAATGTGTATTGCAAGCCAGCTTTGCAGACCTTGATTTAATGTAGTACGTTCACCCTGGCCTGCAGTTTGTAATGCAGAGGTTTAAGAGTTGACAGCAGTAGGGAGAGCTACCAACAGCTGCTCAGAAAAAAAGAATGAGAAGACATTAAGGGGAGAACCACAAGCATTCCCACTGTAAAATGCAGCATTTAGGATGAATGTAGTGACATTAACAGGTCAGATTTAAAAACAGAGAGGCATTCCAAGTGGTGCTGATTGAACCCGTGGTATCTGAAAAACCCAGAGCTCTGCAACCCACGAAAGCTCCTGTGAAATTGTAACTGCTTAAGAGTTCACTTATCATCAGCGTGCCATGGAGGATGAAGGAGCAAAAGAAAAGGGATTATTCTCTAGCTGAAGTACAATGAGAACTGTTTTCTGCATTTAAAAGGTGAATAGTTCTTGAAGGGAAGTTATGACAATACTTGCCGCCTACAGAGAAAAGCAGCGTTTCAAGTGCATTGTATGAAAAGGAGAAGGATTAATGCCACAGAGAGAGACCATTACACCGAAGAAGAACTGCCTATTTTAATAATTTGATTCCATCCAGCTCTGGAAATTTCCATAGTTAACTGGTTTATATCCCTAAGAAATGGAAACCCTGAGTGTACTGAGGTCTCAAAGGAACTTACTGGACAAAATACTTTTAAAAGTCCCAAAAACATGCAGAAATTGCCAAAGCAGATGATAAAACATGAGAAGCCAAATAATTTGTTATATTTCAACCACCTTATGATACTTCACTATGAGAGGGCCAAACAGTTTCCAGACTCTGCATTATTACAGTAACCCAGTGTACCATGCTCACTTAATGTCTTTCATCCTCAAATATATTCATGACATACAGAAATATTCTTGCTTTCCTTCTTTTGAGGGCACAATGCCTGTGACAGGACCCTGGCTCCTCCATGCTTTCCTCAATTTTTAATAGTCCCATGTAGAGACACTTGTGGCCACAATCCAGATCAGAGCTGACTCAGGTTAACAGCTGAAAAGCACAAGGAAGCATCTTAAATCTCCGAAAGCCAAAGGAAACAGAAGTGGGGCTTAAATCCAGAACTCTTTCACCCTCATCCAAGCAGAAAAAGATTAGAGAGCCGGATACCTTTGTCTCATCTGTAGCCTACCAAAACAGATGACAAAACTCCAACTGAGTTCAAAAGGTGACACAGACAGAAGAAGAGTTGCAGAACTATCTGTGACCTCAGCTTTAAATGAAAAGAAAATCCTCTATCATTACAAGCAAACCAAATACATCATATTTGAATCCTTATTCGTGCATTACTGAAAACTTCACAGCTTTGCCTACATGATTTTATATGTTTGTTTAAAAACCAGAATCTTCTTGATAGAAGGACTAGCGTGAAAATATCCAGAGGAGTATCAATAAAAATGGTGTGATGGATGAAGAGGAGTTCTAGACAGGAAGGCAAATGACAACAGCCAGCTCCTGTCCTCCTGCCTCTGCTGAGGGGCAAGCAGCAAACTTGGGAAGAGAAAGGTCAGCACACTATTCATGCTGTCACTCTGGGAATCCCCTGCGTTGTCAGGGACTGCATGGTGACAGCCATGAAGCCCTGATGTGTCCTTGACTCTTACAGGACACTGAAGACAATTGGCCATTATTTAGCTTCAATATCTATCTTCACCATTATTTAAATGTGAGACACTGGCAAGTGTTTCCAAAGAAACAGTACTGGTGTGATTTTCTAAAGAGGGAGGCTGATTTATTTTCAAGCCTTATCTGAGATTCGAGTCACAGCAACAATAAGCCTCAGCAAAGCTGTACACTAAACTTATTTTCTGGTAGCAGCTCTGCAAGAAAACTTGGATTGACAAAACTTAATCATAAGAAACGTTTACAATTAGGACAGTTAATAGCCCTAAACCCAAGGAAAAGGAAAGGCATTTCTTTCAAATTTCAGAAACTATTAAAAACATAAGACAGAGAGAGAAATATGGTTGCTATCAAAGGAAAGATAATCAATCCTTCAAATGCAGAACTACCAAGCAGTAAAGAATTCTTCCACCATGCCTAATGGCAATTCTTTGCTGCCTTCCTTCCCTAACTGCTCTTGGCATTCGGCTGGACAAGAGGGATAAAAAAACCCCACATTACAGTCACACACACAAGCAAAAATGAACTGTGGCAAAGGAGACACCCCACAGGGAATGAAAAGTTGGTGTGCTCTTATGCAAATTCTATGCATCAGTGAACCAGATTCCAGTCTAACAGAACAACCTTCAGGAGATAGATAAGGCTATTAGTGTAACTGATACCTGGTTGAAAATGGAGGGGAGGGGGATGAGAACACAAGCATGTAGGATTTATTAAAAGAGCAGCTCAGCAGAGTCCTAGTGAAACATATGAGAAATGACAAAAATGATGTCTCTGAAGAGGACTCTAGGAACAATATGTCACCCAGCCTGTATGCCAGAAACCAGGAAGTGGAAGTATTAAAATGAAGCTTATTGTAAGCTCTTGAAAACTAGGTGAGAACACTGGCCACTCAATTATTTTTCTTTAATTCAGAGGTTGCCAATGTGAAACACTCTGAAGAAAAGTAATTGGATGATCAGGCTCACCCTGGTCCTAACTGAAATAGGCAGACAGAAGGAAAGCAGAGAATAAATTGCAGCCTTTGCGCTCACAAAGTGGGATTATCTCTGTACATTTTACATCATTTTCTGCCTCTCCATCTGCCTTCTGTACATTTCAAGATTCCAAATCTGCCCAGACAAGTGTAGGATAACAGGAGAGTTAAGCTCTACTGACCTGTAATACTTTCCTAAGTGTCACACAAAAGGTGTCGCAGCACATGAACAACTCTCTCCATGCTGTGGTGTATGGGAAGGGATGTATATTTATTACAATACATTTCTTTCTCTGACCTCCTTTAGAAATCGGGTTCTGCATCCCTTGCTCTCTTCCTTCAGGGAATTACATCCAATTCAGCCCCAGTGCATATGGGTAGTATCTTCATGAAGACTGTATAAAGTCTCTGAGACTCACAGCATGACTGCCAGGTCCCTGGCATGATTATACTCCACTGCACCACTCCTCCTGCATTGCACTGCTAATTCATGATGACATATCCCCAGTGGAAACAGGGCTTAACAAAACCATAACAAGGTATGAATGTGTCTTATACCTCTGAATAGCAAAGTTGAGGCCTGGTAAAAAAAAAAAAAAAGAATTTATACAAAAGATATCTTATTCTTTTTGGATGGCAGTGACCTGCTTACAAGACCTTGATGCTGTGCAGTAATAGGATGGGTGAGGAAGACATTCATCCATTTCCTGTGCATTAACACCTCACCTTCTTGAGGGCAACTGCAAGGGGCTTGGGGATGTTAGCAACCAACCCCCTCCCTCGCAATAAGCAGCACTCAGAGAAATGCATCCATGTCATCAGTCTGCTGGGAGTTCAAATGTCATGTGCCTGGGACTCCTTTGAAGGAACAAAATCTCTGATATTGGAACTGGAACACAGGGCATGTTAGGGAATACCAGGAGCTGAGAGGACAGACTCCCTTTGGTAGATCAGTTCCCTAAAGATAAGCTGCATGCATTGTTGGTCTCTTATCTGCTACACACACTCCTGCGATAAGGTATTTCCAGCACTATTACATTCTTCTGAGTAGGCCTCAGTGCTAAATATGGAAAAAAATTTCAAAAAACAACAATTAGCTTGTGTCCAAGGTTAAATCCATACTATCAGCAAAATTGGCTGGGTATAAAGTCATATTATTCAGCCAGAAGATAAATTTGGAAGCTTATCATGGTATTCGTGTCCCTGGGCTTCTTACCACAACTTCTCAAATTTCCCCCTCAAAAGACTATGACTTTTTTGTTGCTTCATTTCACTTGAAAAGGGAAAAGACATTTTAAATATGAGTTTGGATTCAGAATTCATGGCATCATATGCTTTGCAAATCACTGCAGTCAGAGAAGGCAGTGATCTGTTCATGAAGAGGAGAGTAAGACCAAACCTGGTTGATACAAAAATTTCCAGACCAGTCCTTTGCACGGGCATGGCCTCAGAGTTCAAGTTTCCAAGGGAGAAGACACCAAAGGCTGTGGGATAATGCAACCAGCTACAAACAGGTCTGGACAACATAACTGACTGGAGGGCAAAAGTAAACAGAGGTGGAGCAAAAACAATCCAAATTATGCATCCTGCGTGGATGCACATTCACCTTCAGGGGAGTCAGTCTGCTGCCCTGGAGATGTGTCATCTTCAAGTGAATAATATTTACTTTGATGCATAAAGACAAATGCCATTCTCAGTTGCTGCAAGCTGGTTTACCTTTTAACCAAGTAGATTCACATGTCAAGCTGTGACAACTTGAAAAGTAATATAAAAGAACTATAGGAAAACAATGTATTTTTAAAAGGTGTCAATGTATCACTCTCCTTGTGGAAAACATATAGCACCCCATTGTAAATATTTAAAACACCTACTGCTATTCTAGACTTTTCACTGAGGAATAAGTTATTTACAAAAGTTGGGAAAGACACAGGGATGTCCATGACTGTTCATTCTTATTACTTTTATCAGCTTAAGTTTCTATTAAGTTAACAATTAGGTTGAGGAAGACCAGTTGATACTTGGCACAGAATATCAAGGACCTCTACAAAACTGTATGTTTTGTTAATGCACATTTCTAGTAATCTCTTCCTCATAAGCACTCACAGCTTGTAACAAAATAATGCCTGAAAGTTCATTTCAAGGACAACACTTTCTATAAATATCAGAAGTTATGACATTCTCATTAGCCTAATTAGGATAAGACAAGCTGAAAAGAGCAGGTGGTTTTTAATTAAACTATGTCTTGGAACAGCATAGAATGGTAATGTACAGCATGACCAGTGACACTGGTAAAATACTGATTTTTGTGAAATAAGGTTCTGATCCAGGACACCACCCATACCAGCAGATCATCACTGCTGGACCACCAGTGCTGGAGAATTTCTATATGAACACAGAATTCTAATATTTTCCTCTGATGGAAGAAAGTTCCACATCAAACTTTAATCACTCAGGTTTTCACCACTTAGCAATTATTATAACAATGCAAATATTAATAACCTTGTTTCAAACATTCATTTAATAACAGCAATTGGAACTTTATACAGTATTAGAGGATTCGGCATCTAAATCATCCCAGAAAGCAGTGATATAGTAAATGACATGTTCTCATGATGCTTTTAGGTACTGTATAGATGGGACGTAATTAAAGTAAGACCTAATTAAAGCTTTTCTTCTCCAGAGACAGACAGGTAAAACATAACTTACTGTATTCTCGAGCACAAAAGAGTCTAAAATTGTCTTCACGATTACACAACTGTAGATTCTCAGTACAGCAAATGAGAAATACAGTGACAGTTGGGAATTAGTGTTGTTTCTACCTCTTCCCATTTCAATCTGAATTAATTTCTAATCCCTTTAAACAAAGCAGTCAGGGTCTATTCTGCTTAGTACAGAAAACTTGTGTTTTGTAGCTTACTGCTAAAAGGTTGTATAGGTGATTCTGCTCATGCTAAACAGAACTGCTTTCAGTGATGCACCACAAAAATCCACCTGCATGGAACCAGCCACTTCAAAGCGTGCTCTTGGGCAATTTACATAACTCTTGGTTAACAACTGGTTTTCTTTGTGGCAGTACTCACCACTTACTATCTGTAGGTAGAGAAAACAATGCATCCAAGAAGTCACCACATCAGTAAGCCCTGTAAAAACTGGTGGTTGCTTTATGTCTGGTGTGAGATCTGTGAGATTATGGTTGGCCTCAGTGCCCAGTGTGATGCATGGGGAGAGACTGAAAAGAAAAAGGAAAAAGAAAACAAACCAGCAGCACGTGCTGAAGTCAGGACTCTACATGAAGCCACACACTGAACTTCAGTTCCTCTTGAACCTGAAGCTCTGGTTCAGGGTTCTCTAGAACTCTTTCTCCCTACTTCTGTTCTAATTTGTGCCTCCATCTCTGAAGGCTGTTTGGCAATAAAAGTACTCTGAAAGCCTTACACAGAAAGCTCCCAGAGGAAACAACCTCCTCCTCTGTGTCTTCCAAAGAGCAGCTAAAGGTAAAGCGTGCTAAGAAAAAGTGCCACGCATCAGGATTTTCTATACTAGCATAGAGCCAGCAGCAAACAGCCACCCCAACTGTGGGGGTCCTACCACAGAGGCCCCCACAGTCAGCTGGGGTGAACTGGATGTCTCTGCTGTCCAAACCCTCCACTGCAGGTGGGCAAGGGAAGGGCAGTCTGCCTGCTCAGAGCCCTCACCCGGTAAAACTGTCCGTGGGCCAAGGGTTTTGTCAAGGGAATATGACCAAGAAGGCTGGGCTGCATTAATATTGAGAGCTGATTATTTTACACCTGCTTAAGGGCTGTAATAAAATTATTGCCTGGCTAAGAAGGGGCTAAAACGCGGTGAAAAACTCCTTTTGAAAGTTGGTCAGTCTCGTGTTAAAACATGAACTAAAATAGTGGAGTAACAGGTGGCCTTAGGCTTGGCTGACCAGCTCTGAATGGCCATACCAGGTGTTGCACAAGTGCCAGTGACTGGATCTCTGTGCAGAGGATTTGTGTCCTCAGCAGTCACCATGCAGTAGCTGGTTTGGGTTCCAGCATGATGCAGAAGGAAAATCCAGCTTATAAAGGCAGAGCTGGGCCTCTCATTTCTACCATCACAGTCATAAGGTGGAAACAAGAGAACAGACATCTGCCTGTCAGCACAGAATTACTGTCATTGTCTCCTCTTTTCTTCTTTCAGTTCCTTGCTCTGCAGAATGGGATAACTTTCTCCTCAAATGACTGTGGTATAAAGAGGCAAGGAACTTAGCTATGAAATGCTCTGCTGGAAGCACTTACAGAAGCTGAACACTGTAACCTGAGAAACATCATTCTGTTAGAAATCTATTCTAGACACACTGCTATACTAAATTTTCCTAAGCAGAGGTGATTTTGAGCAGAATTTTCTTTGTTTATAGGGACATGGGAAAGAGAGTAGGACAAAGAGTTGCAGCATGACTAGTAAACAGATCCAGATTTTATTAGGTCACAAAACTACAGCAGGTCACAGAGCTCTGTAAGATCTTCCAATTGTTTCACTTTTCCCCCAAAAGCCAGTGAAGCTCTCTGGGCACAGCAGAGAATGATAAGGCCAGTCCTCCCATACTAAATAATTGTGGTTGAATTCTGAACAAACAGACCTCTGCAGGATAGTGCTATTTACAATTACTCATATTAGTGAGCATGAGCATATATAAACACTCCGACCAGAACAAGAGCATTTTGGTCAATGAACCAGCAAACTGCAGGAAGGAAAAGGCAAAATCACTGCCGAAAAAAGGATGAAAATAAAACAACCAGTCTGAGAAGAAGCAGTAAGTTTGGCATTTCAGTTTATCTGACCAGAAATTCAGGTTTAAGGTATTTTTTTCCTTCTTCACATTACTCTTCCAATTCTGAGGCCCTTAGGTGCTTTAGTGTGGGCAGCTGAATTTGCTCTTCTGTTTCTATTTCCAGGATAACAATAAGCATTCACCAGATCAAATCTGATTTGTACCAGCACAGCTTTTGGCCTGTGCCTCCTTGACCACAGAGCCCACAGATGGGTCTTATCTAAGTTCAAAATAATATAATGGATTACTTAAAGCATCTCCTGATGACAAAGCACTTTTAAGCATATTCATGGTGCAGGACTGAGAAAGGACAGCTGGACGTCTGCAGGAACAAATGTGGTGTTTGTTTATAGCCAGAGTTTGCAGAGCCCCAGCAGTGATGCTCTGAGTCAATGCATCCTCCAGCTACCCAGGTCAGCACCATGTGTGTTGAGGTCACGTTAACCCTTCTGCACATGCAGCAGAGTGTTCCTGTAAATGATTGCTTACACCAGCTTTCCACTCCAGAAACCCTCTATGAGGGTCTTGTGTTGATAACACACTGACAGTGAATCAGACCCTGAGAATTTGACAGTAGACCAGCAATTAACTTTTAAACATACTGCCCAGCTGTGGAATTATTGAATCTAAATAAACTGCATGTCTAAGGCAATTTTCTTCCTTGCATGACAAACCTAGGTTGCTTTTAATCTGATCCCTAAATAGACCTCTCCCATTTGCATTTAGCCAAATATTTTGCTGTAAAACTTTAACAAGGGGAATGATGATTCACCTGAATTATAGCTATACATCTGCAGTAACTGTTTGCAAGGATGCTTGGATGCTCAACACACCCATGGGCTTGCAAAATAATCCACAGGAATGTACATTAGAAAAACACAGCCATAAACACAGCAAGATGAAGATTTCTCTGGGAACCAGTCAGCTAAAACAAATATTTTTGCTCTGAGCAATCAGAATCACAATTAAAAGGTGTTCTCTTCACTATGAGGTACATGCATACAGTTCATATAAAAGAGATTTTTAGCACTTAGGTCAGAAAGCGCATTCTTAAAAACTGCAAGCACAAGGGGCAGATAAAGAGCCTGAGCCCAGGTCGGCCCTGTATCACACATGAAGATTGATTGAGGCAGAGCAATTGCAATAACAAGCATTTCAATCATGCCCTAGGCCTTGCTAGAAAAGCGCTTTTAAAAGGCAACAATAGAGACACTACTGCTGAGACAGGAAAACTCCAGTGTGTATCATCTGGATCTCCCAGATGCTAGGCTGTGCACTCATGATGGATTGACTTGTCTATACCATGAGAGCACGCGGGGAGCATTTCATTGTTCTCTTCTTCTGCCACTATTCTTTGGACTCAGCCCCCACAGTAATGGGGCACGGGGCTGCACAGGGCCTCAATGGCATCACAAGGCTTCTTTCCTGAGCTATCATCACCATGTTCTGGTTATTACTTTTCTTCCTAAAAAAATTTCTACAGTTTCTGCTTTTCATGACTCAGAAACCAGCTGAAAATGAGGACCATAAGCTTTAACAGCCCTAGCAGATAAAATGTATTTGATATGCTATTTTTATTCTACTGTCATGTTGCAATTAAAAGGAAAGATTTGCCACCTCCTTCTTCCCAATTAAAAATCTCCAGATGGAAGTTGACTGGGCATGCTGTAGGGGAATAAGTAGTCACATTCATCCAAGAAGATAGCAATACTTTTTGTCCACAGCATCAAAGCAGTAGTCTGAAGGTGCAGAATGGGAATATACAGACATCCAGCAACATTTTTATATAAAAGAGGCACGCATTGGATGGAAAATTTAATAGAAGGAGGATGCATTCATTTGGTCAGTGATCAGAGAGACCCCAGCACTACAAATCACTGTACAATTGATGCCACAGCTTTGTAGCACATTGAGGATTTCCAGGTTGTCTGAGCTGTTTCCATTCTGTGTTGTGGGAGGGATTCTATCTGTCATAATTCCTATTTATTGTCTGTATAAGAACAGAATAGTGCACATTTGTGGTACTTGTGTCATTTCATAGGAAAAAATACAGAAAAGCTGACCAAGTAAAGGTGATTTGGGAGAGCAGAAAGGAGAAAAAGCAACTTTTTACACAAAACGATCTTGGAGCCCTGGAAGACTGCTGTAGCAAAAAACAGAGACCTGAGTGGAAACTAGAGCTTTGATAGATGAACAAGAGAAACAACAGGCTGCTCAGAGCTGCATGATGAAAAGTTCTGCTCCTTCTGCTCTATCACCTGTATTTATGTCTAGTGCCCTGAGAAGAGTCTCAGGGCTCAGGGTTGCTGCTGGTTTAAAAATAGATCTGCTAACCTGTGGTTTAATAGTTATAAGCCAAGAGTGTACAATTTGTTAAGTTTCAGGCCAAGTTTAGTCGTATTTCCACATCACAGCAAACCCACCTCCCCCTCTGGCAAGAAATTGAGAGATCATAGAATCAAGAACAAACATGTATGGCTGTAGGATGCACATTACATTTTTAAGCTCAGACACTTAAAAGTTTTCACTATAAAGCAGTTAATGATGGGCCAAAACCCCAAAGGTTTTTATCCTCCTTTCCCAGCTGTCAGCTTCAGCTGCAGATAAAACAGGACACTGATTTTAGCTTCATAGATAAAGCCAGCAAAACATGCAAAGCTGAGATCATTCCCACAAGCCCGGGTAAATTCCTCACGCACAAGACCATGGTGATTTTCTGTGTTCCTTTTCTTTTCTTTTGTTTTACAAGCAGCAAAAGTACCAAATTTTTATATTTGTGCCTGGGAAACATAGTTGTTTCCCTAAGTCTGTGATCTTGGCCCAAGAGTCAAAGGCCTTAAAGTAAGTGTGGTCAACTGAGAATAGAGCAAGTGTTGCAGTGCAGGTCTGATGGAAGGAGAGCAGCCCCAGGTACACCCAGGGTGTCACCAGGGATATTCCAAATTAAGGGGGCTGGTATTGTTGCCTTCCATTGACTTCATTACCCACTTGATTTCAAGCAACATGTTGTAACACAGTTCTGTAAACAAAATGCTGTTATTCATATTGACAGAGCCTGTGAAATCTGTGGAAATTATTAGTTTTACTAAAAAGCAGAAGAAAACAAGACACCTGACTTCCTCAAATATATGAAATTTGCACTAAAATCAAGATGACAAATTCATGTGTCTCAACATAAGCTGTGACAGCTGATTTACTGATTGGTTCTGAGGGAGCATAGAGAATAAAATCATTTCCCAGAGATCAGAACATGAGTTTTGGACAATGAAAAGTGCGTCAGTCATCCATTCCTCTGAAATAAGTGTCATTCATCTTAATATGCATTCCTGTCCTCTTGCTTCATTTCAGTTGGAAAATAATCTGGTAGAACTTGGTATATTTTTATATAAACTAAGCAGTGAAAGAATTATTTGCTCTGAGTATTACTTAAGACTGAGTGTGCAGTCTTTTTTTTAAAATGTGGGTTAGGATAAAGACTTTTTTTTTTTTTCATTTTGCACATACCAGATCTACAAAGGAAATATAACACACTTTTAGAAATCCAGGGTGCACTTTTTTAAATCTTCAACTACATTAATTCTCGTGTTCTTCATATTTGAAAAAAAAAATTAAAAATACAGGTTATTAAGTGATTTAAATCACAGCAGAGCCTTTACAACTGACTCAACAACCAGCTGTGAAAAGAGCCAGATTCTAGATGAAATGGACTGTAACATATTTACAAAAGAAAGTAAGGAACATAACCTTCGACTTTCCCTTAGGCCTCATAAAAGAGGTTCAGATGTGATTTAAGAGACCTGAGGAAAGAAGGTACAGAGGACAGCAGACTTATTTGATGGAAAAAAAAACACCAAAAAAAACCCAAACAAAACAAAAACCAGCTAAACCCTCCAAAATTTAGTTACATAAAATATTATAAGACCAATTATTTGCAATTAATTATATATCTTCCATCCTCTCTTCTTCCAAGAGACAACTACAGCGTAAAAATGTATTACTAAATTGATGTAATTCCATGTAAAGTATTCCTAAAGAAGAAAAAAAAGGTAAAAATCAGAAGTACTCTTTTCAGACAGTTTAGAGCAACAGCAACTAAACAGGAGTCTTGCATTTTCCCTCTGGCAGTGAAGTTCAGACCTGCACCAAAACCTTAATTGTCCCTGCAAGAGGGTTTCTCAGTACAGTGTGAAAAACTGAGGGGAAACTAGAGGGAAATTCAGAATTTTGTTGAAGATAATTTAATTACTTCATTTCTCCGTCATCACAACTACTTCATTCCTCCACAAAATTTCACCAGATCCATGTTACCCATGGCATCTTCCCTCATTCTTCCAGTTTATCGGACACCAACACAAGCCTTCTTAAAAACCTGGTGTCCCATAAGATATTTTCATATTTAGTGAAGAGGAAAAAAGAAGAAGCAAAAAGAAAAAAAAAATCAGTCAGGTATCCTATGAATCATGATGTGGTTTGAAGCCTGAATTCCTTAATAATAATGTTTTTGCTGACACATAATGTTTTTTATTTGCCTTCAGAACTGTCTGTGTTAATAATGAGTAATTCCGCTTGGAAAATATTTACATTAAAGTATTTATTCTTATGTCACAGGCACAGATAGTGTCCTCTCTAAAGGGAAAGAGCAGCCAGGAAATGACTAAGAGTGAAGCCAGTTTTAATGTGCTGCCCTGGGATATCCAGAAATCTAATATGCACATGAGAGCTATGACTCCAACCTCAGCCACCACCACTTGGGAGACACAAGAGTGGACTAGCCCTCAGGATTTGGACACCCCGCTGCACTCAGTCAATCAGACAAAAAACTTTTAGGAATTGCCAGCACAGTGATGGTTTTCAAAGCCAGTCCAGTGTAGCCTGCAAACACAGTTTAGAGTCATGTATAACATTTGCAGGATGAACAAATACCTCAGGCAGAGAACTATTTCCCATATTTCACTAACAGCACACCATTTTCCTGTACCAATCCCAAATTCACTCTAAACAGGCATTCTCATTTGGAGACAGAGGGAATACAATGCACTGCAATGTGGGTGAAGGGATTAATGATCTCTTCTGGAAAGACTGTCTGTGGAGAACAAATAGAATAATTAAGGGCTATGCTGATTGATTTAAGTTGTGAGGCAATAGGGACCTCGGTGACTACTCTGGACTCAGAACTATGAAGACAGCAAAGCTCAGGAAAAAGCTGAACTGGGCATTAGCAGTTAAATTAACAGTTAATTTGGGAATCCAATGTCAAGCTTTCAGACTAATTTTTACACCCTATAGTAAAAAAATCTGAGAGCAAGACAGTGAAAGTAAAACAGAAGAACACTTACAGAATGCAATTCCTACTAATTATTCTCTGCAATAATATCCAATCACCCTTTTAAAAACCCAGTTTGCATTTCACTAGAGAGTTTGTAAATTATATGGTAAGGTAAGATTAAAAAGATCTTTACCGATGCCTTTGTTTAACAAAGCATCCAAGATGTCTTTGCATCAGTTTAAAAATACTCAGTTGTAGGTAAGAAATATAACAGCATCTCTTTGTGTTAGGTTTAAAAGTTAAACTTTAAGTGGTCTACAGTGGTTTCAAATTTGTCAACTGCAATTGAACATATCCTTCTAAAAACAAAGTCGTTGCCTCTGTTAAAAATCTTGCCCAGAATACTTTCTCCATACACTGTCTGCTGTAAAAAGGTTGCCCAGTTCAGGCAGAAACAAGCTTTCCTGAGAAGCTGGGAAATTGCAGCTAAATAGGATAAAGATGGGACTAGAAGGGAACTGCCCAGTGATGCAAACAGGGAGTAAGGACAGTGCAATGTCCTGCTGAGCATCAACAGCAAAAGGTTTCCCAACATTGTCAAAGTAGGCTGTAGGCAAACCCACCAGAGTGAGGTGCTGAATGTGACTGCCTGCTACACCGACTTAAAACCGAAAACAGAGAAATAAAACTGAAAGAACAGAGTAAAACATTACCCACGTCATGTGTTTTTCTTCACAGCCATATCCAAAGATGAACATCACAGGAATTCTGCAGATGTCTCCCTTAAGTTCCTAACAGAAGATAAATATCTGCTGGGACTGAAACAGAACCAAGAAGATAAATATTTCGGGTTGAAAATGCCCAAAGGACTTTGCATGTCTTCAACACCACTTTGGACTCTCCGACTGTGGGAGACAGCAGTGAAATTCAGTGTGAAGCAAAGCCACGCAATAGAGACACAATTAAGATATGCCTTAGTCTCTAAAAATTCTGGCTTCCAAACACAGCAGGTTCTCTGTTTGCTTTGCATGACTGAAGGAGAAAATCCAAACATGATACATCACTTTCCCTTTTGAACTTGCACTTTCAAACATTTCCAGCAGCCTGTGCAGGAGGCAATCAAGGAACTAATGAGATCGCTGCATATGGCCTTTGGATGTTGTGGCCATTGTGTGCCCCACAGGCCACAGTGCCTGCTGTACACCACTCCTTAATGACATCTGTCCCCTCGCTGGACAACCCACCTGGCAGCACCTAGGAGCTGGAGAGCCAGTTGTCTCTGTTGTGGTGGGGACAAAAGGTTGACAAAAGGGCACTATTCATGGGGCTCCGTGACAGATTGTGCGGCACAGCATGGGCTCCTGGCACCATCCTCTGCTCCCAGTGTCCTCCTGAAGGGAGAAGGTTGAAGGCAGAGTGCTTTCCCATCAGTTATTATCATTTCTAAATTATGGATGGAGAAACAGTGCAAAAAAACTTGCATTTTGTCAGCGTTTCTGCCCACGAACCATCTGAAATTCTCCCAGTTGTTTTGCAGACGCAGAGCAGGCTGCCTGCTGTGCATACCCTACACAGTGGCCAGTCTGACACCTTGGCTGTTGGCAAGTTGTTTATTTGGTCACTTACCCATGGTTACAAAGCACATTGTTACATTGTGCTACTTTTATAAATGTTTCTAGGCTTGCTTTTTAAAAGTGGCCATTGCTTTTCAAAAGTGAGCAGCCCACAATGCTCTTAGGTGAACCAGAGCTAAGAAAAGTCCAGCCCTGCTTCTCTAAATCTCTGACAGTTTGCTCAACAGATGGATGAATTTATAAAGCTGAAAAGCATTGTTTCTGAGAAAGGTGACATGAGACAGATGTTAATCCTATTCCCTAATATTTTTCCCTGAGACACACAACTATGAGACTGAATTTACCTTTGCCATGATATAATATGCAAACTATTGTTTCTCTGTCTTGAAAAAAAAAGCTATTTTTTCCCAGGGAAAAATATACAGAGACATCCCTGAGTATTGCCACAGGTACCTTTAATGAAGATTTAAAAGATATTTCAAATGGAAACCCTGGCAAACCATTCCTCCTCCCCAAAACAATCAACCGCCAACAGCAAATATTTCTGCTGGCAAACACTTTTCTGCTCTATAAAATTCTTCTCTATTAGAAACCTCCTTCCCCAAAGGCCTGGTAAAAAGGGTTTAGAAAACTCTGTGAATATTGTCAAGTGGAGGCTGCACTTTGCCTTAGGGCCAGAAGGGACCATTAGATCATCTCATCTAACACCTGCATTAAAAAAGGGGAAAAAACCCAAGTCCAGACCACAATAGAGCAACACAAGAAAACCCCCAGAACTTCACCCACCCACTTCTGTATACAGTCAGCAAAATGTGCTTAGTTAGCAAATGTCTTCCACAAAGTCATTCCTTCGCCCTTGATCATCAAGAAATGGAGACTCCATTCAGCAGTTTCAGCAGGTTCCATTTTTTCATCTCTATGGAAAAGCCACGTTATATATCTCAAGAATTACTTCCCAGTAATGAGCTCCTCCTGTTCTGGTACCTGTGTTGGTATCTCTCAAATGCCACCCTGTGCAAGCAGATTCTACATCTCATTAGGTGGCTGTTATAGGGCAATATTGAACACATCAGTAATTTAGGAGCCAAGTTGTTCTAAAGTTTGCAGTTTGCCCATCAGTAATTGCACTGTGCTGAACGTGTGAGGTGGACATATGTTCTGTGGGTATTGACATATGTTCTGTGGGGATTGAGCCTAAGCCTGAATCTGGAGACAGGCTTTGATTGATGCTGAATTACATTGATTTACCCTCATCTGTAAAGTCAAAGGACTCCAGCTGTTAAAGCTTCTTTCTATGTTCCCCCTGCTTATGCAGAAACCTTGCATTTTTCATTTCACAAAAGTAATTCTTAAGCACAAAACCAAAGAGAAAAGTTATTTCACTACGTATTTGTTTAAAAGTTATAAAAGGTTTTAAATTTCTAATGAATTCAGAACTTACTACATCCATATTAAAAATCATTGGCACTGGCATATAATTTCCAAGGAAAATTTATGTTAATATCTTATGTATTTAACATTATAGCACATTACTGAACATTTTGCTAGAATTTCCCATTTATAATTCTTTACATGTTCTTTGCCTACCCTTGTTTGCTGGAACTTTTCCCACTTGGGGAAAAAATCCAGATTGGAGTTTTGTTCTCTGTTTATCAGCATATGATTATTTTGGCTCTGGGCCTGTACAGCTATGTTGATTTCCCGCAGTATAAAGAAGAGAAGACATTTCTGCTTTTTTGAGAGAAATTGTAATGGTAATACAAAATGACATCCATTGTCCTCATAAGAAAAAAAAAGAAAAAAAGTAATGAGGAGATAAAAAGAGAAGCAGAAGTTTAACCAGGAATAAATCCAACAAAGATGGAGGAATGAGGGCTTTTGAAATGGTATTGTGCCATAGACTGCAGAGTCAGCACAATGAAGGCTTGTGTTTGGGTGCACACGTGACGTGGCACTGAACATTGTCCAGCCAGGGTCACTAGGAGGAACCTTTTGTGGGACTGGCCTGCACAGGGTCAGGTCTGACACCTAATAAACAGCTCTAATATGCAAGCTCTGTTTTGTCTGCTGTGAATGGTTTTTCCAAGAGAAGAGCTAAAGGATGATAACACCTGAAAAAAATCTTCCCCAAATTACATTTTTTCCGAGTGATAGTCCCACTGACCAGTTTATGCTGTTTATCTACAATAACGATTTCAGAACAACCACTGCCAGTACTTTTGAATTTGCATCCTTGCCCATCCAAAGACAAGGAAGTACTTTGCAAACACTGGCTCTTAATTATTTGGGGAAATCCATTCATCCTCAAATGCCACCCATCTGAGGCATGCATGGGAAATTGCTTTCTCCAACACTGATGCACGTAGACTTTCTTAAGGACAAATATAGATGAACTTTTATACCACACAGCCTCCTTATCTCTGCATAGCATCATGATAAGCTTTCTCCTGTGTCAAAAACTATGCTAACCATTTGCAATAGGCAGATTTTTTTTTTTTTTTTTTTTTTTTTACTCTGGGAGAAAAAAAAAAAAAGAAAAAAAAAGATTTACTGGTTTGCTATAATTTATGGAAGAAACTATATCATTATAGAAGAGCCTTCATCTTTCATAGCCAGGAAAAAAAAATAGCATCGTGCTCTGCTTTCAGATGCCTCCACTGGGAGGCATCCCTCAAACTCCAGATAACACTGGCAGGCATAAGATGAACTCCAGTCTCCTCCAGGAGTGGAAGAGGAATTGAAGCTCAGACATAAGGATTTATAAAGTTGCTTGAGGAAAGCAACCGCAATTAAAAGACATATGCTCAAAACAAATCTTGGAATTTGTGAAAATCTGCAGGGCTGAGGCACCTACCTACAGCTAAATATATGCTCAAGTACTTTGTTGATTTAGGACCACAGCTGGGAGCAAGGAGTCTCTCGTGAGATTCAGCTCAGGCTCCCAAATATCTGTCAATGAGGAAATTAGAAAGCAGATACACATTTGCCACTATTCATGCTCTGTTCTAAACAACCTGCACTGACTTCAGGCTTATAGCAAATCTTGCTCAAAATCATGTGCTAGCTGGAGAAAGAAATCACCAGTATAAAATTATGGACTCAACATTAGGAACACGGCCGTGAAAACCTACAGGATGATGCTGCTTCCTTTCAGTACTAAACTGATCATCTCTGCAGTTCCTGCATTAGAGCTCTATATAGGCAGCTCAGCACTTTCCACACAGCATAATAACTCCCCACAAGCAGCTACAAGAGGAACCAGATCACATTAACCCATTTACATGCACAGCAGTTGAAACCTCAATGGGTATCAAAGCATTTAATAAATTACGGCCCGTGATAAGCGGACAGATGGTGAACTGTGTTGTGGGTTCCTGGACCCTGCAGAAAATCTCCCACAGCCCCTTCCAGGAACATAAAATAACAGGTAGGTGTTTAGAGTTAATTCCCTCTAGAACAGTATCAGCTACTTATCCAAATTAATGAATAACTTAATATTAATTTCAGCCCTGTTGCAAACATACACACATGGATCATCAATATTAAATTGTTACCAGTTGCAGAGCAGCAGTTTATTATCTGATACTGTATACAAGCAGAATAATCTCCTCTCCTTAGCTACATAAGGTTCCCTCTGGCTGGACGTTTGTGGGTTACAGGAGGTGATATCTCTTCTGAGATACAGATGCACAGAGAAGATTTTGTTATTGTTGGGAACACAAGGAATGATCGCTTTTAAAGATCCTGACACAGGTGGGGAAAGTGGTCTGTTCTGAAGATCAAGTAATTACAAAAAGCACCTATCCATGAAGAGCTGTATTCAGCTAAAGAATTAAGATCATATTGTCTTCATTCTGTCTTAATTTGCTAATTTTCTTATATTTCCCTCTTAGAAATATTTTATTTCAAGTGAAGTGATCAGAGCTCACTGAGCACCGATCAGCTGTGTATTAAAGAGGAATTAAAGTTTTAATTTAATTAAAGGTTAATTAAAGACTGTGCATAAAGAACCCTCCAGACCAAGTGCCTGTCATCCTATCTGAGCATGGCTATTAAAGTCATTTCTACAGCTTTACTTTCAGATCTTTATACATGGCTTCAACGTCTCAATTCCTCTCCAAGTCTTTTCAAAGTACCAATCCAATGTCTCATTTTTACTGCTTCTCTCCATCTCCAGATTTGTCAGACACAATTTATTCCTTATGAATCAGAACTAGTAGGTTTTGTCAGCTGATATTTCTCCAGATGTTTCGTGATCTCACATCTTATTAACTTTCCAGGATATTGCCTGCCAGTAAGATTAGGCACATAAACCTGTAATTGTTTGTCTCTTGCCCTTCCCAATGACTCCCATGTTAACAGGTCTCAGCAGAAAGGTCAGCCAGAGAAAGTACATGGAGAGCTGTTCACATGTCACATGCAGGGTAATTTTTCACTCATTCAGTGACCACAGTATTTTCAATTTTATATATTGAAAACATATATCTACTGGCACAAAGCCTGCTAATCCAGCGGTGAAATGGGAATGAAACAGTTATAAATAAAGAGAGGAGAAAGGAAGAGGGGAAGATGTTTCCCACACCTATCATTTGAAATCTCATCACCGAAAAAAAAAATCTCTGTCTTGCAAATACTCTTTGGTGTCTGGTGGATTTCAAGTTGCTACTAGTCTTCAGGTTATGCCCTGAAAGGAGCAGGAACAGTAGAAAGAGCAAGATGTGACAAGAGAGCTGGCAGGAATCCAGAAGGTATCATTTTCACTGTGCTGATTTGAGACAGTTTTAATGTTGAGGATAACTTCCTTGAGGTTGAAGTCTAAGGCATTCCAACTGTATTTATGCTAAGCTTTAGTGCACGTTTCTGTAGAGGTGGTGTTATTGCCATCTTTACACTTGCCTTAGACCAGGTAACAGAAAAAACAACAGTGGTAACAACACAGCAAGTGTCAATCCTTGTGTCCTTTGAGCTAAAAGACCTCAAGTACATTTAGAGATAGCATGAACATAGCAGAAAGTTCACTGTGAATTATCTACTTATAAAAAACATTGCTGGCACTGGACAGCTACACAAAATCTTCATCTTCTTCTGCTGCCCAAATTCAAGCTTGCCTCAATGTCATTAAATACTTTTCTCTCAAAATCAAAGACTTTACATATTTTTAGAGTACAAAACATGTCTGTGCTTACGCAGATGCTTCCCTCCTCTCCCCTTCTAAATGTTTGAAAACCAGGCACAGGTATCTCCCTACAGACTGACTAAACATCCTTGCTATGGCCACACAATTTTATCGTTACATTCAGTATGCTACGAGGAAGGTTATTTAGTTTATCCTAAAGAATGTCATCAACATTTTTTGAAAACTATGTTAAATGGAACTTTACACTGATTACCCTTGAACTTCGGTACACAACAGCCCTCAGAAATTCCTTCATTCCTTCCTCTCATATTCTCAGAAGGGCTGACTGTTCCTTGATGACGCTCCATCACCTACCACTGGAAGCCTCTACCCCTCACATCCTCTTCAGCTGGTTACTGCACTAACCAATCTCACCATCATCCTTCCTCACATTCACATTCTTCCTCTCATTAACCTCCTCACAAAAGGGCCTGCTGTTTAGATCCTCTTGGGAATTAGCTATCCGCAACTTTCAGGCTTACCACCAGCTCATCCCTCTCAATAATCTCAAAATTAAATTAGAAATGCCAGGACTTTCTTTGATTGCCTCTCCTCTCCATAGATATTTCTGTCCACAAGGTTTATTAAGTGCTCTTTCATAGCAGCTGCACGATTCCATAAATCCTGTAGCCTGTATGCTTGTTTGCCTATATGTCATCTATGTCATGTTTTCAAATTTGATTTCCTCAAATGCTGCCATTTCAGTCTTCCTTATCCTTACCAGAAAAATAGATGGAGATGTCTCCTCTTTATTTATATAAGCACTAAAAAGCTCAGATAAATTCTCACACACAAACATTTGCTGGCTTGAACTACTTGCCGGACTTCTGGTGAGCACAGTTTGTTGTGCTTTCAAAGCCCTGTCCCTCAGACTGATCCTAAATAAACGTAACCTGTGACCACAGGCAGGAAAGAGGTGCCAAAGCTGACAGCAAAAAAAGCCTCCTGTAATAAATCCTGGAGAAGGGTTCCACAGACATCCTACTGCTACAGGTTGATAGCACCACACAACGTAAAAAATCTGCTCCACAAAAAGCCTTTGCGCAAAACCTCTTTTCTAACGTTCTGCTCCCTCTTTTCCACTGGTTAGAGGGACTGGAATGTCTTTCTGCTCCTCCTGTTGAAATCTGTTCATGAAGGATCATGATCCAAGGTAAAATCTTGGCATCAGGAAAGCCAAGTGGCCATTAACATCAAAAGGAAACAAAACTTTGCCCAAAGGCTCGTTTGCCCAAAGGAACAAGCACAGTCATATTGTCAGGTTTCTGCATGCAGGGCGGGATTAACTCCGTAGATTAAGGCACTCTATCATCTCCTGAGTATTTACAATTTATTTCATCTAATACCAAGTATGAATTTTGTAACTAGCTATTGCATATTAGGCGCCTTCATTTTTATGATTTATGTTGCTCGTCTCTTGGCATCCACCTTATAACATAAATCAAACCATGTATAAAAATCATTGCCAAAAAGAAATAAAATTTATGCACAACTCATGCATAAATTTGTGGTCATGCAGCATCTCTAACTGTAAAAGATGTTCTCTAATCAATTTAAGGTGCATTATCTTTCTTATCTCAGAGCTCTAAAAATATGTGTTATATTGAAAACCTATTCACAGCAGTCCCCAAAAGCTGCACTTCAAACACTAACTCAGTTTCTGCAGCCAAAAAACACAGAAATACAACTTTTGTCCTAATTTTTAGCAAAGAATTATTACTAATTGAATTCAGTGTTCTTGAAGCACAAATAAAAGGTAACACCTAATGATAAGTACTTTCAACAACTCTTATGTGATTCAGTATTTTTTCTGGTGCTGTTGTTGTCTTTATGTGAACATGATTAGTTAAAGAACTACAGCAGTACATATAGTCTGTAAAGCAAGCTGTATCTACCACAGAGGTAAATATGAAAACTGCCAGTGCTGCTGCTCTCTAAAATTTTTCACTAAAGAGTTGCATATGATAAAGGGTAAATTTACCTTTATGAAGAGTTTTGATGAGTGGAAACATTATTTTGTATGTTTCCAAAAGAGTTAGTCAATTTTTCTAATTATTGATAAGCTTTCTTCTGTTTTTGGGTTTTTTTTTTTTCTTTTAAAGTTTCTTTAAAAGTGTTCTGAACCCAACTAAAATGACAAGTAAAATCCATTAAAAAACAAGCTATACTCTTATGATATTTATGGAAATAGAAAAACAAGCACATTTTTCATGCTTAAAAACTAGAATGAAGTCATAGACATACAAGATCAACAGTTTTCAGCAAAATCATCTTTCATGCAAAAAAAAGATACATATACATATATCCCCCAGTAAAGAAACATAGCTTCAAATATTTTTTTCAGACCTGTCAACAGATACAGAGATGGAAACACACTGCACCCCTCCTCTAGGTACCTCAGTGCTATTAAAATTGTAATTCAAGAAGCATAAAAGCCCAAGGAAAATGAGCAAGAGAGGCCTCCCATTTATCATAATCATTAATTAAAATAAAAATAATTGCATTTATATAGATCTCTAGCTGCTGGATGAAAGACACAGATTTCTTGACAAAATTTCCACACAAATTATTAAGACCCCATTTCCAGGGCCAGTGAATGGATGACAGCCTTTCTCCCTCCATAACACTTTTTTAGTTTAGTAGACTTCTACTACATATAATTATGGATATCTTGGAGGATTTTGTCTGGATCATTTTCAGCTCACAAACCTTTTCCTATCCTGGATTGAATTACCAGAGATACCTATCACTCCTTAGTGGTCTGCCTGGACCCAAACCCAAGGGGTGCAGTACTTTCTCTGTAGACAGAGACCAGGTCAAAGCTGTCCCCACAAAATCCCAAATCCATGGATAATAAATAACTCCAGCTCTTGAGAGACCTGAAGGCACAAAGCCCAGACTGCCTACGTGGAAAAGCCACCCCCAGTCCCTGCGCTCGGAGTTAATATTCCTTCCCCTACATGAACTGACCTCTCTCACTCAGGGGAGCTTCATGGCATGGCTTTCATCTAGCCTAGAGACCTTAAAAGCCCAGCTGGCCACTTCAGCCCAAATATCCTCCAAGCCTGTGTGTGGATCCCCACACATTTCTTCGTGTGGCTTACTGAAGGCTTGCAGGGTTCAAGACTGAATAGGGATCTCTCTCCAACTGATTTCGAGCTCTCATTCCTGAGCAAACGTCTGGTGACTCTAAAAATAAGACACTCATGGTTTATGGCCCTGATCAGGCATTTGATTTTCACAAGGGAAATAATACAGAAATAATGATAAATTGTCCAATAATTCCTCCGGAAGGAATCCAGAGAGAGGAGACATTGAAGAATTTAAAACTAAAGGCAGGACACGCAATTTAACAGCAGAATGGTTTTGTTTTGGAAGAGTGCATGTGAAACGTTACTTTTGACTGTTCTTTTTACTGGGTTTCTTCTACTGAGAATACTGGCTGGAAGTAACAGTGACAAGTGAAACTCATTCTTTAAAGAGTGCTGTGGCTTTCTGTAGCTCAGTGTGGCATGTCCCTGAAAACTGGGGTTACAATCTTGCACTGCAATTGCAGAAATAAACATTTGTTTATTTAGCATGTCCCTTAATCACCATATGAACTTCAGCAGTCTGCTGAGGTCCAAGAATTATCCCAGCTCCTGGAGACCTGGATAAAAAATTACACAGTTGGAAAAGCTTTCTGTGTGTATTTGTACAGCAGCACATGCACAGCACCACATACTCATGTCTTTCCTGTAAAGGAGAAGAATAGGTAAGCCTTAGAGCTGGAACGCTAAAGTCCTTCCCAGTTTGAAAATCACACTGCTAAACTGCAGAGAAATGAGCTCTCTGCTCTGAGATCTGGCTGTGCCTCATGACATTTAAGTACAATTCGAGAAGGACAGAGTTTTCACCACGTGCAAATCTTTGATACACTGACATCAATGCCAAACCTGCCATTTAACTTCAGAGGGGTCAGAATTTTAGCTGAAATCTCACTGAGACACTGATACAACATCAAGATCAACCCTAAAAGGATCAGAATAACTAAAAGTAGTTGATTTACAGAATTGAAAACTAATACAATCAATGCCCTCCAGATGAAAGCAGAGTGAATCATCTCAAAATATCTCACCCAGGCAAGACAGAGATGGCAGGAAAGCCTCAGAAAAGTTTAGCAATGACCTTCGCAGCACTCTTTTTCATTCCTATTGCTTTGCAATTGTAAACCATGATTTCAATTTATTCACACATAGCCAGCTCGAAACACAGTCTAACAGCTCTTCTCCACAGTTCTGCATAATGCTGAGAAAAGACAACTGATAAAAGAAATACTCTAAATGGCTTAACTTAGACAGTATGGATATTCATTTCATTCCGTGGTTTACGTGCACCCAACAAAGCAAACCCAAATGAAACTCAAAAACCTAAAGTGATCAGAGACAAGACTTATTTCAAGACACAGGGTACAGTAAGGTAAAGCAGCATTAGGAGAAAGATTGCTCATCCTTTTCAGTCACCAAAACGTAATTTCTTCCATTCTCATCCACCTTAATAGAGGCCACAGAGCAGATGCAGATGACACTTCACAAATTCTCTCCCTTTTTGAACACTATATGTTCTGAAAAACTCTTTTGTTTTTAATCTATTTTTTTGCATCTTTTATACAAGGCAATGGTGCTGGGGCACTCACATCCCATTGTAGCTGGAGAGAACTGTGAGCACCTTTTGTGAGCCTTTTATCAGAAAGTCCCTCTGATCTTTTGTATTTTTACATCAATGCAAATTCTCTAGGAATACTCTAAATTGCTACTCACGCTTAATATCTCCACGCAATTCAGCAGCAAATATACCTCCATTATGCATTCAGAGCCTGGAATTCATTACTAAATGCTATTTACCTCAGAAATAAAGACACTGGAAAGACCTATTACCTGGTGTGAGCTTTTCTGCAAGGTACTTATCTATGTGCATGGAAGCAAGCAGACATTTCCAGTGCCCCTATCTGTACCACTGACACTGCACAGCCTATTTAGGCTTCTGAAGGGGGAGGGTGATGCCTCTGTGACAGGTTTCATGTGCATATTCTGAGTAACCACTGCAGTGATATCAGGATGACAGGTAGAAGGAGCTGCTACTGACTCCTTTTGTCTCGGGTTGCAGACACAGCACTCTAAGCAACAATCCTACCATTTCACATTTACAGTTTAAAGTGGTGAATCAGATTACTCATTAATAACCTGTAGTTTTTTATTATAATTACTTGTAAAAAAGAATGCCAGGAATATCTTTTAAATTATAAATGTTCTTGCTGGTTTTTCAGGTCCATTGTATGAGGTTTTGGTGCATTTCTGACTGGCAGGGCTCTGTGCAGGGGATTTAGGAAGATAGGATAGACTGTAAATGGTCTAAAAAACCCTGAGAAATATGGGACAACTTCATTGTGGACAAACTTCTATTCATCCATTGAGTGTAATACAGTGAGTGACAGCTTATACAGAACTTGGCAGGCTTCACATACAGGCAAATAAAAGAAAACTTTTAGCCTGTGATGAGCTTTATGACAGGGCAGTAAAATCCTAATTGAGACACACTGAACCATACAAAGGAGTTTGTATAATACAATACAGGTTTAAATGAATAGACATAGTCATAAGAAGATGAAAGAAACTTCCTTTAATGATAGATCCTCTTTTTTTAGAGTATTAACTTATAATTTTTGCATTTGTTGATTTTCTTACCTATTCTTGTCATTTACATTCTGCATAAGTAGATAAATTCTCATATTTTCTGTCATTATTGTAATTATTTTGACAAGTTTTAATTGCACTAATCATTTTTAATTCCCCTTTTTATAGGAATACATAACATGGCCTCAAACTTGTATCATCTTGCCTTAAAAATTGTGTTACCACAAACACCATTCTAAATCTGCTGAAATCCAACAGATGTTTAGTTCATTACCACATAGGGAGTGTGGGAATAGCTTTTACCATAGTTCTATTCCAATGCATCCTCACTACAGGATTTGGTATGGCAGGATGATTTTTATAGAAATTAAGTCAGCTAGAGCTATAGAACAGGAGATATTCAAGCTGAAATGAATAGACCTTAGCACAGCTCAGATACTTGTGCAGACAGACCATCTAAAGTGATCACATGGCAATTAAAGGATTCATAAAGGAAATAAAAATAAATACCTGATGGCAGAGATTTATTTTATATCCTCCTTTGCAGCGTCGTGACAAGGCATCTGTGAGGACGTGAATGATCTGCTGAACTTTAGTCTCTCTCAAAAAGTGTCACAGTCTTTGTTCTGCATGAAATAATGCTCATATAAAAGGCTGCATGTCCTAAAGATACCTCAGTCAACCAGCACCCTTTCTGAAGTCAGGAACAACTCAAGCTCCTGCCCCAAACCCAGCTCAAGTTTTTCCAGCTGATATTCTGTCCTCAATGCTATCTCAATGGTAAATGTTAAACTTATATCTGGCCTGTATCCATCCCTACTTCATCAGCCCTTTTGACCTTCAGCTCTGCCCCCTTCCCACTCAGCTTATTCTGTGCTGTGTTGGTTCCTTCCAACTCAGCTTATTCTGTGATTCTGTGATTCTTATACTCTGAAAAGGAAATTCAGTCTAAATTGTTTGTGGTGTCTCCACTTTTTGTTAGACCAGGTAGCGGCTGCATGGGTTCTGCTTCAGAGACATGCTGATACAGTACCTGCCTGCCATTAACTTGAAATTAAAACTGACTGCCACTGTCTGGTCAGAAAACATGAGACACAGATGCCAGTCTTCCTGAGACCAGGTACTGACTGAGCTAATGCTTGTCATTTTCTGGTTGGTAACATTTACCACAGTTCCTTTCTGTCAATTAGTCCTTAAAGTTCAGAGTTCACTTTGCAAGCATATTATCCTAACCCTTTTGCTTAGCCTCTTCCATCAGACAGTGATAAATTCCCCCCAAAGATAAAGGATCACAGGAATACAGGCTTTCTTGATCCTTTCATATTAGCCTCATTTTCCCAATTGAAATCTGAGCTTGGAGGATGAGACAAGTCAGATCCACTTCAATGTGTTTTGCTCGGTATGATTGTTTTGATGTCTACACATTATAAACCCACATTTCTGACATATTCTTTAATTTAATGAGTGACCTTCCTACCTGATTGCCATATGGAGTTCGTACCCATATGCCAGTTCTTGGAAGCGGAACATCTCCCTTTTGAAGACTGCATTGAAAACTCCTCAAAATTTAAAATCATTAGCACTTTCTGTCAATTATATTTGCATAAACAATCGTCATTACCCAGGAGCTGCAACAGGATGAAAAACACATACGCAGTTGAAGAGACCATTCTTCATTTGAAAATCTTCTAACAAATACCTGGCTTGGACCTCAAAGCTGTCTTGGATTTAATTTTGGAGAAAATGAGGAGTGAAAGGGTTTAAAAATCCAGGGACCATTTCTCACCTTGTCATTTGGCACCGCTTCACTAATTTAAACAGATTTATTCGCTCGATATCAGCTAGTGAGGTAACTCTAGGTATTCAATAATTAAGGTATTACTTCCATTTTACCATGGCCACAGTTTAAAAAAAGACAGCTTCTGTCTGGGAGAGACAGACTGAAAGAGAAGGAGAGTGTAGAACTGTTTCCATGGTAACCCTTGAGATAACAGTAGCAGCCTACCTAGCCTAAAGGGATAGGTAAGTGAGATTAAAATATGTGTGTAAGAGAAGCCCTTTCAAGGTCCTTTTCCAGGTTAAATACATAAATTTGAATTTAGGTACTGCCTGAAAATTCTAGATATAATGAATCCTATATGTTCCATATAAACAGTAAAAGAACATCTGTTTTACACTGTACTGAACTAACTAACACCAAACACAAATTCCTCAGAAGCATGTTCAAAGTTATCCCACAAGGAGTTTAGTGGTGCTGCAGTGAGGCTTCACTAGCTCGGCTCTGCCTCTGCCTCTTTGCAGACAGCCATTATAAATCCAATTAGAAACCTCAAATCCTGTGCAAATATTTGCCACAACTTAAGCAATTCCTTTTTTTCTGTGAGGGGAAGAAATAATTATCACTTATCTCCAATCTCATGTATTCTGTACCACCTGCTGTTCTCATTATTCTACTCTCAGCTGTTTCGAACTCTTTTTGGAAAGTGTGGTGCCCAGAGCTGAAGGCGGGATTCCAGCTGAGGTTTCAACAGCACTGAGGTGAGCAGTGTAATTACATTTGACACTCCTCCCACAACATTCTGGAATTATATTTGCCTTTTAACAACTGCATCATGTAGTTGGCAAACAGCTGACTAGTCCAAGCCCTGTGCTACATAGGTTTTTGATTTCCAAAAATAGAATGGCACTTTATTTTCACTTTAGTCTCTGTTCAGATGCCATCCTTCAGGATGCTTCATTCCCTTACTGTTCTTCATTTAGAGTCATAAGGAATTTTGTAACTGAGTTGGTTGTTTCATTATCTAAGTTAAAGTAAAATGCTGACCAGAACTCAGTATACAGCAGATCCATCTGGTCTGCCTCAATTTCAGAAGCCTTCCCAGTTCCACACTAAGCCATGGCTTAGGACTTGGACAGGTGAACAGCTGGCTTTAAAAAAAGTCATTTTGTTATGGCAGTGACCATTTTGTTATGGCAATATAATAGCTTACCTAAATGGCTTATGAGGAATGGCATTTGGAACTGTTAAAAAAAAATATATATCTTTATCTAAAAAGTACTTAAAACCTCTCAGATACAGCAATGACATTGCTTCCACCCTGTTGGAAGTTCAATTATTCTATCATAATTACATTATTTGTCAAGATAAAGTCTGGGTTTTCTTTGTACAGAATCCACAAGGAATTGAAATTTGACAGCCTACTCCGGCACCAACTGAATCTTCCACACTTTCTCATTGAAAAGGTAATGGCTGAGCTAATTTTTCTCTTCTCCCTTGGGACATAACTGATGAAATCTTACAGATAGACACTAATACTTGAAAAATTACTCCAGTGAACTCCTGAGGTAGTCTAGACCAAGTCTAAGGTTCATCGAGCTCTTTAACAGGAAAGCACAAAATCTACTCTTTCCTTGTACTGGCCTTCGCAACTATCCTCTTCTTAAAATTAACTTCATGATGTTTCTAATCATAATTAACTGTTTGGTGAAGACCAAAACAAAGAAGCCACTGACTGTTCCAGTCCTGTCTGCTTCACCCTTCATTTCCTCCCTTTGGTTTTTTGGTTTTGTTTTTTTTTTTTTCTTTTCTTTATTCCCAATATAGTCATAGAACCCCCAGTTATCTTTTACACACTTTGCAAGCAAAACATCCAGAACTTTTCCCCTCAAATGAGTCCAACATGACTGAGACTCAGGTAGGTGGGTAATTCACAATTTAAGCCATAAAACCTTTTTTAGACATATCCTAAATGTTCACTCTTGTGCTACTGATAAGTAACAGCTGTGGGTCCGGTAGACTGGAGTAGATTCCTGAAGAGCAGTTCATCAGCTACCAAATAGACTTCCACTCACACAGAACCCACTGCAGAAAGCTCAAAGGAGACTTTTGCACTGTATAAAGTGTCACTTTAACCTGTACCTTGTTCTTAAATTGCCAAAGCTCTGACTTAACCATTCCCTTCCTTGCACTTCAAAATGCACCATTTTCTCTAGAATCAATGTAAAGAGTGGTTTTTACCACAGAACTGTAGGGAGAGCAAAAGTATTTTGACTTCCATTTCAGAGTTAGATTTTTTTTAGTTTTTGTGTTCTAGGATCCTTGTGAACTTGTTTCAATTTTTTCCAATACTCAGCTACTACCTTCTACTGGCTTCTCATTTGCACCCAGCTTCCTCTTCATAAATTGTCAAGTAACTGCCTAAAGAGAGTTTAAACATCATGAATTCTCACCAAAGATTTAAGTTATTTCTTGTTGGCAGATATTTGGAAATTAGCCTGCATGTGTCTGTCCAAGAGATAAAGAGAAATAATATTTCCCCCAGCTGGGGAGAGTCTGGCAGTACTAATGATGAAGGTGTCAGGGGGGGAAAAAAAAGAAAAGAAAAAAAATCTGCTCATTCCTTCCTCGCTTCCTTCCTTCCCTTTCTCCTGTGATGACTTCAGGGTGATTTGCTAGCAGCCTATCTTCTCCAACCCACTGCTGATTCATTACCCTCTTGAGCCCAGCCAACAATCTTATCTGCAGCACCTACAGCACCAGGCGTGACAAACACAAATTAGCAGAACACCAATGGCATTTGTCAAGTAGATACAACTCCCTCTGTAAACTTCTATAATCGATATTCTACATTCTGTGTCTGCTCCAATTGGAACCTGAAACAGTGATGCTATTCCTCATAAAAAATGATCATACCAGCAGGTCCTGAAGATGAGGTTAAAAGGCTGTGAGTTTGGTCTCATTTGAAATACCAATGTATTCAACAATTACTCCTCTATTCTTCACTCTTGAGGTAGGTTTTTAAAGGGAAAAGGAAAATAAAATCCACACTATGTAAGAATACATAAATTCATACAGTTTTTGTATGAATTGTATGAAATGTATAATATTAGTATTATCATACTAATATATGCTTACAATTTCTTTAGCAGTTAAGTTTTGTGCTCAAGAACGAGTGCTGTCATTTCTCCAGTAGGCTCCACTTTGCTGCAAATTGTCCCTCACTCTCTCCTGACTCTGCCATGCTTAACAAGCAATAATTACTGTACCACAGGAGAATTACATTTGAAAGTTTTAGTAATATTTTAGTAATATGAAGTCTGATTTAGCATTCCAGACCCAGAAAAACCTCAAAGCCAACAAAAAAAGTGTAGGACATTAAATCTTTGAACACTAACTAGTGAGTAAATGCAAAGGGTTGTGAGAAGTCTGAAGTGGAAGTCCTGAGCAAAGAAATGCAGGGCTGTATCGGGGTTATGTTCTGTCAGTGTAGATACCTGCACTACCCCTGAACCATCTCACACAAGCCTGAGCTGGCATCACAACTACATGAGCACGATGCTCTGACTGTGCCATTTATCCCATCCCAAACCACGGTACCCAAGAGCCATCAAAGCAGCAATATTTCTTCTGGGATCAAGGTGGTGCAAAAACCGTGTTGCAACAGGCTGACCTACACAGAGCAGTGGCAAAAGTGCAGTTTGAACGTTTGGTAAACTGTGCCACTTTTCCTGTAAGTGACTTAATGGATGCAGCACTTCAAATCTGTTCCCATGGCAATGTAGAAACAGTGGTGGCAATACAGGCAGTTTCCTCTTAGACTCGCAATACAAGGAGGAGAACAAAAGCCTTTTCTCCATTTGAATGAACAAAAGGAGAAGCATTTTCCAGTGCAAACATGTAAAGCCAAAATCTTTCCCATGTCCTGACCACAGTAAAATTCATGAATAAACAGAAAAGACTTGCCAAAAAGGTCAAAAAACTTGGGTTTTGCTTTGTCAGACTAACAGGGGTTAGGACTGATTCACAGAAAACAGCCTGCTCCCATTCCTCCTGAGCTAAAAATCAAAGCAGTGTTGGAAGAAGAGTCCCAGATGTTCTTTCAAGAGGGCAAATAAAAGAGAGACGGCCCAAAAAGTAGCTTCAGCTCTGCTGACTAGTCATCATTTTCCGTTGTTTTTGGAAAGAGACACGGCAGTAGAGGAAGAAAAGAGATGCACCACACAAAAAGTGGTCACCCATAATAACTTCAGTCCTGAGGTCAAACAAAACACAGGCAGCTATCACATGGTCTACATCAATAAAAACCCAGCAAATTCCTAGGCAAACAAAATTCAAACCAATTATCCTAATTGCCTCTGCTACCCTAGGAATCTGTAAAGTCCTATCACTCCCAAACAGAAAATACTTCTCAAGCTGCTGGCCTCACTAATCAAAGGGTTTTCTTCGGAAAAAGATATCTCTTTCCCCCATTTTCCCGTTGTCTAGCATCATCTCAGTCTAGTTTGACTTAATCTTTGGAAGAGATTGCTTTTAGGCAGGCCTCCAAATCAGGTGTTGAGAAAGCAGCAAGTCTGCATAGTTGAGGGAAAAACTTTGGATGAGGGTACCCAGCTGCTCAGGTAGGTATGTCACTACCTATTGCAGCAGCCTGCTTTTTGTATTTGCATTCCAGTTGTACCTAAAAACACCCATCAGCAGCCAAAATTCCATTCTGCCACACTTGTACTTACATGAATCTACAGCTGTCTCACGCAGACACAGTGTAAACACTGAAGTAGTACGACAGGCTCTCCTGAGGGACTAAACTTGAAGATAATCCTTTTGCTAACTTTCTAAACTCAAACACTTGAAAAACTAATGCAAAGCCTTGCTAAAGTACTTGAAGCAGCAGTAGTAAGTTTGTAGGAAGATTCCTGAACCCCACCCTATGAAACAGTAGATCCTGAAATTAATCAGAAGCCTGACCAAAGAACACAGGTATTTTATACCACTTTCCTTAAGGAAATACAAAGTTTCAAAAGGAAGTAGATGACATCTCAAAATTATCATCTTAACTTATATTGCTCTGTAAACCATTGCTGTCATCCCATATGCCATCCATCACCTATTGTCTATCTTCAGAAGCCCAGGTCAAGTTCCCCTGTTTCCCTTTCTTTTTCTAATGGTTCTGTAATTTAGAGCTTCAATCAGGTCTTGCTGCAGTCGTCATTTCAGATCTAGAGCTGGCAGCAAATCTGGACCAAGGAATAGCACAAGTGTAGAAAATCAAAGTGAGACAAGAGATTTTTGAAGGCAGCAGTAACAAAATCATTCTGATTACACTGTTCATCCATCTTATCAAAAAGTCCTTTGCCTGCCTTCCTTATTTTCTTCTCCTGAGTGTTAGTCATGAAGGACCAAGATGCAATAATAGACATCCTTTCGATGAACACACTGTGCTACCACTTGTGCCCTGAAACCCAGGACACTGCCTAGGCAGCTGCTTTCCATCTCATACTGCCTGACACAAAGTTGAGCACTTAAAAATGAAGAGCTCCTACAGAGGAGATGCAGGTCTACCACTACCCTGCCTTTTAATTAAATAATAAACAGGATTAAATGGAACTTAATCTAATTCCATGGGAAATTCACACCCACTCCATGGGTGTGCATCACTTGCTAGCAGTCAGCACTGTACGGATGTCTCTTTTTATTAATAAATGCTCCTCCATCCCAGAGGCTGTGTTTGTGTGCCTGTCTTTCTTTCACTCTTGACGTGTGGCTTTTCTAATCTCTTGCTTATAAACCCTCAAAAATCCATCATTGGGGTATTCTGAAAGAATTAGTACTGGATGTCTTCGCACATGTAAGCTGCAATATATTCTGTCGTTCACAATACCTGATTGAATTTAACCCCGTGAATGAGGCTGGGTATTTTTTGTTAATATTAATGAGACAATTATTTACTTCATAAAGGACACAGAGGCAGCTTCTTTTTGCTGACTGCACCGTGCCAGGCCCTACTTCCCAGCACAAGGAATAGTCTTTACACCCACTGCGATCCTTAGTGATAAGAATTTGGGATGTTCGCTTTTGCAGTGGTTTTCTAACTGCATGAGCTGAGCGTGGTTTGGAGACCCACCATATTTGAGCTCACAGAGAAGCAGTGATACCTATTCCACTTCATCCCTTGTGTAACACTGTCTGAATCAGGGGAACTTAGTTGGCCCAGATATGATTTATGCTGGACATACTACAGCAGTAATTTCAGAATAAGAATATCACAGTGACCTTGACATGCCTTCTGTTCTCTGTTGTTTTTAGCAGTTTTAATGAATACATCTTTCTTGAGCAAAGGATCAAGATGTGGTCCTTTAGATTACCCACACAGATGATGGCTTCTAAATTCATTTTAAAATCGCAGCAAACGGATTTAGGAGTTATTATGAACAATTCAGAGATGGTGCCTGCCGAAAGCCTGATTATGCTCCCAGCCATCATTTTTCAGACATGGGGAAATCTGTTGAAGTAAAGCTCCAATTAGGATGCTTGTGTTCTTTTAAATTAATGTCTAATTTCAATTTTGTTTCCTAGTTCCTCCTGTCATCTTCTGAGAAATACATGTGTTGAAATCGCTCCTTTGATGAGGCACAGACAAGAAGCTTAGTGTGCTTTGATGTGGAAAAGGAAAATGAGCCCTTTTTGTTTCTGTGGAACCAGCTTGCAAATCAAGGAATGATCACAATTACTGTACTTGATACAGGGTAAGCCCAAATATTTTTCTAACCAATAAGGAAGGCTGGAAGATGCAGCTAACCCAGAGAGTTATGAACAACCAAGTAAGGACAAGATCTTTCATAATTATCTAAGCTTCTGTTTTCAGTTTTTTTCAAAGCATCACGAAGCAGTGAACTGGAACAGCAAACTGTGTTTGGATAGGGAACTCTGCAGGACAAAGCCATGTCAGCTAGACACCAAAGAAGTTCAGACCTCTAGCATTTGACTCCATGTATTTGTAACCTTTACATCTCTTAACTGGTCAGCAGCAGAACTGGATCGCAGTGGCAAGTCCCTCTTTGGCTGCATTTGTTATTGTCACCTCTCCATGCCCTGCATACACAGGAGAAAATGACCGAGGACATCCAAAACACTTTTACATGATATATCCCAACTGTGCAGAGGGAGCAAACTTTGACTGTGGAAAAAAATATAGTTCCATAATCTGTAAATGTACTTTGATGTGTGAACAGAAGGGGTCCAACTGTACAGCCGCATTCTCCCCCTATAAATATATGTCCCTTAATTTCATCTTTTAGAAAAATCAGAGACAAGGCTCAAAATGTCCTCAGAACAGGCAAGAACAAAAGTACTTTTGATGCCAGTGTGAAAAGGGTCAAGTCTACTTTCTGCCCTGCTGATGCAAACTGGAAATGGGAATTTCAAACCGTGTTAACATACTGAAAATTGTGAAACCACTTTGTCCATCTGGCTAACTCCAGTAGCTGTCAACAGAGTAAAGGAGGTGCATGCTCAAAGACTTTCTGACCCCACTGCATCTAGAAACATTAGCAATTGCTTCACATTGCTGGATCAGGTTTTCATATACAGCATGATGCCCCAAAGTGAAAGTCACATTAAAAATGGATTAGATTACATTAGATGTGCTAAGTGCAGCATGCCTTCAACTCCCATGGACTTCTGTGAAAAGGGGAAATACAAGCACTTTGCAAGAGATGGCCTGTTGTGATGGGCTGGTGCCCTCTTACCCTTTCAGAACTTTCTCATATGTACTCTGTATCAGCAAAAGGGAAAACTTTTACTGTTATTATGAGCTAGGGCATACATTAGACATATATCATTTATTCCTCACATACTTTGCTCAATAAAACCTCTGCTGTTAGTTTTAGAATTGGAAGTTTCCAGTTCTGCTAAGTTTTATTGTTCCTTTGACTGATTGCACACAATAGAGAGCTGGCTGCTACTTTACTTTATGCTGCTTGGGAATTTTTGATGCTTTTTTGAGCAAGTTTCTTCCAGGTCAGTTCCATGTACAAAGCAGGCTGAGAATTAATAATATTAATAAAAATGCGCATTAATCAACAAATTCATTTTTTAAAGACACTCTTATAGTCAGCAAAAGGTGTCATAATGAATGATACATTGTCACCCTGATTCCACAAGCCACCTGCAGCTCATCACGAATCTATAAAGCAAACTCTTCAAATAGAGATAAGCAATCTTCAGGTCCAAAAATACAGCAAGAATGAAAGCAGAAACCTCTTCCCTCCATTGTGAGTCTGTCCCCTCGCAAAATGACAAACCTGGAGCAGCTACATTTGGGGCTCTCTCATGTTCCCACTTCTGTATTCTTTTCCATTTCTTTGATCTATAAAATCTCAGCCAGTGGGGACTAAACCAATCCAGGAGATTTACATGGCTTCTCTGTTCACTTGTGGGTCCTTACCACATTCTCTGCTGCAGGCACTTTTTTACAGTTCGTTTTAATTCTATTCTGAAAAACACGAATGTCATCATGGAACAGACATTAGCAGCAGAGTCTGCATCCAATCCCCCACCGACCTCTGGATTAAGAAACTGAGATTCTGTTGCTGGCTATTCCATAGACTCGTGCAAATGGCTTCAGTGCTGGACTCCTCACCCTACACAAGTGCATCCCATTTGTATTATTCTGTGTATCATTGCTAAAAAGGGACCAAATGAGTAATACTACACTTCTGGTCAGCCAAAGGTTTTTCCTGAAGACAATTTCTTTTTCTGAGAGGAACTGTCCCTACCTCTGGCCATTGTCATGCCTTCGAGGCCAGACAGAGAAAAGGATATGGAAGAGTTTACACCACTAAGAGAGTGCTAAACACAAGCTCTTTGTCTCACATTATATGACTCTTCTGATAAAACACTCCCAGGCAAAGTTAAAGAGGGCAGCAGCTGTTGTTGGCATCTCACAAACTCAGCTGCCCAGCCATACCCTGCTTTTCTTGCCAGGTAACCCATGAGGGAGAGCCTTAAATCCCAGAGAAGCCAAAGAAAGACATGCCTGCAAGCATCATCAATGTGCTGGCAGATGCAGAACACAATGCCACGGAAAGGAATGGTGTTAGCAGGAGCGAGTCTAAGTGTGCCACAGAAACAGAAACTCTGTATTTTACCTACCTGGAATTAGAAAATCCTTGCAGTACACTGCAAGACAAACTTCTGAGAGTGACAAACAAGTTTGAGGCACTTTTTGCCTGGCGTTCTTCTGCTTCCTACAAGTACACAGAGACCCCTAGCTGCAACTCTGCTTAGGACAAGCATTTGCCTGAGAATACCATTTAATATCATTTTAATTGAATAGTCAGGTTTCATTTTTAGCAGGCACCACATGAAGCCACAAGACTGTACAAAGCCATTGTCCTGTACAGAATACCTGGCAAGGTCTTACAAATTTCCATTGGCACAAGTTTGTCAATCATCTGTGCAGTTCTCCACTGAAACTTCTTGGTGGAAAGGTAGCTCAAATGTGTATTATTCCCTGCAGAAGTAATCAGTACAGCCTGTCTCCGAGCAGTATGATTATCTACCTCAAAGCCCCGTGAAAACTGACGTATCATCAGGCATTATTTGATTCTTTGGAGAGACACACCGGGAAGCCCTTTAAAAGTCAGTTATCAATCTTTTATGCTTAGATGAAGTGCTGAGTCCCCATTGCTTTCAAGACACGGCTCACAGGCTGTCCCGAGAACAGCTCTGGAAGCACAAGGGGCGCAGGTCTCGGGTTGACTGCACAAGGCAAAGGGCAGGACAGCTGGGGCAGGCCTGCCCTCAGAGCCAGCCTTCTCCACAGACAGCTGCCAGGAGAGCCCAGCTCTGCCGGAGCCCCTCTACTCCTGCCAGAGGCCTACCCCAATGCCAGCTGTGCCCAGGTCGCTGCTTGTTCTGGCCACCCTCCCCCTGAGGGCTGCTCAAGGTCAGACACAGCAAATGACAGATGTGGCCAGAGCTGGTCACAAGCCGGGACAGGTTTGGTTTGGGGACAGTTTATTTGTCCCCTTGATGTTCACAGCTCACAGTACCATTACTAAGATTGCCCCTTCTTTCTGTGCTCTTGGAACGGTGTTTGCTGTTTCTCTCTGGGCTCAGACAGGTGGTGCTGCTGATTCAGCAAAGCCATCCTCGCCCTTACGCTGTCATTTATAAAATGATTTGTGTGAACCCCAAGAAACACATGATCCTGCAGAAGTGATGAGGTGTCCTTATTTCTCTGGCTGAAACAAAACACAAAAAGGTCTTAAATAATTTATAACTTCATAGGATCAGCACATTCAGCAGCAGAACTGCTTATGCAGCTGACTCACTTAACACAATAATGAGCTTTTGGCCAGGTGATAGGTTATGTTGAACCTGACTGGATCAATGTGAAGAGGGAAAAGTTCAGCTTATTTGAGTACTCCATCCTCTAAATGTACACAGCAAGACATCAAAATGACCCATACATGCCCTGGAAAGGAAATTGAAACTAATTCTACCATATTACATTGCCTTCTCTTACCCATCTTGCTTTCTCTCACTTATGCTCAATGTATTAGGATTTTAGCAAATAAAAGTTAAAAGAAAAAAGGCCGAGGCCTCATGACATCTTATTTCTAAATCTTCTGCCACTTCAGTCAAATTCAATTCATTTTCACTGGTAAAATATCTTTTGGAGAGAATCGATAGAGATCAGCTGAAATACTAACTCTCTATTTGAGTTCAAATATTGATGAGCAAGTCTCTTTAGCAAAAAATACGGAAAAATATGTACAAAAGGTAAATGAGATTGTGCTTGAGCGTGCTACTGAAGTAGACATGATATGGAAGCTGGACACGGGGATGGCAGACTATGCTCCTGTTCCTGTTGCTCACATAAAGGTGATCATCATCAAATTTTGCCCTAATTTAAGACAAAAATCTCAATATCAAAGCAACTTCTGAGATGTTCCCTAAAGAAAGTGAGCCCTACAGGGAGAGCAGGAGCACCTGGGCAAGGGCAGCCCATCGACTTTTTCCCCAGGGGCCTGTTTTCAGCTTCAGTAATCCCAGAGGAGCTCTCTGAACCACTTTCTATTTAGACACACACAGCTGTGTACCACACTCCAATGCATGACCCATGGCTAGAGATACCTGGGCAAGAGGAAAAGAAGGACAATCCACTGTAATGCCCAAGAGCTTCCCCATTGCTCTAGTTAGGGAAAAGGAAACACAGAAAATAAATGAATTTTTAACATGTGAACACATGCAAAGAAGAAATTTTTCACTAAGGACAATGATAAGATGTACTTGCATTTCAAAGGAGATAAATTTATCTTCCTAAATTCTAGAGTGTCATGAGGGGGATTTCCTACCAGCTCTGCCTGTCACTTACCTGACAGAACTTTCCAGGAAAGAGAAAGATCGTGGAAGTCTTCAAGTCACAGAAAAGAAAGCATTTTGAGATCTGCAACTGGGAAGTGTTGTGGCACAAAAGTAGAAATGCAGGACAGTGGTTATTCATCATCTTTGCCTTTCAGTAAGAAAGCTTTCCAGACACCCAAGCAACTTCTGAAAGTAGTTTTAAGAGTTTTGATTGTATGTACAGGGTAGCATCATTGCTTTCCTAGTTAAAAAACAATAGAATCTTCTAAAACCATCTACAAACGTGATCAAGGCATATGTTAGAACATCTCTTAAAGCATTTCTTAGTTTCAGTGCAGCCTCCAGAAATGCACTCATTAGGTCACAGAAAGTGAATAGGCGCATTTATGCTAATACATAACTATTTACACAGCTTTTGAAAAGCATGGACTGAGATCCACAGATTAAACAGCTGTAGGGCAGCACATAACCACCCCTGGTGTATCAAAGGAAGATTTTGAGCTCTCATAAATTTTTTAGTTTAGAAGTTAAGTATAAAAATCGCGTGTGAGTAGAGTGACATAAGGTTTGGGAAGCAGCTGACAGCTGCTAGGACTTCATTGTAAAGCGTATGAATTTTGACCTTCCCTTAACAACCAAGTTATCAGCAAAGGCCAAGTCCTTGCCATTTTACTTTTTCCTGCTTTAGGCTACAAATCTTAGTTATCTCAATACACATTATGGATTCATGTGCTTCATTAGGAATAAGTAGGCAGGGAAACACGGAAACGGCACTTTAAAGGCTGTACATCATTTCTCACTCCGTGAGGAAGAACGCCAGGGAATTTTAGAGAGCTCCTTTACAGTGGGCATACACCAGCTCTGAAGAAGGAGTCACTCCAGAAACGCAGCTTGTTAACACCTCGTCTGCAGACTATGAAAACATTTGAGATTACTTGTGCCACTGCAATTATTGAGTGCGGTATAGACCCCGGGTTCGCCCTGGCCGCCGGGAGCCCGAGCGACCGCCCGGGACACGCCGGGCGCCCAGCGCCGCTCGGAGCCCGCGGCGTTCGCGGGGCTCTGCTGACACCTGCCGGGAGCAGCGCTCCGAATTCCTGCTCTACCTGCGGAACACCGGCCTCCCCCCGGGCTGCTCCTGCCTTTCCCGGCTGCCGGTGTGCCAGGAGCAGGGTCGGAACAGGTCACAGCCGGCACGCCGCGGGGTTTAACCCGGCTGGGGCAGCGACACAGGAGTCGCTCGGGTTCCGACACGCCCCGGCAGTGAATCTCCTTCCCAGCCTTTGGATGGTTCAACAAGTGACGGCTGGGCACGACTGTCTGTTTTTCAGCCAGCCAGACCCTCTCCTCATGCATGCAAATCAGCACACGCAGGGGTTTATGCCCACTTTTCATTTGGAAGAGAGCTAGAAGCATATAAATTTGTGCCAGTCCTTCTCCTGTTCACAACTGGTCATAATTTTCATTTACTGTTTGTGCTGTCCTTAAAACTCACCACACTTCGCTTTTCAGCTTTCCATTTCACTGTCTCCTGTTTTTCTGTGAGAAATGGCAGCACTATTCCAAGGACTGACGCAGGAAGGAACTCAAGAGGAATAATGTGGTGAGTGCCCCGGCTTGGCAGCTGACCCAGCCCCATGTAAGCAA
Source organism: Chamaea fasciata (assembly GCF_029207755.1). Taxonomy (NCBI): domain Eukaryota; kingdom Metazoa; phylum Chordata; class Aves; order Passeriformes; family Sylviidae; genus Chamaea; species Chamaea fasciata. Next base: position 32,376,848 of record NW_027094093.1, read on the forward strand.
ACAACAGCTCCAACAGGGTCAGGGCAAGGGAAAGTAGTTTTGAATTCTTTTTCAAATATCTGTAGATGTGTAAACAAAGCTGGAAAAGGAAAGGCTTTTTCTACACACCAAAAAGCCAAGAAATAAATCTAGTAGTCTGCTGCTTTAGTATTTTGGTATTGAAATGGTTAAAATAATTGGAATCAAAGAAAGGTGGCTAATTTATGAATAGGGCCAGGAAAACACTGAGAATTTTCTACTGGACTGATTTTCTGGTTTCTAACTTCAGAGTCTTAATTTATTAAAATAAAAATGCTCCAAACATTTTTTTTCTTTCTTTTCTCAAGATTATCCCTAACTGTATTTTTTTAGATGAGTCCAACAACACTGAAAGCTGCTAGAGAGTTGCCAACACACTGCTCTTCAGGATGAGTACTCTGAGCCTCCTCTCTCATCTCTGGGCCAGATTCCTGCAAGGCTGCAGCTCTCACAACTGAGAGAGTCTAAGACCCACTAGGATAAAAGGTAGCAGTAGGATCTTAATGGCAATTTCACTGAGGCAAGACACAGATCAGAGTTGCAATGAAGCATTTTGCAACATTAAAACCAGGGAAAAACCCCCTCAAGCATGCTACTTTGAAGAAAAATCCAATGCTGTGCGGGTACACCAGAGAAAAGACGCAAACCAGGAGTTTCCACTTTTAAAAATTAATTTTGCAGAAGAGATTAATGTGTTAAAATATGAGGTTCTTTTCCAGGCATCTCACTGGGAGGAAAGGGATTTAGAGTAAAGTGAATGCCTCCTGGAAAGATTTTTAAAGGCATTTTCTGTCAAGAGATGTTTGACATGTCGCATCTTCTATTGCTGCTAATGCACACACAGAGGAAGTGCTTGGATAAAATTGTGTCAAAACAGCAATGCCAGAACAAAGATGGGCTCTCTGCAGAAGACATAAATAACACCTGCAGTGTTAGATAAGTCTCTTATCTAAACCTATTACTTACTGGTGCTTTTATTGTGGAGGAAGTGGCAAATCAACCTGGGATAGCCTCATATCATTACCCAAGAGAGCAATGATTGACCTCAATTAAATGGCCTAGCTGAGGTCCCCAGTTAGAGGTGAAAACAGCCATCTTTGTTTTAGTTCCTGTGTCTTTGAATGAAGAAACAAATAGGTGATGAAAGTCCCCTTGTAGCAAAGTCTCTGTTCATTTTTGGCACTTCCACACAGACACCTTCACAATCAGTCAAAACAAGCTTAGGAAGAATCGCCAGACCCATATGGCTGGGCCAGCTGGTCATGTTTCACTATGAAGTGTAATTGCTCATTTAGGACTGAAGTTACCACTGCTGCCACATAAATTTTGTACCCTTCTCACTGTTGCGCAAACTTTTTAACATAAAAAAAAAATAGATACAGGAGTGCTGAAACAGAAGTACAAGACAGCTGCTGAGAGCAAAGAGGCACATTCAACAGGGTGTGAGCTCCCGTGTGTTAGCATTCTGTGAGTCTTGTGTGGGAGATTCAGAAAAGCCAACTGCAAAGGCTGGAGTTATGTGTTAATTCCCCTGCCAGAGGAAGTGGCAGTCACTGTGAAGGCGGGACCAAAAAAAAATTTAAAAGTGATGGCTTCAAACACCAGATTTGTTAAATAATAAGTAATTCATGAGACCTTGTCTGAAAGGAATAATTAGAACACTTCATTTAGCTAGAAGAAAACAAGATACGAAGAGAAAGGGTTTCAGAATAACCGGAAAAAACCCTAAAATCAGCCTTCAGAGCCTAAATGGTGCCTCACATTATTTTAAATGATGGATTCCTGGAGTTGATCCTGCTAAGAACTGAACATTCAAATTTAGGAAGAGTACAGATTTTATTAAACCTATCCCAGTCCAGGAGAGAATAGAAGCCACTGCTCTTGTACACATTTCTTTCAAATTAGATGGCAAGTATCTCCAAGCTTCTCCTAAAACTCCTTAACCTTGAATAAAGTCTCCTGAGAGCTAGGAAGCACATTTCAAAAGCATCAAAGCACGTTGTGAACAGAAAGCTCTTTAGACATTGATATGTCTTCACAACATTTACATTGGATCGTTACAGTGAGTGAGACACGGGGGAGTCAGATTGACACCTTGTTGGGAAAGGCACCCACCAACTGCCTGTCGACTGCTCTCACGGCAGAACGAGACACAGAAAGACAATCACTCGGTGGGAGGCACAAGGTGACTGCAGGAAGATCATGGAAAATGCAACAGACAGCACATGCAGCGGCTCTAGCACCCACAGGGGCTCCAGCTTTCCGGACAATATGGTGGGAAAACTCCTGAGAAAGCACAGAGGTACTGAGCAGTGGAATGAGAATGCCTGCTGCAATGGTGAGATGTCTGTACAACACCTGCCTCCACCCAAAAATTATACAGTTTAATAGGCACAAAAAAACCCAGTCACTGCAAGTTCATTGTATTCTTTTCTGTTTTAGTACAAACTACAAATGGTTAAAGGCAACCAGATTTTCTTTGAACTGGAAGGGAACAGAGCAACTCCAAAATGCAGAACCAACTGAAAGATGTTTAAAGAGATGACAGACTTTGATCTGAGACCACTTCCTGACTAAAACTGCAGACGGACGAATACAGATTATCACCAAACATGAAGGTATGCTGATAAATATATAACTAAATTCCCACTACATCACGTTACCTCTTTTGTAAGATCATGCAGCATACCCTCTAATGCTATTCTACTGATAAATCTTAAGTGTAGGAAACACAGACTAATGGAGTATGTTGGTAGAAAGAGAAGCTCAGTCAGAGCTGGGTGTCAAAGCTTTTCATGTTTGGAGGAAGGAAATGTCAGGACAGCCTGAACACTGAAGAATTTTGAGTAGCGTACATTCTCCTGCTCCGAAGCCAGATAGCTGATACGTCCTTCTGGTGAGAGGAAGTAAAATGGAACTTCTTGCCCCAAAACAAGCTTGACATCCAAAACCTTTCAAATTAGTGTTTCACAAAGCTCTGAGAAGGATGTCAGCACAGCAGCATTACAGACAGAGCTTGCATTAAGGTGAGAAAAGCCTAATACTCTTCATGTTTATGTTCTTATTACAGTCAACAAAGCAATGTCATCTAGACATACAGGGAAGTTCAAAGTGCAGAACTTAATATCTGTGGAGAAAATTTGACATTTTAGGACATAATTTCATTGCATAAAAATTAAGCAAACATTTCCAAATTCTTGGGTAAATCTTCTATTTTGGTTTTGAGACAAGTATTTGTAGCATCCCAAATATTTCATAGAGAGTATCTGTATTCAAATAGTCAAATAACTTTATTTTTGCATCAATCATAACAAAATGAGTAACCTCAAAAGAATTTCACAGACAAGTTTATAAGCAGAGATACACCTTGACAAGCAAAATCAGCATTTTTCAGTGGCAAAACATTACAGTGGGGTGAATGTTCAACCAGCTCTAGGTCACAGCAATTATAAGAACATTAGAGGAGAGGAATTCTCCAAGCTGCCGTAAATGCTGTAGGAAAGATTTCCTTCACTGCTCATTCATTGCCTTCCTTGGGAATCCATGAAACACGTCCAAATCATGCACATGCACACTTTGTAGCATGCGTTCATTTGGAAGCAACAACATGCTTTACCTGTCCTGCACATCACAGCTCACTCTTGCACAGCAGCACAAAACAATGCCAGCACAGCAGGGTGCAGAACAGTTCACTGTGCCAGCTGTATGATTGCAGCTGACCTTTGGATTCACAGCACTTCTCAGCCCTTTATTACCACAGAAAAAGACAAATGGGAAAAATTTTAGGCGTTCTGTTGACTCTATCCATTGCTGCAGGTAAGAGCTGCAGGAGTCCAGAAAGCAGTGTGCATTCACTGCGGACACTTCAGTACACTGCTGGTAACTCATACCCTGCAAGGGATGCTGGATTTGGGGAAATGAGTTCTCACACTTGAATCAGCAGCAGTTGCAGAGGTGCAAATCTTGTGGGGGTGCCTTCCCCAAGAAGTTATGGTAGCTGATACCTACAGGATGTTCCCCTCCATCAAGGTAGCGTGGGGCACCGGTTAGACCTCCAGCCTAACACAAGAAATTTAAGTTCTGTGTTTAATCACAAGTTCTTGTATTACCTTGTACTTTTCCTCAGTTTCTCCGCACTTTGATTGCTCTGCTGGAAAATGTCACTTCTGTGGTGGAAAAGGTGTCTAGGTACTCAGAACATATGGATGTTGGAAGAGAAATGAATGGTGCAGACAAGCAGTGTAAGGAGTGATAAGCCTCTGACATGCATTTCTGCGTACTACAGTCTGGTGTTTCTTTTCCTCTCAAATTTTAGCAGCAATAAAACCTTTTACCACGTCCAGCACTTGCCAGCATTGCAGGTAAAGAGGTCACCTGGCAGAGAAAGGAGCACCACTGGCCAGGCAGCCCATCCTTCACCCCCACTGCAGTGGTCTCCAGCCGCTCTGCACATGTGCTTTCCCCAGCGGACAGCTGCAGCCTGACATGGCCTAGCAGAGACAGTTCTCCTCCATCAGCTTTCACCCACACACTCTGCTGTGTTCTGGTACTGCTGGGGAACAAACAGGCCACTTTTCACCCAGCCATGTCTGGTGCAGTGTCACCAGGAGCCTCAGTCAAACGAGCTTTAATTTCTGAATCTTTCCATAAGAAAGTGAACTCTGTCCCAGGCAAACCCAGGGCAACCCGCTAAACATTCCAGCTCTGCACAGACTGCACTGCACCACAGACCAGCCAGGTGAAGCCAGGGCAGCCTTCTTGAGTGGCTCTTCCATGAGTCTCGGGCCACAGTCACAACAGTACTGGAGCTGTAGTGCTTGACCTGGCCATCACTCATCTTAGAAAACTGCTTTCAACATTTAGGATGAAAAATATGTCCCAAACACTGGGTAGAAAAATAGCTTTGAAAGTATTTCACAGCTTCTCCTCTTGTTATCTTGTGCACTCAAGATTTGAGTTTGACTCTGGTGTGCTGAAATACGGGGATAATAGGTATTAGATTTTATTACTAGGGATAATTTATCTTGCAATCATTTAAACATATTTGAATGAAAAACAAATGGGAATCTTTCTCTTCTCAGAAAGAAAAGTTTTCAGCAATGCTGTTAGAAAGAGGGATACCCAAGAGACCTCATTTCCTCTTCTCTCCCACTCACAAGTGGTTCCTAAAATACATTTTCCTTCCCATAAACTATCTGGAGCTTTAAAGGAAGTTCCTTTAACAGGATAGTGAAAAGAACTTCCTTTAAAGCTCCAGATGAGGAGCTCAATGAAGGTAATTCATTCATGCATTACAGGTAATTCATGCATTACTTTAAACTTAGGACACATTTGCTACCTGCTCCAAATACTACCATCTTTCTTGAGAAACTGGAACAGGAATGGAGAGATCAAAAACTTCGGTAGGTCACCTTGTCTGTTTGACCTCCCAAAATCAAATGGGTACTTGTGAACAGTGTCTGGGGCTTTCTGCTCCTGAACACTAAAAACCAGTTATTTCTTGGTATTATAAAACAGAAAGCTACCAAATACAATAATATTTAAGAACCCCTACAGAAACGAACCGACCCCACCATAATGGACGTATCTCACTAAAGCACTACAAATAAAGACAGAACTTCTCTTTCTCAAAATCTTGAGCCATCTGGAAAATCCAGGCTCTAAATTTGACTGGCCTCTTCAAAAAGCAGTGGCTGAGAGAAGAATCTCAACCCTGTAAGGAATTGCCAATTCTGGAGCACATTCTGCTTGTTTCAGATTCCACATGTTGCAGTTATGAGTGAAACACACATCATAAGCTTATATACATATTAAAGTGTTAGAAGTTCACTTCAACAATGAGCAACTTCTATTCTTTCATGCTAAGTAGCATTTTTCTTTTAATCTTCTTTAATTAATATCCTTCAGCTAATTTTTAATTTTCCTGTATATTATGACCAATGGGCAGATGATTCATAAACTAATATGGCATTTCAAATACTATTTAATTAGTGGCTTGCATTCTTAATTATTTTGAAATTTCTGTATTTTTCAAAACCGACACTACACTATATTCGTTTGTATTATGCCTGAAAGTTTCATTGAGACTCCCTAGTAAGTAAATGAAGTTTTGATGGAGCCTGAAAAGTTTGAATACATCCTTCTTGTTTGTTTGTTGCTTTTCTGTTGCACAAACAGCTGCCTAAAGAAGAAAGGCTTTGACATGAAGCACGTGGATTGAACTTCTGTGGATAACTCTTAAGTGGCCAAAATGTAATTGAATATATATGTCTTGTATATATATTGAATAGGATATATGTTGAATTAAGCAAATGGTAAGATTTTAGTCTATAAAAGTGATATTTTACTTGCTCAAATGAAAAACTAATACAGAATCACTCACTCAACAGTCAAACACACAAAATGCCTCTTTTCAAGAAATAATTTGTTACTGTCTAGGGTTCTCTATCCAGAGCAAAAGAAAGCATGCTATGTGTATTTTTAAACGGAGCAAGTGAGAGGATAATATTGACATTTTGCAAGACTTTAGTACCTTTATTATAGAAGAAATAAATCTAGGATGGAGAACTAATTGAAAACTGTGATAAAACACCACATGGTTTTATCATGCTAGATTGTGGTAATCTGTAGAGTCTTCAATAAGATAACTGGTCTTTAGACACGGTCAATGCATTGGAACTAATCTCAATATACTTAATTGAAAAGTGCTTTCACTGCCCCAAGGGAGATTAATTATTAAAGTGGTAAAAATTGAGATAAAAAAAAATAACTGTTAGGTTGGAAAGAAACAGCAATTGCAACTGCTTATACTATTGGGAAGAAGAAGGGCATCCTTTTCAAGCTTGTGTTAATTCCATCTCTGCTTAGTATTTAATAAAAATGTTGGTCCAAGGAGAAGATGGTCCAAGGTGCATGCACTGAGGCTTTAGGTAACACAGAATAGAAAGGTAGTGCCAATTACAGAGAACAAGTTTTCGTGCAAAAAGAATTGCACAGCCCTGTGGTGCAGAGTCACAGAGAGGGAAAGTCAACTATGCCAGGCCTGCAGGAACAAACAAACATTTTGTTGCTGGAGTCTGGGTCTTATTACATAAAGTTGACAAGAAAGAAAAAGACAAAAGCTGAATGGCTAATGGCAAGACAACCATGTGGTGTCAAAGCAGTTACCCGCAGGGATCACCAGGGCTGCTCACAGGTAATGCTCCATTCTTGATTTATTTCCAGAAAAAAAAATCAAAATGTGTGAAAAGTTGAGTTTACACTCCTAGACCAGCTCCATTTAAAGGGGAAAAGGGATAAATAATATCTGCAAATTCAAGTACCAGTGACATGGACAGAGATGGACTAAAATCTTGATTTGAAGAACAAACTCATGTTCATGGGATGAAAGTGAGCTTGAGGAATAATTCTGTTTCAGCCCAAGTCTCAGACTCAAGAACACTCAGATCTGAGGCTGGAGTCAAGGTTTGTATCTCTGACTCTAGAGTTTCACCTTGTAAAAGGAGAAGCCCCACAAAGCAGGCCTCAAAGGATTAGCTGCTCCCCTTCTGCAGTGCATGAACAGTTTACTTTATTGATTGCACTTAGAAAAAGGCAAGATTACTCTCCCAGCTTTACCCAAGGAATAGGCAAGATGAGTGGGTGAGCAGAAGAGTCCAGGCAGCTACTGCAGGCTCTGAACAGCCTGGAAAGGGATGTCCACTGCCTATTGAATGAGAAGAAGGGTTCTTAAGTGTGCTTTTATCCACATGGTCCCTATCCTGTGAAAAGCCTTTCTGGAACAAACACCTGTATCCCACCAATGTTGGGACATTATTCTCCCTGTTTACTTGCTCTTATTGTCTTCAACATTTTCATGAGATTTGTTTTATCGTGTAGAAATTAGGAATAGTCTTCTCTGTCATGTTTGCCAGAGCAAAAGGTGAGCAGGTCCCTACCTCCAAACATCTCAGTATAAACAAAAAGTAAGCAGGAAGATTACTACAAACGCTTAGGGATTTTCCTCTACTCCTTTCATGTATTTACACCAGATAGGTGCTACAAGGGATGAAAGCAGAATACCAAGACTTCATTAAAGACTATGAAAACCTCAAGCTGCTCTGGTCCAATTGGCTATATCCTTTCTGTAAGGCATCCAGCCAGTGACATGAGAGGAGGGAGGCACTAAGAGTTCTTGGCTTCAGATAATGGTCTTTTTGTCACAGCGGAGGTAAAGCAGAGCAGAGAGGAGCCCTGAAGCACCTGCACTTAAATAACTGGTCACCAGATGTCACTGTCAAATGCGTCGAGCACAACGGGAAAAAGCATCCCTGCCGGTAAACGTAGTCAGCCTCACCCAGCCCCTCCAGCTACGACTGACTGTTCTTCAGAGAACTGGGAAACCTCAAAGCCTGACTAGAAACAGGAAAACACTTGCAGAATCAGATATCCATTAAAAATCTTGGGTGTTGAATGTCCTGGGCGTTAAATGCAGATCTCAGACTAGCTGGAATTTCACCTTCCTCTCAATGTCAAGTATTAATGGGAAACAAAATGGATGGTCAAAGGTGGCTTATACACATCCTACTGTAATGTTTGTGCTTCACTCTACACCTATAAAACGTCTGCTTGAACCTTTAACCAAGGTTATAGCATGCTAAGAACCATAAAGGCTGCTGCTGGAACTGGATCTTTATAAATTATTAAACTCTCTCCCAGCAGAAACACTCAGTAGCAGCTGCAACACAATCATTTGGGTCATCTGCACTTTGTGGGAATTATGGCAATTAAATTTCTCTCCTCTCTGAGAAAGCACTCTGGACAACCCCCGTGCAAAAAAGAATTTTTAATACTATCGTGTTCCCAGTCCTTGTTACTGCTTCTTGTTCTGCTTTAGTAACTGGAAATTTTAGTTTCTTGATTATGAATGTGATTCCCATGGTACTTCCCTTCCAGCAGCAAATTTCTTGTGGCCCTGTTCCAACTGAAATAAGTTGTAATTTGGGGGGGGGGGTGGGGGGGGGGGGTGTTAACTTTAATAAGTCAAATAGGAAGTTCCTTGTGGTTTTGTGCTTGGTGCTTTCCTCCCCAACAAAAGAAAGATCAAATCTCAGTTCCTTATTTTATATGAAAGTCTTTGATGGTTTGCTTTGATGGATTGATACAAATACAGGACAGACAAATTCAGCTTTCTGGAGCTCTGTTCCCCACTGAAAATTTAACCACTGTCTGTGTAACACTGGGGCTGCTTTTCTGTCCCTGTATTTTTTTAATCCTCGTGAATTTATACCATGCTACGCCTTCCTCTATTTCTCTCCACACGCTCACTCTCCTTTTTGTAGAGGCTGAGAATTAGTTTGTTCTTCTTTCTCCCAAACTTTCCCTCTCTTTTTTCCCACCTACAGTGGAAGAGGCTCAGTACTCGTGAAAATGTATTTGTTTCTCCCTCCCATCTCAGGCATGTTATCTACTCCATGTGAGAGTTGTTGCTTTCCATACCTGTCTTTCCTCCCTGTTGAGTACTTATCAAATTATTCAGTTTCCAGTAATTCTCTTTAATTGCTCCCTGAGAAGTTTTAACATCTGGACTCACTAGTACTGATATTCCTTTTACAGCAGCAAGAATCAGGGCTAAATACATAAATTTGCTACAATCAAGACTACATTCTCTCTGATTTCAAGAAGATTAGGATTTTTAACAGACTTATGCTACTAGAGCAGAAAGGAAATAGAGCTTCCATTTCTGGATTCATCTGTTGAAATTATTAGACAAAACACTCTGCAACAATTTCAGTTTAGTTGTGATTCAGCAGTTCATTCACAGTGGATTTGATGAATGAATGATTTTTTGTTTCCTGCTCAGTGGCTGTATTCTTGACAGGTCTCATGATGTTCCCAAACCCACATTGTTTATTTGTTTCTGTGATTAGAGAGCATAATTCTGTAGATAAACTTGAATGTATTTTTAGTGGTTTGTACTTTAAGTACCTTCATATTAAAATGTAATGTAAAATTTAATATTCCTTTTCCTTGCTTTTTTCGAAGTCACCTCAAAATATCACTAAAAGTCAGTAGCAGCTGCTGTACCAAGCAGAGCAGTGGGAAAGGCAGCATTATTTCCCTCAAAGACTGAATTAAATATATATTGTGGAACTGTTTTACCTTTAGTGAACTTGAATTCCCACTTCCCAAAAGTCAGCCTGCATGAGGGCTTCAGGACTGATGCCAGAACTTGAAACAATAAATGACAACTCACAGAGTATTTCTTAGTTCTTATGTCTATTATATATTCAAAAACATTTTTAAAATAGATTTTAGAAGACTTCACAAATCTACTTACAGAAGTAGATTGTGCCTTTGCAATTTCTATGCATCGAGGGATACAATCTCCCAAACACAAATAAAATCTGCAGGAAGTATATTTGTCTCCCTTTCATAACCAGGGAGCTGAGATAAAGATTACTGCAGTGCCTAATTTAAGCACCACGTCTGGCTGGCTTTGTTTTCATGTCAGGACTATTTCTCACCACAGATTGTATAGGAAGTCTGACTCTTGACAGCTGAGGAAAGCTGGCAGACTGAATCACTTGTTGCTCTTTGGAACCGTGTACCACAACACCCGATACACCTTGTATTAGAGCAGACAGAATTCCACTCTTCAGCATTGTACCTCCACAGAATCCTGGGAACAGCCAGCTTCAAGACAAAGACCCCAGTTTGTTATCAGCAACCTCTGTTGGACCTTTAGGGTCAGTCCAGCAATGTGTTTTTGGGTTTGGGTTATGTCCCCATTCTACATCAGTAGGGAAAAAAAACCCCAGGCTGACAGCTTTGGATCCCAGGGTGAACATGCAGTCATGAAAGGGGGGAGAGAAGAAAAACATGATTGTCCCCAGAAAAAGCTACAGATTTTGAAACCAAGAGATCATAAGATGTCCATTGTCACAAGATCACTGATCAGCATTTAGCCCTCTGGTCCTAAATGAAATAGAATGAGTAAATGTAACTGTTCCAAGCTTAAGATATGGGGGGGAAAAAACCTCAGGATTTTTTGAGGATTTAATGAAGAATCTAAAGAAAGAAATGAATGTCTGGCTTGGATGATGTAACTGATATAATGAAAGGAAATAATTAAAACATTTTTCATATATGATATAAGCTGTCTTCCCCCAGTAGCATTATGTTACTGGCTACTCAGAACTGGGCTCTTAAACTTCCCAATGCAGAGATCTCTGGAAAAAATGCCTGCTTGGATTCTCAGGGTTGCCAGGCCTGAAGGAGTTTAGCTGGTGAGGTCTGTTTAGAACTACTGATCTTGGAAAACTTTGGTTTTGCTGCCTGTACTCCAGTAGATTTTATTTTGATTTGGTGGAATCAAAATTCTTGCCATGTATTGCCTCAGCTGAATGAGAGACAAACAACAGTTCCTAAATATGTGTTACATGTAGGAAAATGAATACTGTGAAACTACTCTGTAAAACAATCAAGTGTGTTGTGCATATAAAACTTGGAGGAACCGTTCAAATGCTTGTTCTTAGTGCCTTGGTGAACATGATCTTAACAGAAAACACACTATTTCTAGAAATCATCAGAAGAAACTCTCCCTTTGGTAATATGAGAGAGAGATAGATGACTTTTTGAATCCTAGAAAATGCGACAGGGTAATGTGTATCTTTGTTCTGTAAAATAGACATATATATATAAATATATAGCCTCCATGATCTAAAATAGGATTTTTTTTACATAGACACAAAAGCACTGGTTTTGTATCAGTCACTGGTATATAAACAATATTGGGAAAAGTTAGAAGCAGCTTTCAATGTTTCTCTGTGTGGCAGCTGGTCACAAGTAAAAACCATTTTTTGTTATGGAATGACTAGCAAAGATAAACTCTTGGGAAATATTCCCAAAGGCAATTTAAATAGATTTTGCTATTAGCAGAAAGCAGTGTTACTGTTTAATTTATAAAGTTAATAAAGTGGTTTCTAAATTATTTAATAAGGTAGGGAGTAATCACAAAGTTAGCACTTGTTTGCTTTGATAGTGCTATGAATCATACACCAGATTCTGGTCATGAAATAAACAACTATAACAATTTCAGTTTAAATGAAAAATAATTACAAAGCAAAAGGACCTAGCTTAGAATTACAAAATTTTTACTATTTTACACATGAATTTTTACATCCCTTATTCTTTATTATCATCATGCATCACTAATTCATAGCACTATTCAATGCAAGCACTTTATCTCAGGCTTTTTCAAATTTCTGGGGCAGGGAGATCTGAGGACAGAATGAAACCACTCATGGTTGCAATCTGAATATAAATCCTTGGAAAGAGGCAGACAGAGGAGAGGGGAAAAAAGAGGGAGAAACAAGTGTAATTTCAATTCCTTCCTTCAAAAGATCAAGTCTTTCAAATCCCATTTAATGCACTGTGAAAAAGATTAGAGTTGCTACAAGTGACTGAGTGTGGGTTCAGCCTGGCTCTGGTGCCAGGTGATAGATACAAGTTCATACAATCCATGTACCCTCGGTGTGTCTGTGTGCACACCCAGTGAAGGATTAGGACTGAATAAGCCTGTGATGTCTAAAATAGAAGGAGAGCTTTGTATTTTTCATGTGATTAATGCTTATGCTGCTGTACATGATGTACAGAGCTATTATTGAATCTTACCTACAATCAAAACCTTTGTTCAAAGATTTAGAAATATTGGGGAATATTAAGGGGAAAAATCCAAATAATTACGTGAAATAGCCAGGACACTTGCATTAAAAAAATTGCTGTTGTTAAGGAGAGAACAATATCTCCTCTTTTTCAGCAATTTTTGTTTTCCAACCCAGCCTGCAAATGGAGGTGGAGAAGTTTTCATTTGTGTCTTGGATTCATACTTTCAATGAATAACAGCTTTTATTGTCTACCTCAATCTATTTCTTCTGGATGTGCACAGTGTTCACAAGAACTTCTCAGTAAATCTGCAGTGAATCTCTCAAATTCCTGTCCCAGTGTGACAGTCTCCATTACACTTAGAGTCCAGCATTTAGCAAGTACAAGCAGAGCAAAGCAGAATAAAAAAAGACTCAGAAACCAAAGGGGAGTTGTCTCTAAGTCATGTAGATTCTTCCTCCCAGAAACCATTCTGGCAGCTGAGTGTCCTTGCCTGGCTACGTTGTGGTAAAGTAATAAGCACGGAAAATCAACCCTGCAGAGTCAAATCCTTGATTGCCACTGATTCCATACAGTTTGTGCACAGAGGGGCAGCACCCATTGCTGTCTGTTAACCAATGGTCCTATGAAGTCAAATTTCATCCAAGACTTACCTCCTGGAGCTCCTCTTCATTTGAGATGACTGTTAGTCTGGCAGGCACATATGATGAAATAAGAGAAGGAAAAAGACACTGGCTCCTCAGGCACATTTGGCAGCATACTGGAGGGAGCATTCCAGCCTTCAGTTCTTCTGTGGCCAGCTTAAGGCTCTGAGAATGAAGACTCTTCTTCCCACTTGCCTACCTGCAGACACATCTGTCTCTGAGCTCCGCAAAACCCATTAACCCATTCCCAGCCCAAGGCACTCCCTTCCCAGCCCTCCTAGCAGGGCTCACCAGTAGCACCATCCTGTTCCTGCTACAGCCTCACCCAGAGACTGGGGGTTGCACTTGGCAGCCCCCATCCTTACAAAAGACTCGAGTGCCTGTCTCTGGCAGGCCTGGAGGCTGATTCAGCCATGTGGGCTGCTCCCTCCTGCCTCAGTTGCTCCCTGTCTGCTCCAGGGAAGATGTGGTGAGCTGGATGAAAGCATTGCACAGGTCACAAGCTGAGCCACGCTCACCTAGAAGCATTCCAAGGGCCTTAGCTCTGAACCTCGAGGCAGAACTTCTCAAGGAGCTTCTATCCCACAGCCCAACGGCTGCCTTTGCTACCAGTACACGGTGAGGCTGATCTCATCTTGTTCCTTCCTTCCCTGTCCCACTGGCACACACCAGGGGCTGTTAGTAGCTCAACCACAAAAAATTCTCGGTCACATATTCTTTCTTCCCAACCATGTTGGGGTTTTTTGCCTTAGTCAATCCATTTGTCTGTCAGTGCAGCAAACTGCATATACCAACTCTTCCTGCAGCAAAGGCTCTTGACAAAGCTGCTACTATGATTGCTGTTAATGTGTTAGTGCTAAAAAATACATAATTTAATGCCAATGTTTGTTTTTAAAAAAGAACGGCAATATGAAGCTGCCGTTTAAACTAGGAATATGGGAAGGGTTGGAAGGTACCTCCTGAGTCATGCAGAGCTTGTTTTTTCTGATGGAGATCAGATATCACTTAGCTCCTTTGATCCTTGTCTCCCACATCACATACATGCACATGCACACATATTCTTACCTCGCTCCTCTTACTATTAAAAACTTTCCTTTAAAGGTTTTACACTTGGCTGACATATAATAGAGACTTCAGAGGTCAGGGTGACATACGTGAGAGCTAAGGAGAGACCATGGTCTGCCAGAAGGATCTAACTATGAATATTGCTAAGGAAATTAGATGATTTCAGAGTCCAAGCATCTTTAGAGAAGATAGCAAGACAAGCTCTACTTTAAATAAGTCCACTCATGACAAGAACAACTCCCACAATACTGACCAATCCCTGCTTCCCAGACACAAACACTTCTATAACAAGGGGCAACAAAGGGAGGGGCGGGGAATATAAATACATATTTAATAGAAACCTTAGAACATTGCAGTAAACATGCACAAAATTAACTTATTAAAACCTGAAGGTTAAATCACATCCCACATTAGTTTGTCAAGCACAGTGTTTGCCCTGAGAAGGGGAGGAAGAGGAAGATATATGTAGTCCTCTTAGGAACTTCTTGTGCTGAGTAAAATACAAGATACTATTCAGAGACAGCATTCAGGAGCAACCTGCAACTACAGGGAATGGAGGCAGATTTTACTTACCCTGGTTTATGCTGAAGATATAGCAGCGATAAGAACACTGCTTTTCACCAACCTGAGCCATGGGTGTTGTTTGTACTAACATGTGTGCACTAATTTTAGTCACGTGCATTTCTCAAGGACTTCTGACAGGTGATTTATCAGCAGTGAATGTCATGAAGGCAGACATTCCTCTCCAAGTCAATCTTTATCCAGTCTTGATAACAGATAAATGAATTTTGTAGTCTTGCTTTATAGTAATTGGTCCTCAAAGTTTGCTTTTTCCATCCTTTCATAATCTGTAGTGCCATAGACTGTCTTTGAAGAGTGAATAATAATGAAGAGCTTTAAAGAGACTTGGAAAAGTTATGAAGTCATAAAACTCTGTTTGATTCCTGCTTCAGTCTGTTTTCTGGGAATGCACTGAATATAAATAGTGAAGCAGTCTTACGGGCTTTGAATGGAAGATTCTTTCTCCTTTCAGGCCACAGTTCCTCCTGTGTTATCCTCATTGATATTTCATTGCCTTTAGGATGATGAGATTTATATAGAATCTTTTTCCATGTCCCTTATCAACAGTGTTTTGGGACATTTGGCAAAAAAATGTATGCCCAGTCTCTTGGGTTTCCTTTTCAAATGCATGGTGTAAATCAATTCTGTATAGAGCTGCAGTCATTGTGATACAGAAGGTACATCAAAACAGTTCTTGTTTTCCTTTCCCTCCTTGTTCCTGGTGACTATGTATAGGGGCTTCCCAAAAACCGAGTTCATTTCTCCTCCACTTCTCCTAAGGTGCATCTACGTTTTGAAAATTGATACTTCTGCAAAGAAAAATAGGGGTTTTTTATCATGTTGCACAGTCTCAACTTCCACCAGCCCATTAACTCAAAATAAACTCCAGAGCATTTGACTGTCTGATCAGTGTCTGCACAGTGACATTTACCAGGAGAGGCAGACAAGAAATAGTCAGTGGCTGGAGATTTTTAGACCAGAATAGTGACACTGTAATCTTGCACTTTCCCCCCCCATACCCATCACCCCCTTTGCCACTCTCTGCACCCTTTTCTAGACACAGCTGAAATGAGCATTAGAAGTGTCCCTTGACATGTGTTCAAATCCAAAATACAGGTATTAGAATTGACTTGAAATTAAAAAGAAGGGAAAAAAAAAATAAGGAAAGGAAAAGAAAAGCAATTTAAGTATTCTTTGGTTCCATGACATAGAAAACACATCACTATTACTTAGCTCATTTCTGAAGTCAACAGATGGTGGTGCTACATTTAGAGCACTTGGAAGTTGTTTTCTCTGTTGTTTGTTAAAGGCAAAAACCTTGGAAGTATGTTCAAAGACTGTATCCAGAAGGCTTTATGCCAATCCTACTTAAACCAGCTTTCCTGATAGAGCTGAAAACAAGTGTTACAGCTGTGAGTAGGCACAGTTACAGGACATTTGTAAGTACACATGAGCCAAATTAAAAAAAAACAACAAAAGTCTGATGTTATCACCCCAGTTTATTTCATGCACCCAGTCAGTGGCAGCAGCTCACAGATGCTGAGGCTAGCGATGCTTTAGTAAACAGAACAATTAGCAGCATTATGTGAGCCGCCAGCATAGCAAAATAAACTTCTTGGAGATCTATGATTATTCCTCTTCCTAAAAAGAATAAATTGGAAAGCACAAAATAGCTTCTTATCTGCAAGGGTGGATTAGCAACTGCCAGCTCTGTATCATAGAGATGGAACCAAGAGTTCTTGAAATGGGAATTTAAAAACTTATCATGCAATGAGTAATTAATACTATACCATTGTATCAACCATCTTTGTGTCTTGTTGTAAGGGAAAAAATCCCCCACTTTTTTCTTGTCATGGCTTTCTTTTCATGATATAGTGCCATCAAACACTGGCATACAAATAATCAATATTTAGCATTGCTCCCTACTCTGGCTGCATTCAGTCATATATGGTAATCAATGATCCATTCATGATAGCTCCCTGCAATTATCATAGCAAAAACTGGGGACAGATAGGGACAGATAAGTGTACAAGATATTAAAATTAAATAACAACAAAGTATTTCACCCATGCATTCTCCAGTTGCTTCCTCCATTTATGGATAATGGCCCTATTTGCAGACAATGGAGGTAAAATGTTTCTCCGAGGATTTATCTATAACACTTATTTCTTGGATTATGGTTTGTATTTTCTGGTGTGATAAGTGCCCCAGAGAAACACTTAAGAGAAACAATCAAGAGAGGAGTTTGTTCTCCTATCCCATAATTCCTGCATCCTAAACATTCAACAGAAGATGTGCATTAACCTCACACTGTACTGTGAGCTGCATTCCTGCTTCCCCAGCCTTCACCACTGCCAGCAGAGCACACAGGGGCAGCAGTCTTGGTTACTCAAATGTAAATAATTCAGGAGCTCACCTGGGCCATGCCCACAGACTGGTGAGAAGGAGGATATAGCTTCTGTGTTTTACTAGTGTTTGTATTCTCAAATTAAGACCTAAAGCTATTGTTAAAGTCCACCAAGAGAAATAGCTGGTGGGTGAAAAATTGGTCACTGACATGCCTTTCCTGTGAAAACTTGAGGTAAAGCTGAGTGGTCTACTTCATTTTAATTTTTCCTGAATTAACTGATTAAAATAACAGATGACTCTACTGGCAGTGATACCCTTTTCTGTTTATGTAGATTATCTATGATCCATTGACATGCTACTAAATTACAAGTCCCTACTGGCTAGACTAAATAATAAGATACTTGTAACAGTAGCTAAAAGGAATAAGAAGCAGGAGCCAAAATCTTTTACCTCCTTTCATACTTATTTTTCACCTGTCCCTCAAACATTCAGCAGCCAGAAAATAAATGACAGTGATTAAATTATTTGCCTGCCAAATTATCTCAGTGGCTGTTCTTAGCGGAATATCCATGCAAGTCATTGAGAAAGCAGGATATGAGGAGGTGAATCAGACTCTGCAGGGTCCCTGCACCTCTGACTCTCGCTGTAACAGCTGCTCCCTGGCATTACAAAACCTCTGAAAAAAAATAACCAACTTAAATGGATGCTAAATATTGAACTAAATCAAAGATAATGGATGTGGACTTTGATTGTCTAACAAATCTGACCTAAAAGGAACAGGAATTCTGGAAATGAGAGCCTGAAAACTCCCACCATTCTTCCACCTGCTCATCCTTTGAGGTACATTTTGTTTAGTTCCCGTAAAATAAAGGCATGACTCACTAACACGACATATGGAGTGTTAAAGTATAGAAACGAAGATTGCAAAGCTACCACTGTGTCTTCAGAAAGCTTAACAATGATTTCAAAATGCTCATTGTTATGGTGCAGTCCCATGTTTCTTTCTTGTGCACATTTTCTCATTAAATTGGGAAAGTGGTTGTTGGGAAAGTGGTGATTGGGTGAGTGGACCCCTCCCCACATATTTCACCTGTGCAGTGCCTTGCACAATTAAATATTTATCTCCAAATGGAGATTCCAGGCTTTATTACTACGTGAATAATACATGTAGCTTGAGTTATAACCTCCTAAAGACCTATTTGCAAGTCAATTTTTTCTGTCTGTTCAGCACAGTTTCCTGGTACTGATCGTACTTTAAATAAACTCTTTGGTCTATGCATGTGTTACCTGTTCTTTCTCCCCTTAACAACATTACACCACTTGGTTAAATCAAACTACTTATTTAAAAAGAAAAACTTCTCTCCCTCCACTCAAGAAAAGTTGCTCTTAGCGGCTTAACCTAATGAGCAAGTTATCCCAATGGATGGGACATTGATTTAAATAAAGAGTGACAGAATTTGCCCTTATCACAGGGATTGCTTGGTAGGGAAAACCAGCAGGTGAAAAAATTGTAGATTCTCATGACAAGCACCTACAAAGACAACATATTCCATATTCCTAAAATACATGCTCCACCTTTTACAAACCACTTTAGGACATCAGAACTCTTCGGTGCTAATTTTTGGAGCGAGGGGAAAGAACTGAGACAATATGATTTCCTTGACTGTGCACTCTATGTTTTCTATGATTCCTTCACACAACTGATAAGAACATTTCATCAGATTTTTAAAGTGATACTGACAGTTTCTAAGGATATTCAAAGCATTACTTTACTAAGACCTTAGCCCAGACATGCAGTCAGTTCTGGAAGCCTCTCTCATGCTGAAGATGCCTCACATCAGCTGCCCTTTGAAAGGCATTCATAAAAATAACTGAACTTAGTAAACAGATATAATAGAGTAAATCAAGAATATTTGTGTTTAGTCACCTTGAATTTTTAGGTATTTTTAGGTAAATCCCTCTTTGTATGGCTTTGGGAACATTAGTAGGCAGTGGTGTTTCAGGGAAGAGTGTGCTACATAAAAAGGAAAAAATGTTCCTTGTGCACTTATCCTGCTCTTTTTAAGAGGGACCCTGCCTTCCAAGGGAAAGCCTGACTACAACACTTCACGGAAAAGCTGCCGTGGCCTTCCTGGTCATGTGGGCTTCACGCGCTCTGTGTCTCAGACTCTCAAAACATCTGATGAGCCAGAAAAACGAAAAAGAAATGACACTTCACTTAAGCCTGTTGATCAGGCTAAAAGCTTCGAAATGCTAAGAACTAAAGATAAAGCACACTTCCCAGCAGTGGAAAATTGAATGACTGGTAACAATTGCAATTGCCGTTTCAGAGCCTTCTGTGTGGTGAGTGGTTTCATTCCAGATAATGTTGACAGCATGGCAGCTCTCTGGGACTGTATACTACCTGTATACACCTCACACACTGCGCTTCCTGCTTCTGGCACCCAGAAGAAACTACCTATATGTACCTTCAGGCTAGAATGGACTTCCTAAATTGACAAATTCAGTCCCTGCTCTCAGCCAGTTGCATCACACAACCTCCTTCATAAGCTGATTAAAGAACATCTCCAAAACTGCCTGAGGAGAGAGGTATTTTTACTACCACTACTCTTTCTAGAAGGACAATGTAGAAACTCAAACATCTGACATTTGGAAAACATTTCCTGCCTAAATGTAATTGTGTCCCGATTTGTTCTTATGCCAAATTTTTCTTTTAGGTCAATGGTTGTTTTCCCTCTCTGGTGTTTTTCAGCCAATACATCTGTATGCAGCAGCTGGATTTCCTTTAAGCCTTTCCTTTGATAAGTTAAACAAACGAAGTTATCTTACTCCTGCTCTCTTATGATAGAAAAGACCTCATCCTAGAGTGTTTGCCTTTTTTCTGGCTTAGATTCCAGCATCAATTAGTCCCTCTCAAACAGGAGCACCTGCACATAGTAAGAACAGTATTTATAATAATGTCTAGATCTTTCAGGATGGATCCTTCCCCTCATCTCTACTTACTCAGCAAAGATTGGTTTTTTTCATGGATGCATCATACAGTCAGGTCTATTTTATTTGAGTCTTCTCTATTACCGAATTTTGAACAGGAAATCTTCCGGCTGTCAGCAAACATTTTTCTATTTATTTACCTAAATCAGGACTTTGCATTTTATATTGGTAAAATGAAATTCTACAAGTGAGGTAGTTTAGCTCTTCCTCATTTATTTGCAGGTCCCTTTGGGAAATCCAGTCTTCTCTATATCTTTGGGATATTGTTTTATCCCATAGTTAGTGGCAAAAATACAAAATAAAATCAGTTACTGCCTCAACTGAACATCTTCACAGTTATTCCTTCTCATTTATTATAATTCCCTGTTCAGCATAACCGCCTTTCAATATTAAATTTGATACTTCAAGGCACTCATCAAATCTGTTTGTAATTATTACACCAATGCTAATTTTTAAAATATCTAACACAGAATTTTAGGTATTTATAACATGTTTTTTATCCAAGCCTCTTCCTGGTCTCCTTCTATGATCTTCACATACTTTCCTTACTAAAAGATGTCATTGCTTCTTGCAGGATATCCAAACCACAAATATGGTAGTTTCCTGCACAAAAAGAATTCTTAAGTTCTTCAGGTAAATCATAGAGTAACAGAGTCAAGAAAGAGTCTCTAATGTCTTGTCATGATAGACTACCCATATGGGTATTTCCACACACCAGATAGAGTCTAAAATTTTGTAATAATGAGGGCTCTCCTTTTCTTCCCCAGTCCTTTTCTTCCCAATGCCTTCTTGTGGTGGGTTGACCAAATCCAGCAACTACACCACACACCGCTCTCTCATCACCCCAGCAGTAGGGCAGGGGAGAGATTAGGGAGAACAGAAGTGAGAAACCTCACAGATACAGATAAAATAAAGTCAATTCAATAAGTGAAAGGAAGTAGAAGAAACAACCCAAGACAAGTTTTGCAAAGGCCCTCAGTCCTCACTTCCCTCAAGTACCCCAATGCTCAGCAGTCTGAGCAATGGCCACCTCCCCAAAAGCCCCCTTCCTGTAGCTTGGGAGCATTGCTGTGCATGATGTTATCTGGCGTGGAGTATCCCTCTGGTCCTTTTGGGTCAGCTGTCCTAGTTGTGTCCCTTTTCAATTTCTTGCTCCCCCAGTCTACTCCCTGAGGCAGCAGAGCAGGGAAAAGGGAAAGCCTTGTCCCACTGCAAGGACTGCTCAGCAGCAGCCAAACTCTGGTGTGTTACCAGCACTGCTCCAGTCACAGATCCAAAACACAGCACCCTCTGAGCTGCTAGGAAGAGAATTAACTCTGTCCCAGTCAGACTCAGTGAACCTCCAAAGCCAAAGTTTTCAAGCTGCAGAGAAGGAGCCATGCGCACTTTCAAGTATCTTGTTTTATAGAGAAGGGGCCATCCTAGGTTATATTTTGGAGATATTTGCAGGAACAGCACATTGATGCTGCCACTGTGTCTTCAAAATGAAAAATACGAAAGTTGTCAGGGTTTAATTAACTGAAGGACTTTTATAAATTGAAAGTACATTTTGGAAAATTCACAATGGTCAGAATTAGCCTCAGAAACATAGAAAGGGAAAAAAAATGGGGCTGTCAAGCAAAATTTAATCTTCTGTATTTGAAAGAGACATACTTGATTTAAAAAACATGTGAGACAATGGCCTGCAGGGACACTCCAGGACATAAATGCAGGGCCTAATGGAACCATTAACATCCACGGATCCAGCAGCACTTCCTAGATTGATCATGGCTTGGGGGGAATCTTTCACAAGACAAAGAATACCTCTTTCTATATTGCCAACAAGGCTACTCATTTAGAAAGCCCTTATGACACCAGTGTGCTATTAGAGCACTTCTAGGAGCTCAGGGTGGTGTTTCAGATCTTAGTTTGTGCCCAAGATGGGGAGTAGGGAAACAAAGTAGGGATATCAAATAAACAGCAGGCAAGGGTTTGATCCAAACTGTAATACCGAAGATATAACTTCCATCAGTGCTTTCTGATATGTATATAACTGATTCATTAGCAAAATCCTAGAATTAGATTAATTTTTAAACAAAATTACCAAAGTGATGTTCCAGCATGTACATCTTTATACACAGAGGCAGAGGGCTTGCTGCTGTCCTCTCTGGCAAGGCATCTTTTCATTTATTACAGTTTAAGAGAATGATGCAATCTTCCTGCAACTAAGTACCTGTCTTATTACTGACTCTGTTACAGAGAGGTCCAAGAGAAAGGAAGGAACCTGGAATGCTGGTGCACAAATGTAAATTATTTGCCAAGGTGTAAAGAATTTGTTTCTTGTTCTCACCTAGTCTAATTTCACACATCTTTGTCTCACTATTGCTCCAAAGGCATAAATATATATAAATAAACATGCACATGTGCAAGTGCATTATGATTTTTTTAATAGGCAGTTCTGACTGGGATAAACCCTTGCTGTAGGATTTGACTGCATCAAATCCAGGTATTCTCTTAGTGACACATTTAGTACATGGAGTTAAAAACCATAGAAACCACTCACAGAATTCAGATTTCTAAAAAATGGTGAAAATTTCACTGACAATTCAGAATAGCTCTCATTTTACCTGAGCCTTAAACTGGTTTGTACTTCTTGATTTTTCCTCTGGTTTTATATTTAAAAAAATACTCCATAGCACATCTATAACATTTTATGCTACATACTCAACTAGCATTTATAGTCATTCATTAGTAACTGATACTTTAAGGTTTACAGAGGACTGAACTGCGTGTACATTCATAATACAAGCAAGTGCTATTACAGTGTATTTGTTGAGATAATGAGGCAGGAAAAACAAACAAAAAAGACACCACTGCTGCAGCTTATTTTACTTCCAAAACAGTCAATTAAATATCTTTTGGCAAACTACTTATTTAAGTCAATGGAAAGCTCAGGGAATTGTTTCTGTGGCTCCTAATAGAATTCTAAATTTCTTTGTTTGATTTCTTTTATTGCCATTGGTTTCATCAGACATCTGGGAACAAGTTAAAGAAAACCCAACAATAAAAAGGAAGCTTTTTGACACTGACGTCAGAGAGTAGAAGGCTACACTGAGAGATCAAACCTACCTCAAAGAAGAACATGCATCCTGCAAGGAAAGGAGGGCCCATTCTTTTTTCCCTGGGCAATACAATTTTCGTGTGTGATTATATACAGAGAGCTCAAATTATTCATGCAAACACTTCCATTAGGGTCAGCTGGAGTGCAGTGAGCAGGATGTGTAAGAGCATTTCCTCGGAATCTGCAGGGACCAGGAACTCTGTTGTGCTGGATATAGTTGAGACACACTGAAGGGTCTTTTGAGCTTTTATTGTCTAAACTGAAAAAAATAAGAGGAAGAGAGAAACAGAGGCACAGTGCAATTAGCACCTTGATGAATCTTAAAGAAATGTTATTTTCTAATTGCATAAATGTTTAACTTTTTGCTAGACCATGGCCAAACTGACTTGCCAAAGGTCATACACATAATATCTGTGGAAGAGTTAAGCACTGAGTTCCATTATTCTGTAATCAGAGGTACATCAGTTTTCAGACCCAAGCAGTTAATCCAGGCAATACCATGCTATGCACATTTACTTCTTTAACAGGAGCTTTACTGTATCTTTGCAAAGAGATACAGAAGATTAAGAAGGATAAAAAGGATCCAAGAGTATATTAAGAAGTTTTTTTATTATTTGAGTGATGAGAAAAAATCTAGAAAAATTAAAAGCAAGCAGATCAGATTCCTTGATAGCACCTGTTTATATTATTCATGTACCTGGAGCATTTATGAGGTGTAAAACATTCATTTCACAATAAATATTGTAAAACTACCTCCTTCACCATCATTTTAAATGTAGTCCCCTGTAAGGAATATGATAATATTCTCTATGGTAGAAGGGAGATAATTTTTTTTCTTAATCAAGCCAAATGTCTGCTAGAACAAGTTAAAATCAAATGCTCCTCTTAAGCAGTTTTTCCAGTACTCAGCCTTTCCAGAGTGGGAGGTGCTGTCTTTGTGAAGTCTCTGAAGCCATGGTTGGACAACATGACAGGATGTAGCATGAACTGTTTTACTGAATCAACCACAATGCCAAAGGAAGCAACAGACTGTCACATCAGGCAGGAGGCATCTGATGAAAACCTCTTGTGACAAATTAAAACCTTTCTGATCTCTAAAAAGTATACCAAAAGCAGTGCCCTAAATAAAATCTACTATCCATCAGTCCTTGTATTTACAGTGTTTCTCAAGCAGTTAGTTTCATTGTTTTTTCATTCCACCTAAATCATGTGGTTAGCAGGAACTACCAGTCCTTAAGGAATGTGGTACCTGATGCACATTTGATACTGGATTTATTTTGTTCTGCTTACAACAAAAATGGATCATTTCAAAAGTAAAATCAGCTACAACAACGACATCTTTTGTTTTGCTTAACATTTAGAGCCCTTGAAAAACACTATTCTAAGAGCTGACAGGACTTTACAGCTCTCAGAATCCCACAGAGCTCAGCTCTTCAAATAAACAAGTCGTCTATGAACACATTTATGCAATTACATTCCAATTACAAAGACCCTTAAGAGCTCTTATATAGTGACCATGCCCCTGCCCACTAGACATGATCTACATGATCAACTTCCACGCATATCCTTATGATATGATTGTCTCAAGAAATGCATTATTGAAGGCTTGCCAATCAATTTTTCTGGATTCTAAATATTTTTCTATGAAGTGCTGAGAAATTCTACTGCAACCAGTCAGTGAATGACTAACTATAACAGTATCCCAGTTTCAGTTTTGTGTCTCTAAAAAAAGCTGCTTTATCTTTATTTCACAGAGCAGTGCTTTCTCACATAACTAAGTAAGTAGAGCTAAACACTTGAACTCCAGTTGTAACAGTAAATTGTTTTACTGCTGTTTTGCTGCCATTTGTTGCCTCATTTCCACAATGGTGGTTCACTGCACATTGACAACTGAAAACTGTTCCTTTAGAAATCTCTTTCCACATATCTTAGTCTTCACTCACCAGTAACATAATTTTTTATCCTTCCAGTATAGACACTGACAGGTCACATACATCAGAACATAAAGAGTTGTCATGGCAGATCAGACTACTGGGCCATCAAAGCCTGGTAGTCTGTCTTTACTATATCTCAGAGGAAGGTGCAAATACTCACAATGTGAAAAGCAATTATGGAATGCCACCCATAAGGGCAACATTTCTTTTTCACTTTCCCAATCAGCCTATACCTAGAAGTGAAAGATGTTATCATTCCTTTAATAGTTTCCTCTGCTGTGCATGACAGACTCCCAGCACCTGTGATTGATATTCAACAGGACTCTGTCACAGCTAATAGGCACAAAATCTAATTTGGCCAAAGAAGAACAAGACTAAAAATGCAAGGTTATCAATAAAACTGTGTTTCAAAAATGAGGACTGAAACAGAGAGAAAAAGAGGGAATATGCAGTATTAACTTTGTTGAAGTTTTATATGCAAGCTGTTCAATGAATTCAGATTCACACATGACTAGTGAAGAAGACAAATCAAATGTTAAGATGATATGTTAAAGGGCCCTTTGGAACAGTCATTGAGTTCGTGCCTGGATTTATCAGCTCTCCTCCAGTAAATTCTGAATAATAGACTTTAATGGTAAAAACCACTCATGAGAAGATGCTGCTTTTACTAGTGGTATTTTGCATGTCAGCTCCCCTGAAAAGCACTGTCCAAAACTGCATTAGTGATGTTTTATGGAAATTAATCAAAGCCCATAATCCAATTGTCCTGTGATTCAAGCATTTCTGGACCTACTGCTCAACAATCTCCTCAGCTCAGAATAACTCAGTTTACATGATTTCCAGTCTACTTTGTAATTATTTTCTGTAATTGACAGCAGATTATACAGAATATCCCACAGAGATCATCAAACCGTCTGAGCTCTCCCCAGCTTTGAAAAAGTCATTCAGATGTCAGAGTTCAGATTTCTTTTTTCATAATGGGTAGTCATATTTCCATTCTTTCAAACCCGTATTTTTATCCAAAATTTGACATCTTCTCCCTTGAAAGTGGTCAGCTGTTAATCCCTGATGGCATTTCAACCCAATCAGTGGGAAGAAAGAGCAGCAGACGCAAAAAATCCCAGGAAAACAGTTAGGAAAAAGTAATTTGTATAGGAATTTGTAATACATAAAAAAAATCAAGAATGTTTTCAGGGACAAATTAGCAACCTATTGAAGGTTATCAGCTTTTTATTTTATACTAAAATGTGTTATTACCCAAAACATTTGAAAGATCAAAAATACATGAGTGAAATTATTCTGAGTTATGTAAATGGAAACTGGAAGTGATTACCTTAAACTGAAGGTGAAGGAATTAATGACATAAGAGGAAGGAGAGAACTGTTAGTTTCCACAATATCAGTTAAATATGATACATCAAGTTAAACAAAGTGTAAGTATTTATAAAGTATTTAAAAACAGATAAAATGAAACATTAGCAAATATACAGACTGAGAGAGAGAAATTCTGCATTTGCAGCAGGACAGACATGCCTTGCTTGGTCTTCTTAAAGTCTGTAAGTCTCTACTTGTAAGTACAGGAAAATAAGAGAGTTTCTGAGCTTTTTGAATAAGTACATATAAATTAGTACATTTATGATTAATGTCCATGAAAGCAAATGTAAAATAAATGCTTTGAATATGATGTGCTTTGGGTTGTCTGCAGTACATAAAAAGAAAATAATATGCTGTCTAAAATGGAAATGCCACATTTACAAGGGTCAATATTGTTTGTTCAGAATTTGCCATTGAATTATTCTCTATTTTATCAGCTGTTTTCGTACAGAATGTTTCAGCAGAGTGATTTGTGCTGAGGAATTTCAGTGATATGAAAATCTAGGGCTGTTGATATAAAATAGAGAACTAAAAGCTGTGTGTATGTTCTCAGAAGGGACTTTACTATTTTTGGGTAACTTCAAAATGAATGAACAATTCAGAGCTCTTCAGAAAATTGTCAAAGACCCACTGAGCATCTGAGCCTGTGGGGTAGAACTGCGGTCACTTGACAGGTTCTTCCTGAAAGGAGAGCCAGTTTGAACCGTGCTTTATGCCTGCCACAATGATTTGCATTTGCACCTGTCTGAGCTCATAGCACAGGCCTGGTAATTGCCACACTGTAGTACCACCCCAGCTCAGCAGGCAGGGGCAAGATTTGATGTATTAAAGTCAACACTTCATCTACCTGATCTGACAGACTGATGTAACTCAAACTGCAGTATTTTTAGGCAATGACTAATGGTTAATTAACCAGCATGTGAGAAATACCTGCTTTCCTGCTAGCACCCCTTAGCTCATTGATCTACCTCCCTGTAATACACATAAAAAGATGGCATTTCTTTCAACACTCTGATTGAATATTTGCCTTTCTCACTAGTCAATAACTCTAGCTCCTAATGACTTTTAAAAGCAAGTCTTCAAACACTAATTTGTATGTTATTTATCCAGACTTTCTTAAACTGGAGGCATATCCTAAATCCCTTGCTACTCTCCCAAACTACATAGGTAACCTAAAAATATATAATGTGATTGTGTGTAATACATTATTGGTAATCCACTGCCAGACCTGGACAGACACATTTTCCAGCTTATTAAGATCTAAATGATTCCCTTTAGGACCTCTGACATGTGCAAATGTGAGGCTGCCGAGGGTCACCAGGTTAAAACCTGAAACTCTCACTTTCACACCCCTCCAACCTGGGCTGAAGAAGCTGCATGAAAAGCTTTAGTGCAAATACCCTTCTCTAACAACCAATAACAAAAGAGACTTAGAAGCTTGATGCTGAAACAGTATCTCAGCTATCAAACTGGTCAATATTCAGCTCTACACATTTGGATGAAGCATCTTATACTTGTTAGGCATATATGTCTAAGGAGATACAATTACCTATGAGAAATATATTCTAGAATGTGTAAGGAGACCAGGGAGCAAAGTCATTTGAAGCTTGGGACCTAATTAGGATTGCATTAAAATTCCAGGCTCTCAGTTGTACTAGGAAACTCAGAGCTTGACTGCATCTGCTTAACATTGGGATGTACCTCCAGGAGTAACCAAATATCTCTAAATTACTCCAATCCACAGGGACTGGTATGGCTCAAAGACGGGACTGATGTGAGAAATGGATTTGGAGGCTGTCCCCTTGAATATTCTTGAGATTGGGGGTTGTTAGGTTTTGGGGGCGGGGGGAGGGTAATAGTAATGGCAAAGAGAGGAAAAAAAAAATATATACGGGATTATTTCAGTGTTTGGATAATCCACAGTAGTCTCAACCTTTTCAATTTTTAAATTAGATTTCTAGATCTGGGTAACTACTTGGAAGCCCCCAAGTAAACTCTTCTATGTGGTAATTCCACAGTCAAGAACCCCATTTTTATGGCCTGTCTTCTAAACAACAGACAAGCCCTACTGGAAATAATTTAATTGTGTTGGAAAATACGTGCATCAGTATCCTATATAAGATTTCCTCCATTTGAGGGGCTGAGAAGAAAAAAGTATTCAAAAGTAAAGATGAAAATCTCACAGTTTGAGTTTGTTTCTAACAATTACTGCCCGTTGAAGCAAGAGAGTCTTGTCACAGCTCATAAACCGCTGAAAACAGTTTCTGTTTTCATGCAGTTTATAATTATTCCCTTTTAGCTTTATAAAGCAGAGTCAGTTTAATGTCTTTTATAAATCAAACTGCCACTTTCAAACATTAATTGCCAAGATAGGAACAACAGTTCTCTCTTAAGTAGACAGAAAATAAATAAAATCTGTTGTTAACACTCTGGTTTAACAGTTTCTGTAAATGAAACGTCACCTGGCCACTTGAGAGAGAAAAGATGCCAATTTCAGTGATTGCCTCCATGACCTGTTTTCTTCACCCTTGGGTGATAATGCATTTAGTGATAATGAAGAGTAAAGAGAAGGTATGTTTTTGAGCCTGTACATCCTTTTCAGCTCCAAATTCACAAGTTTTAGAGAAAGAAAAAAAGAACAGTCAAGGGTCACTTACAAATAACTACAGATATGTACAACAGTAATATCTGACAGATTGTGAAGTCAGAAGTTCTGGTGATTTGTAGGAGATGGTGTATTTCCTAGATGTATTGTTGCTCCAAGCATAGGCCTATGCTGAAATCACAGCTGATAACATAGTTAAAACTGCAAAACCAGATTCAAAAGTAAGGATTATTTCACTCCAGGTATTTTCTTTAGATATCAAGTAACAACAGAAAAACAAATACATTAAGGACGAAAAAGAACTTCATCATTTGCTTTTGGCATTGACCTGGAGCCCTCTGTTACACTTGTGATAATGTAGCAGAGATCCAATCAGATACTTTGTATGCAAAATTCAGCACTGTTACACTGCCCACAACTACACTGTAGGACCTGCATAGGTTAAAAACAAGTAATTTGACTTTTCACTACCAAGGTTTTCCAGATTTTGTCCATGAGACACAGTTCTGTAGATGCAGAACAGTCACAAATGCCTGGGGTGATACTAGGGGTAAAGAATTGGTGAATATCTAGAGACATAGATATATATACTCTTTTTTTTCATCTGAGACACAGAATATTTTTAGAACTGTTGTATTGAAGTCATTCAGGTTCACTGTTCAAAATATGCCAGGAGCTGCACAGGGACCTACAAAAGCCAGAAGGAGGAACTGAGTCTGCACACAGTTAGGCCTTGGATTGGAGCTCTTCTGTGCCTTGCAGAGGTTGAATTTCACCATTAAGAAGAGGCACTATGTCCTGTTTAGGTTGTTTCTTGAGTTAGACATTAAAAGGAAGGAATAAGGACACTATAAGGGCTGCTGAGTCGGATGAAGGACCAACTGCTCAGCATCTCAAAGAACATGAGGAGACACTTAGGAGAGTGGTGTAGGAAACGGGACAAATACAGAATGGTTCCTCCCAGGGAATGTTTTGCCATCTTCCTATCAGTCAGACTTAGAGGCTTCTTGAAAGTAGCTACCTATTTAACAGCAGTAAAGGATCTCCTATCTTTAAACTGTATGATTACTCCTTGCATCCATTTGTACTTTTGGCCTTCAGGAAACCCTGTAGATTCTACAATTTAACTTAGATTTTGCCTGCCTGAGTATTTAACTTTATTCTTTTGAAATCCACTATTCAAAACTTCATTGTGTGCCACAGGGGTTTTTTCTGTGTCAAACACTGAACAATCCCACCTTGTTCATCCATGTGTGATCTGTGATTTCATAACCTTGTTTTAGTCAAACTTCATCACCTCCTTCCCAAATTGTCCCCTTCTCTAATTTCTAGTCAGCTTAATCTCTTCTCATATGATGTAATTCAAAGTCTCCGATCACTCCTAGCATCCTTTATTGCTTTACTGTATATTTTCTAAAGTAGGAAAAGAGAACTGACAGATTAGGATCTGAGTGTACCATGGATCTATACAGACAAAGGGATGTTTTGTTTTGTTCACAAATCCTTTCTTAATCATTTCCAGCTCTGTGGTTTTTTGATCACTGCTGAACATTGAGCTGCTATTTTCAGAGACTCTGTGAAGTAATTTCACAATCTCATTTCTGATTAGTAGTATCAAAAGTCCATTTGGTTATATAGGCAGTCACTTTTCACTTCTAATGTAATTTTGCATTTATCATGCAAAGAACTACCAACACTAAATTATATCTGCTGTTTCATTTCCCTGTCACGTAGCACCCCAGAATCCTTTTGCAACATTTTGCAATCAGATTTAGATTTTATTATCCTCAGCAATTTCATAGCATCTGCAATTGTAATCTTAATATTCCTTCCCTCTCCACATCATTTACAAATATGCTGAAAAGCAAGCTAGCAAAGCAAAGTCCTGAGAGATTCCAAATTCCCTCCACAGCAAGAAGTGATCCCACATTCCTATTTCTGTTTTTTATCTTTTCTACTATTTGTGAAGTATCTTATAAGATCCCAAGGAGATCTCATTCCTTTAATGATAGTATTTGCTCATGGTTCTGTGAAAAACTTTACTGATTTCTGAACAGAGACCACTATGCAGATAAGAGAGAAGTTTACTGGCTCCTTCAGACAACCTCAGAGTTTATTGTTTATAGAAGAGGATCACAGATAGAAATTTATCTATTATACACATGCTATCTATAGACAACCTAAGTGTATTTTCTGCAGATTCATCAGGACAGAAGCCAGACTAAGCCATCCATTCCCAATTTTCAGATTGGGAATCTGAAATTCAGAATTCAGATTTCACTGCAGATCCTTTTTGAATTTCATGCTTCTGAGAATTAAAAAAAGAGGTTGATCAGACAATGCAACAAAGACAACCACTCAGAAATTTCCTACATAAGTTCCTTTAAAACCCTTTAGACAAATACCATCAAGCCCTGGTACTGCTCATTTTACTTCAATAGCTTCATAAAGATTATACGGGAGGGAAAATGTAGAAAATTACTACCTCCACAGTGAACATTAAGACATATTTTCCACTCTGTTCTTACTGCTTTTGTTCTTTCTTAGTCTTTCTCCTTTCATACGTCAGTAATTTATCTGCTGCACAATCTCTTTGGCAAATCTCCATGAGTGGCTGGTGACTTGTTTCCTCAGGGAAGTTTCTAACTCTCCCAGGTCCAATGAAGTCTGTAAAATAAATCATGATGGTATTTCAGTTTGCATTCAAATGAGAACACAGAGTGTCCCTTGCACCTTGAGCTGTCATTCAAACCTGTGCAAGGTGGATGAACAGTATGGCCATTCTTATTAATTATGGCAAAGAAAAGAAGACAAGGAACAATCAGCTCGACCATGTTTAAACTGTGCCTGTGGTATTTTACAATTAGACGCCACTTTGCATTGAAATGCTAGTGTGATATCTGATAAGAAATCTCAAATAATTTCCTGCAAATGGGGAGCTCCTTAGTACACTTAGTGGACACACTAAGTACCTATTAGAAATGTCTGGTTTGGTACCTAAACCCAAGAGTTTATTTCCTGCGTGAAAACTCAGTGCAAGTTAATGGAAATACCTGTAGAATTTACATTTACAATACCTGTGGAAAGGTCTGGATATGGATTAATGTTCTCTGGTGATGGAAATTTTTTTAGCCCAGTTGTTACTTTAATGAACAGGGAACTGAATAAAACTTTCAAAAGCAAGACTCAAAGAATAATTTATGGGTGTTTGGGGAGGATCAAGTTTGGTTTTTAGTGTGCGTGTTTGTTTTTAGCTGAGTAGAGTTTATAATACCTTTAAAAAACCTGACTTTTTCCAATCCATAAGAACTTTGTGGGAAGGATACAGTTAAATCCTAACTACAAAGTCTTATGTTAAAAAACAGGGCAGTTGTCTGATTACGGGAGAAGGACAGGAACATTTTTATTACCTACTCTTCTGATATTTAATCAGAGTTAAACCAAGGTTATTCGACAGCAACTTCAAATTGTGACTAAGAAGAGAGAGTGTGACTCTTCAAGATTTCGCTTTGTGATCAGAATATTAGTAGGATTGAATAGTGCTTCAGCTTCTCAGAATTGTATTGTACTGCATTTCAAAAAGAATACATGAGGTCCTGAGAAATCAGAGCAATCAAACAAAAAAGCAAGATACACTCTTGAACAAGAACATATGAGTTTTCTGATCTCTAGCACAGTTGTTTGAGTCAGTTATCATTTTGTGGTAAAATCAATTCCATCAATAAAGCTGAGGTAGACATCAAACAGAAAGCTTTAAAAGCATATCTTGGAATCCTCAAGCATGATTACTTTGTTTAGCAAAGAATAGACAAAGATACTTTTCAGGAAGGTCTTTTTTATCTTATCGCTGGTTCAAATTTTATTTTTCCTCTTCTCCTTTTTTTGTTTTGAAGTCATGTCCAACGTTATTAATACAATACTCAGCCTACCACCAAAGAGTCCGCTTAGTGTCTGCAAAGCCAAGAACCCTTTATTCAGAGGAGCTTTTGGAAGGGTTATAAAAGAAGGGACGAAATCCTACATAGAGGGATGGAGTCCTTCCAGAAACCAGGCAACAGGGCTTTGAAGGAGGTACAGATTATAAAGCAGATTCTCTCTTGTGTGTATGCCAAGTGCTTTATTGCAGTGGTCATACAAGTATAACGAGATGTAACACTGCGTCTGACACAATAGAGGGGCAATGAACCACAACAGAGGCAGGAATGCTGCATGTAGTCCCCCTCACAAGGAAGAGATTTCTATATCTATAATATTTTCTCTATCTATATTCTCTAATAATAATATATAATTCATAATAACAGATTCGGCTATTATGAAAGGCAAACTATATTTTATGTGTGTGCTGTAATTTTGTTACACAGTGTTACAAGTCAAAATGGAACACGTCTGACATGTACTTCCTAAGGGAAAGGCTCATGAAGGTATTGCCTGTGAATAATCCCAGAGTTGTTCTGTGTTCTAATCACGTTTCTCCACCTTACAGTAGTTTACTATTTGAACAAATTGAGATGGAAAACTCAACAAGTATGCTACTTTAAAGGTAACATTAAGCAATTCTGGAGTTAGCACTGGTGATTTCTGTGCATTTATGTTTTATGTTATCATCTACTGCTGCTCCAGAACCAGAATTCTCTGAAATTCAGTGCAGAGAAGTGCCAAAGAATTGGTCCCACAACACAGACAGTCCCAACTGTGTTCAACATCTGCTCAAGATTATTCCTGTCCTTTTATGCTGAGTGCACAGCAAGCAAGCTGAAGTCAGTACAGATGTGACTGTGCCTCAGCTGCCCCAGTTCTCTGTGATTCCAAAGCTGTGACTGGCACACAATCACACCAAGGAGGTTTTGCCATCCACTCAGGGCAGGGCTGTACCTGCAAGTTTTGGACACAAAATTGAACAGGAAAACTGTCAATAGATGATCCATTGAATGTC
Source organism: Chamaea fasciata (assembly GCF_029207755.1). NCBI lineage: Eukaryota > Metazoa > Chordata > Aves > Passeriformes > Sylviidae > Chamaea > Chamaea fasciata. The sequence continues at coordinate 32,411,066 of NW_027094093.1, forward strand.
TCTACCAGAATATAATTGTTTCCCTCGTGAAAACACAGTCCTCACAGTAACCCAAAAGTTCTCAGCAACAGGTACAGCTGAGATGCACAGTCCCAGCTTTATACAACATTTTGGGGGTTTCACACAACCAACAGATGTATCAACCATCTTCTTTAATCACTTTAATGATTTCTGTGATGATTCCTCCTTGCACCAAGGGTCAGGGGATCAGCACATGGAGTCCTGAAGAGATGCAAACAGGCAAGATGAGACCCAGGGCCCCGATTGCAGCAAGAGGCCCTAATGGTCCTAATCAACCTCTCCTGGGGCCTCCACCCACTCCCTTCCCATGGTGAGGGAATGAGCAAGCAGATGGGTGGAACACTCAATGTGGGACAGGCCTGGAAGAGCTAAATGTGAGTAATGGGTGGCCTACTTGTCCCACACTAAATGAGGAATAAACATGTTAGTGGTCAGTTCAGATTCTCCTGATACACTCAGTGCTGCAGAGGGTTATGTTCCCTCTTCTTTCAGTCTTTTGTTCTCTATGATCCAAGAATCCAACATTTCCAAACCTTCTCAAGGAACACCCCTTGAGCAGGGAGCCCGTTCACCTATGCAGTTTTCACTTCCCTAATCAAGGCATGTAATTTTCTCATAACTGCCATATTTTTTTCATTTAGCTATGTCAGATATAAATACTGTGAAATATGTAGTGTACCATCCTGTACCATCCAGTAAGGGCTACTGTTCCCTTTGGGAAGAGCTCTGCTAGGAGACCACTGTTGTATAATATTTCTATATAAGAATATATCAAACTCAAAAGTGACTGCAGTGTTAAGTCAGCTCCGGTATATGAGCTTTACAAATTAAAACCATAATAAATGGGAAAGACTGAAAGTGCTGTAGTTGCTGTTGTTTCACCTGCTTTGTTTCCCTGTGATGCCAGCCCATTCCACAAACCACAGCAGATCATTTAAGAAGTTCCCCATCTTACACAGAAGGTTGTCTAAGGTTGATCATTCAGTGCCTCATAAAGTTTCCAAATCCCTGACCTCCCATTAAGTGCCAGTGAGCTTTTCTACGCAGGAACACGGCACAAAGCTGGGTGAAAAGCCAAACTCCAAAGTACCCAGCGTTATTGCAGATGCCTGTGGGTGCAGACGAGCATCCTTCAGCATGCATTGCAGCATCATCATTTTCCGTCCTGGGTGGAGAAGTCCCAGAGGAGTGGCAGCAAACACCAGCAGGGATTTTTGTCCATTGTTGCCAAAACCATAGCCATTTACTTGATTTTTTTTTAATATTTTGTAACCATTTCCTGATGCTTCAAGGCATGTAATAAATATTGCAACAGATATTGATCAGAGATCTGCATCTTATTATAACCTACGGTTTATGTTTCTTTAATATATATTATGTGGAGGTAACCAGAAACAGTTTTTTACTTTGATGTTGTCCTTTATGAAAGAAGGCAGTATCCATACAGAAGAGCAGGATCGGCCACGAGATGTCACCCAGCCTCCACGAGCCCTAGCGCGGGCTGCGGGAAACAGACCATTCCGAAGCGGAGCTAAACGGGAGGCTGGCTCGCCGCTCCAGAACACCGTCATCCCCTCGCTGCAAAAACACACCAGCGTCCTCTGCGCTAATGGCTCTCAGGAGCGAACTTCTGGTAGCGTGTAGAGCGTGTTTTAAAGACAGCCTAAGCGGCTGAACAGACACTAATACCTGTTTCTAATGCTGAGGAAACGTGTTGGCTGGTGGAAAGCGTCCGCTCAGGGCGGGCAAAGCCGCACTGCTGCCAGCGGCGGGCCTGACGGGTTTGCCGAGGGAGACCCTCGCGGGAGGGGGACGAGCCCGGGGATGCAGAGGCCGGGAACCGCCTCCGCACACTCCCCACGGCGGGCGGCGGCCGTGACAGTGCCCGCACCCGCGGCCGCGGCCCCCGCCCGGGCGGTTCTCCCTCACGGCCGCCCCGCGCGCTCCGCGCCCGGGCGCGCACTTTGCACACACTCCCTCGCTCTGCCTGGCCCTGTCACAGGCGCTTCCGGCCGCGCGCGCTCCCCCGCCCCGCCCTCCTCGCTCAGCCCGCCCGCCCCGCCGCGCCGCGCCGCGCTGCGCTGCGCCCCCGTGCGCGGTCGGCACTTTGCAGACGCTCCCCGGCGCCGCCCGCCCCCGCCTGGCCCGTCCCCCGGCGGCGCGGCCGCGCCTCCGCCCGCGCTCGGCCATGGGCGCTGCGCCGCGCTCCGCCCGGCGCGGGGACCTGCGCGCCGCCCGGACAGGTGAGGCGGCACCGGGGCTCCTCCGGCGCGCCCAACCCGGCCCCGCTGCGGGGGTCGCTGCCGCCGAGCGTGGGGGGGCCGCCCGCCGACACCCCCTCCCCGCCCCGGCGGCATCGCCCCCGCCCGCCCGGGCGCGGCGGTGGGCGCGGAGCGGGAGGGATGCGGGGATGGGGGGGAACGCCGAGCGGCCGCCCCGGAGCCGCGGGGCCCGTCCCGGCCGCGGCCCGGTCGCCCCCGTCACCTTGCGGAACGACCTTCCGCGGCGGGGGGAGCGGCGGGGCCCCCCGGGCCGGCCGGGCCGGGCGGTGGCCGCGGGGACGGGGCGGCCCCGGGCGCTCGGAGCGGCGCGGGGAGGCTTCAGCGAGCGCGGGTGGCGGTGGCGCGGGTGGGAGGGTGAATGTCGGGCGAGAGTCTCTTGAAATCTCCCCCTTACGATGCCATTTACAAGCTCTCGGTTCCACCCGGTTTGCTGGTTTTGTTCCCTCTCCAATGCTTTGTAAACCTCTAGGAAGTGAATTTGAGAAAAAGGTTCCTGAAAGCTGTCATCTCGGTGCCAAATGTGCCTTGGGCTGCCATATCTACTACTTTATTTTTTTCTTTTTTCTTTTTTTTTTCTTTGTGCCAGAGGTGCATTGAGATTTGTATTGGAAAAACCAGTGCTTTTTAACTGCCAGCTTAGGTATTTCTTACACATCAACAATCACCTTGTGGTTTGAGGGTTTCTGTCAAAGGCGCTGACTGACCTGATGTGATTGCATAGGTGCGCGGACCTACACTGAACAAGCATTGCATTGTTTTTTCTTGAGTTTCGGCAGCTGTCTAATGCGAAGTTACTTTTTAGCATATTTAGGGGAAAAATAAATGTCACTCAGTTTTGAGGAAGTAAGTCTTGGTAGAGGCTTTCCCCACTGTCAAGAGTGTGTAGGTTCCATCTTTTCCAGATACGGTACAATGTCAGTCTCATCTTTTGAGAGCATATTTTTCCTTCTGGCATTAGGGTCAGCAAGCCTGAGAAAATGAATTCTCGATTCTTGCACTAGGTCTTGTTACATCAGTCTCTCTTGATAACTGCAGCAAGAATAGAACACTCTTTAAATGAAGGCTCACTCCTGAGATTCATGTTATTATACAGTCTTATTTGTCCGAAAAGCTCTGTCGCCTTGTCCCCATGAAATAGTATGATGGCTTTTTCAACAGCATGACTCATAATCCTAAAACAGGAATGAATTTTGACTTAGTGCTGTGCAAGTGCTTTATCTCAGCAAACAGCTTTGTGTGTAAAAATGCCGGTAGGGTGGAGGGAGTCGCTGGTACTCATCTGCTAATAATCTTTGTCCTCAGGAGGACAGCGTTTAAAGTTGTTTCCAGGCTGGGGATATGTCTTTGCTCCTGAATCAATGAGGTGATCTCAGTTCTTTCAGAATAATTTTGGCATTTCATAAAAGGCTTTCAAAAAAAAAAAGAAGAACTGGTTAGTTCTTGGTTTCTATACTATTGAAACAATTTTGCCTGGGGACGCAAAGTTCAATTTAGTCTGACTGGGTGATTTACTTTTTTCTTTCTTGATCTCTGTGTAATGACTCTGACTGTACTTCATGAGAAACCCTGCTTACTGCAGCACCCATGGTTCACATAATTACTGCTGGTTGTACCAAGCCTAAAATTAGGGGAAAAACCTTTCACCTTTTTTTCTGGTGGTTTTTGGTTGGGGTTTTGTTTTTTCATACTTTCACTTCTGCTTTCTATTCTTTGCTTATCTGAGATGTAGGGAGGACTTTACTCTTAGAATGGCCCGTGGAGCAGTATGTTTACTGAAAGAAATGTCTTTTCTTCATGATTTAACATATGCAGACTGTTTTCTGTTGCTTTTATGTAGAATATGGATTTATTTTGTACGAACAGAATAAGGATTAAATAAGAACATATGCTTCCTCTTTTCTGGGTGATAAATCCAACTTGCTGTCCCGGAGGAAGGCAGCTTATACAGCCTGGACTGAAAAGATGCTGAAAGACAAAGTGTTTGAATGCTGAATATAAGAAGATCAGGTTGTCTAAGCTCCCCAAACTAGACTGCCTAAAACTTGGGAAGCAGCCAGCAACACCGGGTGAAAATCATGTAAAATCCTTAATCTGCTTCATGAAATGGAATCTGGCAAAATAATGAAGCATTCTGATTTCTTAAAATTACTTAGAATAAAGACAATTGCTCTCCAGTTTTAAGTCATCTCCCTCCAACCGGATTCCCTTTGTTCCCTTGTATAAAGAAGAAAAAGAAAGCTTTGTATTGTTAATGTCTATGCTTCAGATAATACTTGGAATTTTATTAGCACCATTCCTTTCCTTTCAAGTTTGAATTTTTTTTTTAATTTCATTTGCTGGGTTATGTTTCTGGCATTGTATGCTGCCATCATCTAACAGGTTCACTGTGCTTTTGCTTCTGTTGAGTAAAATAGGTTAGCATGCGGTTTCATTCCTCATCTTGGCTCCGAAATTTTAATAGAGCTTCAGGAGCCATTGGCATTAACTGCCCCTAGCAGGTATCATTAGCTGTGTGGTGGGTGTTTTGTAGGCTTATGTGAATGCAGTGTTCATGTCGTGAGAAGATTGAGATCTAAAGGAGACTTGGTGTTTTATGAGAGAATGGGAGAATTAGTTTAGGTTTTTTGTTAGGAAAAGCAGTCCTGAGGGAGATCCAGTGGCAAACATGATGGTTATTTGCCAATAGCTTGTCTGACTTAGTGTTTGCTCAGTCTCTTAAGTAGATGGTGGAAAGAAATACACTGATGAATATCAAAATGCCAGGTTTTGATAGTGTTTTAAACTTACTTCACATCATTCCCAAAGTGTCTGCAGAGCTCTTTTGCTTAGTCTGTTTTGGAACCAGGAACTCCAGCAGCAATTCTTGGTGAAAAACATCGGAAGCATCTGCTGAGGAAATGAACATGCTGCACAGTGCTAATCAGCTGGGAATCTGATGAGTGGAAACCCTTTCAGGAATCAAGCAGTTTTGCTATTACTGCATCTTCAATTTCAAAAAAATTCTAAACTGTTTGGAGTGAAATAAGGTCATTCTTTATTCCTTTCTGCTTTTGCCAAGTTAATATTTGTGCATCTCTGTATTTCATGTACCACATACACGCATGAACTTAAAAAAACCCAGAACACCAAAAGTTAATTAATCTTCCATACTTCAGAAGAAAAAGTGAAATTTTGTATTTGCAAACCTCTGTATGCCAGCACACTCAAAACCCTCTTGTTTTCCTCTGTAAGACTCCTACTATTGGCATAGAATATTGAAGTTTTGAAGGATTCCTTATCTATTAAACTTTCATTTCTTGAAGAGCTGAGACCTATAATGTAATGAAGTATAATTTCTCTGAGGTATAATTCTCACTCAGATCGTATTTTGGTAGTGGCTTGATTCCCACTGCTTTTGACCCTATTTTGTTTTTTACTATTTCTTGCTTGTTCCTGTGAGCAGATAACTTACTGTAATTTATGGCTTCCGAGAGAGGGTGAGTAGAGTTTAGCGCAGACTTAGGCTAGTTCAGTGGAGAGGTTTGCATAATGACAGAGGCTTCCTAAAGTGGATGTCATTTGAGGAGGAGCCACCATAATGATGAAGAAATGACACAACTGCTGACACAGCCTCCAGATGAGGCAATGGCTTTCTGTGGCCATGCAGACTTTTATCAGAGTGGATAGCCTTCTTCTTTTACTCAAGCTGGAATAGTTCTGCTGTCTTGAGATGCTTTGTGGGGTTTTGTTCTTACCTTCCCACAAGGAGAATTCCTGTCTGCTTTAATCAGGTCAATCCTTCAAGCCCAAGGTCTGTGCGTGCGCTCAGGCCGTGATGCAGCTATTTCTTTTAGAAACTTCTGCTAAAGAGATTTCGTACCTGTGTGCCAGTCTGTGTACTGGGGAGACACTGCAGTGAAAGTACAAGGAGGAAATACTTCGGGGGACAGGGATTCCCTCTTGCAGTACTCTAAATAGCGAAGTCCTTTTCACGAGGAAAGCTTAAGTCAACGCTGTGATTCATTTGATTTATTATTTATGATTTGTATGAGTTAAGAATCCTGTGATCCTGGCCTTTTGAGTCTCACAAGGACCTCTTATTCCTCTTGGCTAACTGTATTTTTTCAGATATCCCACAGGCATTCCAAACTGTTTAACCTTGATTATTAGTCTAACCTGCTGACATTTGTCTTACTGATTTTTATATCCTGATAAAATCCTGTAATCTTAGAAAGTGATCAACCCCCTCTTTTGACCTTGTCCTTTAGACAAAAGGATTTCCCTAGATTACAATAGCAGGCTGAACCTGATTTTACTTTTATTGGTTGTTGCTCATGACTCATGTAGTTTGTTACATTTCTTTATGTATAATCTTTGACATACAATATATTCCTTGTGGTTGTGTTTCCCTAGAATAGTTTCAAAACTAAAAGCTTTTTTTTTCTCCACTCTTGTTAGAGTTAGGTAATGAAGTTATTGCTGCTTGTTTCCCGTTGCCTGTTAGGGTTGTGTTCCTCCCTTCCTATGTGCACCGTGACAGGTTCAGCTTTTTATTTAACCTCCGTTGAGGTCCTAGCAAGGCATTCTCAGACAGCTACTAATCAAGTAATAGATTGCATGCTAGGTAAAACTCCTTCACCAAAAGGGTTGTCAGGCTTTGGAACAGGCTGCCCAGGGCTCAGTCAGCATCCCTGGGGGTATTTAAAAGACTTCTAGACCCTTGGACTTGATGATCTCAAGTACCTTTTCCAACTAAGAGATTTTTTGATTCTGTGTTATCTCAAAAGGTACAAACTGCAGTGAATTCCTGCCCGAGATTGTTTTGTGGACTGAATGGTTTTTGACCTTTGGAAGATACTGAACACTTGGATTCTGCCACGCAGTGTCATAGTCCTCTTGTCTACAGTATGTGTGACCAGAGTGGATTGACACATCTTTGCTGTTTTACTAATAAGGATCTTTCGTATTGGCATATATTCCCTTGGGCAGTAGTTCTCTTGAGTTTGAAATGCTGTGTCTTATCCCTCACCTCTCTCTTTTTTTTTAATCCTGTTCTCACCCTTTCACACTGTTTGATCCTTTTCTGCAGAGAACTGTTACTGTTCAATGCAGCTTCAATGCAGTTTTTGAACTCTGCAGAATGCATGTGATATACCTGGAAGACAATTTCAAGTATTTAAAGACCCACATAACTAAACTGGTATTTTGTCTTCTATTTTGACCTTCTTTTTTTGTAAAATGAAGCATAAAATGTATTTTGATTGAAGATGTACTACCTGAAACATTTCATGAGACACATAAACCTTGTCTGCATAGTGTACATGAGTTAAAAATATACATAACTCCTTCATTCAGTGCATTTGAAAATTGGTGTAGTATTGATAATAAAAATCCTTGAACAGACAACCTACCTTCTAACAAGCTTATGTAATTGCTTCTTAAGTAATTTCTATGGGTCTTTCTTGATAGGCCCAGTTCAAGTACAGTTTGTGCAATGACTTAATTTTCTATATTATCGATTTAGAAGAGTGAAAATACCAGCTCCAAGTTGCTCAAGAAAGTTTCATGCTGCACCACTACACCTCTGTATCAGGCATTCCAGTTCATTTCCTTTTTCTTAGAGTTTGCTTCTCCCTGTGCAGGTTTGATCTGACAGTGCAGGAAGAAAGGGTGTGGAACACACTGTAGAGCAGTAAAGAAAGACTCAGACTTCAGCCTAGGTTTCGCAGGATATTTGACCACATTGCTACCTTGTTCCAATCAATCCCTTAGCACACTGTTTTGGTTTTCTAAGTTCTTGTAAAAATGAGCAGTTTGCTTCCCTGTATTTCTTTTCGTGAAATGCAGTTTCCCTGTCAGGATTATTGATCCTCCAAGAACGTGGTGAAATGCAGTATCATTCTGTTTACACTTCACGTCTCTTTGTGTTATGCAGCTACTTTTCTTTTACTAGACTGCAAAAAAGCATGCAGGAGAAGAATGCTGCTAGTGGCTTTTCTGCTAAAGCTAACAGCTATTTTACTACAGATTAAATTAGCCAGTTTTGAATAGTTAGTCTAACTTTAAGAGCTTGTAATCCAGTTGCCATGTTTTATGGTTATATTTTAAATATGGTTATGGTTGTAGCTTAAAATAAAACATTAGCTTGTTATTTTAAATAGACATTTTCTTAAATACCAGTAGAGTTTGTTTATAAATCAACAATAATAGTAAAAATATTTTTCTTTCTTTTGATAGCTTAGCTGCTCTTAAAAGACAAAGATAAACTGTGCTCCTTATAGACAAGGTGTAGTTCTTGTTGAAATACTTTCCCTGAGTTCTTTCAGTAGCTCTGCATTCCTCAGTTCAAGAAATTGAACAATCAGTAAAAATAAAAACTTCTGACTGTATTAATGATGTGAGAAATGAAACCAAGTTGCAGGAGTGTTCGGTTTCAAAAAGTGATTTGACCTATTCCTGAATCTACATCCTGGTGGTTTCAGGCCGCTCAGGCAGCTTTTTTGTTACCAGGTTTTGGTCACAGCTGTGAATCTTTGTGAAGTCTTTGAGTGTCTGAAGTGACTCCCCTTGGGTTCTGGATTGATAATTTAATGGGATGATTCATGGTGCCTTTGCGGAAAAGGTTACAGTAACTTTCACCTGACCCATCATGGCAAATTTCTCCCCCAGGTAAGTTAGAGAATATTTGAAGGAGCAAGGAGGAACTTCAGGCTGGAAGATGCTTGAGGGCTTAGTTTCCATTACAAATTTCTGCATACTTGCATCAGAGATGAAGTTCTGTGGAAATAATACTTTCCCACTGTAAGTTTGGAATTCCTGTTCAGTAGTTGATCCAATCCGGCTCCGGAATGTGTCTGGTAAAGGAGCAGTTGTTGCAGCACTGATGATTTGTTACCAGCAGGGATTCAGTGTAGCCGCAGGTCTGTGGTGAAAGAACTGCATCTTTACAGTGAGGTAAGGAGAGTTTAACCACAGTGGGTGAAGTTCTGTGCCGCTGTGAAAGGCACATTGCAGATTACTTAAGCTCTTTTTGAGTTGATGCTACTTAAACCTCTGCCTCTGTATAATGGAACCAGCACAATGAGGCCCAAGTGTACACTTAAACTTCCCTTTGAGGGCTGTACTGGCTGATACAGAGCAAAAGCTTGTAACAGGTTTAGCTTCTGTTCAGCTTCTATTAAAGTCCTTGTACCTTGATTCATTTCCTGGCGTCGTGGTTTCCATATGCACCAGCTGCATAGCTTTTGCACTGTGTAATGTCACAGAATGCCACTGCTGAGTTACTTATAACATGTCTAGGAACACTTTCTTACACTCTGAGGTACTGGCATGCATGTGGCCACTTCTGGAGCAAAGAAAACTGTGAGCCTTACAAGTGGCAAAAAGTTTCATCTTTAAAAAGCTGCGCTTGAAAAACAGTATTGTCGTTTAACTACTTGTGGAAAAGTGGTCTACATCAATTTTGCTTTTTTTGGACTTAAGAAGCAGGTTAGATAAAGATCTGAAGAATCTGTTTTCTCATTACTTGGGGTTTAAAAAAATGTTAAGAAGCAGGGGTTATTTTTTCCCTACATTTGAAGTGCAAGTTTTCTTTATCCCACGTACTTAAAGAATGGATTTTTTCCCTATGCACCATTAGCACTCTGGTTTGGTAGAATTTTCTTGGGCTCTATTCGGACTGTTGTTTGTACCTCAAGTCTGTTCTACCCTTGAGTATTGTTCATGGTGCATATGGCAAACCTGAACTCCGTTGCCTACTATCAATATACATTTTGATGTTTGTTTATCCAAATTTAAAAACAAACAAACAAAAAAGCCCCTTCACTGTATAAATTCCTGATGTACAACTCAGAATTCACACTATTGATTTTTGCCTTGCATTATGAAAAGAGTTTTTAAAGGAAGGTGTGCCCTTTAACAAGCTACAGAATATTTTTAAGTATGCCACCCACCTTATTCTTTAACTAAAATTTGACATTTAATTAAAAAGGCTGCTGATGCAGCTTTGTAGTTTGGCAGAAATTACTGTAGGAACCTTACAGTGTCTACCTTGCCTGTACTATGGGGATCAAGCCCATTGCTCAGGATAAAGATGTTTGTCTAGGCCACAAAAATGTAGAATTAAAGCCTTCTCATTTTTTATTTTGTGCTGAGCAGCTCTGTCATCCTTGTATTTGACAAACAGAGAAAGAAATCTGTCAAATGTTATTTTTATACTTCTTTTTCTTTTGCTAATACACTCCCACTAGTGTTGTGGGTGTGCCTCAGCGCAGTGCTAACCATTGTCCAGTTTACCCTGGTGTTCAGGTCTTTATTTCCTTTATTAAAATTTATTTAGGATGTCATGGGAATCTCTAAGTCTAAGTATGCATAATTTGGGTTTGGTGTTGTGGGCTTTCAGTTCTGTGTGAGGAGGGCTTTCTGTATCCCCTGCTGTGCTTGTATAAACAGCATGATTTCTATCTTCATGCAGACTTCTGAATTGCTTTTGCCTTTTTACTCCAAACTTTTCATTTTTAAGGATGCGATTTCACCCCGTGACTTGAAATTTTTTGAGGCACATTACACATAAGCTTTCCCTCATGCATTCCTTCCCATTCCACAAAGTGTTCTTCTGAAATTCTTTTTCAGTTTCTATAACCTAATTTTTTTTTTTTTTTACTAAACCAGTTAGGAAATGTCCTTATTTGCTAAACTCCTTGACTTCTTGAATTGACTAGAAGAGGACCCACTCATCCTGCTTCATCCATTGGACCAGCCTGGATGGATTTTTTTTTTTTTTCTGTACAATTAAGACACAGTTGATGAAGTCTCTGAACAGTTTATTTGCAGTTGTGCTGAATCTTTGTTGTAATCAGCTAATAATAGGTTCTAGTTCATCTTGTACCTTTCTGCTGGGTTCCTTATTACCTATTTATAAAAACAGATGATTTCAAGCATTGATTTCAAGCCTTCAGAAGGCCGGTTCATCTTGCATCTTTTTTTTTTTGTCACAGCATTTTTTTTTTTTTTGTCACAACAATACCTCTGCCATACACAGATCTCCTTTCTTGTGAGTTGTTTATGGTGTTTTGGGTTGTTTTTTGGGTTTTTTTTCTGATGAAGCTTTTTCAAGTGACCTCAGGATCTCTGTAATCATTGAGGGTGTTTTTACTGAAGGTCTCACTCACTGCACATGTTGCTCAAGCTTTGAATTCACAGAAAATGAAAGTAGCACACTGAAAAACTGGGTAATCCATGAATGTCCAGTAATTTGTCCTGGTCTACAGATTTTTTTTTTCCCTTGGGATGATTTGCCCCAGAATTATCTTCCATGTTTTTGTTAATATAGTCAATATATTTTTGGAATAACATATTTGGCTTGATTATTACAAATGTTTGTGTAGGAATCTCGTCTAAGGCTATCATTATACCTCCCAAAAAAAGCTAGTCAGGATAAACAAATGAAAATATTATGGAGAAAATGTAAGTTTGATACTTTATATTGTCTCAGTGGTCTGTTAGAATGTAGGAAAGCTGAGCAGAGCAAGGCAGCAAATAAATCTTAATTTAGACAACTTTTAAAATTCTGAAATATCCCATAATTCCATGCTAATTATTGTCACTTTGTAATTAAGCTGCTTCTTTCAGTCCTGATCCTCAAGTCATATGTGGAGTCCAAACTGTAGGAAATTACTTTTCTCATTGTTAAAATAACAGCCTAAGTTGAAAACTATTAAGCAATAAAAGCTGCAGAAAGAAATATTATATTCCTCTGAAATGCAGAGGAAAATGTTATTGAAAACATCGATTCTTTCTTTCGTCAGGCTAGTAGCTTGAGCTGTTCTTCTCTTTAAGACCAGACCTAATAATAGAATTAGTCACAAAATCACAGAATGGTTTGGGTTGGAAGGGATGTAAGGCGCATCTCATTCCTGTCATGGGCTGGGACACCTTCCACTATCCCATCCCACTTCCCTTGAGCACTTGCAGCCACTGTTGAAGTGGGGGCTGTTGTGTTTTGGTGTCCCTCCCCCCTGCAGTCAGAGCCACTGATGTCCTCTGCATGCACATGGCTCAAGTACGCATTTCCCCACCTCAGGCAGTGGAACACAGGGGTGAGGTGAGATAGGATGCCGTGGGCTGTGTTGGACCCTCGTGGTTGTAGCTCACACAGCAAATGGACTGCTCAGGATGTTGAAATGTGGGAAGATAATGCCTTAAATAGTTATTTGCAGGTTATCTGTCAAATCCTGGCTGTTACAAAGGTAAATCAATGCAGCCCAGTGATACAGAGTTTGAAAGAGAAAGGCTTTTTGTATCAACTTTTAAGATGTGTTTGCCAGCACAATTCCCCTGTCAGTTGAAAGGAATGGGTATTTTCATAATGTTAGAAAATCTATTCCTCTGTCTCTGCCTATCTTTTTCTCTTCATTAAGTTTGACTAAACAGTAAAGACATCCATTCATCTGTGGTAGTGGCAGTACAGGGGTCCCTGTTTTCCTCTCTGCTTGTACTACAGGACTGTTTTAAGACCACTGACATTCCGCTCAGAGCTGTAAGTGATCTGTTTGGCAGCTTTGTGCATTTACATTAACTGCTGGATTGTAATAATATTCAAATGGATTGTCTGAAAGTAGAGGGGTTTTGGTATGTATTTATAGATGAGTATTCCTGTCTGTGGGTTTATTTTATGTCTTGTGCATTTACCTAACTAATATAAATGTGGCTTCAGGAAGAACCTTGTTAGATCAAAATGCAGAGCTTTTCACTGCCACCATTCCAGAGATGGACAATATTGCCTATTGAATTTCCTTTCTGATTCTGGAAACCATTTGGATTTGGGAGGCTATTTAGGAGGTATTTTTTAGAGGTGGTTTTTTTTAATGTTTGAGGAAGAAGGAAGGAAGCCTTCGTGTTTACATTATATTGTTTATAATGTGTTTGTACTGTTGAAAAGCAGGAGAAGTAACCTAAATAGTAGCTTAATGTTTTTGAGTGGACCTTGGAAGTCTGACTTAACTGCATTGTAGGTCTTATCCCTGTTCTTCAGGTAATATTTGACAAATATGTGGATATTTTGCTGTACATAGGAGGTGTTTTCAGTTTATATTAATGCCCATCTAATGTGTGAAGGAGCTTTTAGTTGGTACACAGCAAGACTTTCTGCTAGAAGGAGCATTTTTTTGTCCCTTCCATCCATACAACTATGAGTGGCAAAGAGATTTGTGAATTTGAAGTTTTATGTGACCTTTTTAGAGAACAGTTACCAAAGTGGACCCATTTCTGCTTGTTTTTGGAAAAGCTTTTCATTTAATGACAGTGCTTCAGTTTAAACCACATGTTCTAAGAACTGGCTTGTGTTCACAGCACTGCAGGGGGAAGAGCTCAACGTGCATGCTTGAGAACACACCGAGGAGCACACGTGGGGGAATTCCAAGACTGGTGAAAATTTAAGAAGAAGGTAGAAGGTATTTAACATAATTACATAGCTTCAGATTGTGTAAACCTTGTACAGTTCAGACAAGTGCAAAATTACCTCACCAGGCTTGCCCCTTTTTTTTAAAATTTAATCGATTTGAAAAGCTACAGAGGACTGAATTTCTCAAAGTGAGAAAGTTCAGAAAACTGTGGTAGGCAGGTGAGGTAAATAACCTTCTGATATGATTCAGACTGAAAAATACAAGATTAAATCCATGACAACACAAATATAATCTCATTTTTGAGTTACATAAGAGTGTTTAAAATGGGTCATTAGTGTTGGGGAAAAAACATGTTTTAATTTTCTAGGCTTTTTTTTTCCCCCTCCCCTTCCCACACTAGAGGGAATGCTTTCCTCTAGGGACAAAGATAGGATGAAGCTAAAAATATTACTTGTCTACTTTACTCTCCATCATGTTGCTTCAGTGGTAATCACTTGTTTGAGATTCACCTTCAGAGATTCTGCCTGACATATGGTGATGTGCATAATGAATATATGCAAACATATAGCAGTTTCAAATTCATTCTTCATTGCACTTAGCTTTTAGTTCACAAATTGCTGTAATAATTAAAGAGATTTGGTAAGCATTAATCTATGCACTTATGGGAAATTTCACCTTAATTATTTATTATTTGTGTGAGATGAAAAAAAAAAACAACAATTTAAGACCTGGCTTGAGAGCTGGGCTTCTCTTGTTTCCTAATTTCAGATGATATACAGGCAGATTAAGTTTCTATTTTTGGAAAGTACCACCACTTTCAGGGGAGGATAAGAAGTTGGTTGTTTGAGAAGTGTGACCTGGGTGGCTTAGTTAAGGATTTTGGTTGGTGTTCAGTTTGGGAGTTTTGGAGGGTTGTTTTGTTTTGGGTTTTAGGGGGTTTTTTGGAATGGGGTGGGGAAGGTTTTATTGTTTGGGTTTTTTCAGCTACAAAGAGATCTTGGATAGGAAGTGGCTTCTTCAGCAGCCCCTTAGAACTGAGATATACAGAGGGAAGTAAGCCCAGGTGTTCTCTAGACATCCGAGAATGTAAACATCAAAAACTAGTTCTCTCACAAACTCTTTTTTTATACTGTGTTTTGGGTAACTGGGGAGAGGACTGAAATGTTCACTTTCCCATTCATAATGTGAACCATGTGATGGTGATGATGAGCAAGAACAACAACTGCTGCAAATCTGGTTGAAGCAGTAGCCCTTCCTTTGTTACTCCTGACTGTCAAAATTGTCATCATTGGTTGCCAGTGATGGGAGTTGCGTCCACAAAATCCAGCTCAGAGCTTCTGATGATTGAGATAATTTGCTCTGAATTTCCATTCAGTGGCTAAGTCCTATTAATCCAGCTTCTTGTTCATCCTGTGTTTAGATTCTTTATAGGAGTTGACAGTAAAGTTTTTCAGTCCATGCTGATAATTACACGTTGGCAAATAAACAGGTAACCATTATAACACATCAAATCAGCACCTATTCAAGCTTTGTGCGGAGCCTTTGATCAAGTACTTGATAGTAAGTCATGGTGTCAGTCAGTGTGCTGAACCAGAAGAGAGCAGGATGATTGTAAGAGAGATTCCTGCAATATTAAAGGAAGGGTCAGTCTACACAGCCTGAACTATGCTAACCAAACTAGCAAGACCAGATTTGTAGCTGAAATAGCAAATTGATTATTGCCCTCCTTAATTTGTGTAATGTCTAGGGGACACTGAGGTTAATTCCATGGGCAGACGTGAGGGGGCAATGACTTCTGGTTGGAGAAGAAGTCTGCTGGCACAGATGGGTTCAGAGCAGCTCGTGTCTTCCTCACTTAAGCCTGTCACACGGAGAGATTTAAGCCATGCATACTGAATCACGTGTCCCGTGTCATTTCCATTTGTCAAATCACAAAACCATCCTCCCTGTCACTCTCTCCGCTATTTTGACTTCACTGCAATAGTTTCTCTTGCCAAAAATGGCTGCTGCTAAGCATGAGCATTTCTGTGTTTTCTAAATTATTTTTCACGATCAGAAAGAGATTAAAAATTTGCTCATACTATGTTGCAAAGCACTACTTTGAAGAGCAAAAGAGCAAAAGCTTTGCACGAGTGATAAGCAATAACCATTCCCTGATATTTATTGTGTTGTAGAATATTTGGGTGCACAGAGAAAGGGAAAAGAAGGGATGAAAGCACATCCCAATTTGAGTTTAGGGAGCACAGGTCCTTCCATAGAAAACAGAGAGGATGAGGCTTTTGGGGCTGCTGCTTTGAGTCACTCCTTAAAAGGGGAAGAAGGGCTAAGTGAAACATTTCTTTGCTCCCAAAAGATACAATTTCTCCTTTTCACCAGCTCTGATATGCACCTGACCTGTAAGACAGCTTGGTTTGTGAAACAAGCGGAAAGCTAATGTGAAAAAAAGGCTTCTTTTGTTTTTTTGATCTCAATCAGCTCGTCGAGGGATCTGTTGATTTGGCACATATAGCACAAAGTGGGGTGTGAGACTGAGAGGCCAGGAGCAGTAGGATAAGTGCAGGGAGATTTGGCTGTTCCTGCTGGGAGCTGCTGGCTCAGCTCAGCCCTCTGCTGTGCCTGGACCCTCTCCTGTGGGTCCAGCAGCCTCCAAGGGCCCCAGATGTCTTCACTGACTAGAGTGACAAAATGACCCACTGCTTCCCCTTCTGCTCTGGTGGCAATGATGGCTGGTGTTGTCATCCTTGAATGTTAGCTTTTCCTTCCTCTTCTTTCATCCTGTGTGATCTTGATTTTTTTTTTCTCTTTTTTTTTTTTTTTCCTTTGGAATCAGGAATTATAGTAGTCTTTGGTAAATCTTTATACCACGTTAGGTATATCATCAGTGAGTAAATGATGGAAGGGTTTTTGTGGCAAATAAAACTAACTTTACCTTCTTGACTGTGAGTAAGGTATATCCAGAATTTCTGCTTTATGGCTATGCTCAGGAACAACACGCTTAAAATCTGCTTTTTGGTGTGTGTCCTGCCACACCTGTAACAATGTCAGAGTTCAGTGCCAAGCCCAGTGAAGCTCCCTTTCACTTGTGTCACATCTGGGGTCTTTGCCTTTTGGCAAGCAGTCAAAGCCTGATTTAGCCCTTTGCAGGCATTAAGCCCTGCTCTTAGACATCGTAGCTCATAAGACTGTGTCCAGTGTATGGTGTGAAATTAATCAAAAGGAAACAAAATTAATGACCTGCTGTGGTGCCATCCATCACGATATCTCTCAGCAGGTGTGAAATTAACTTGCCTTGACTGTGGATTAAATTGAACGGCATGACGTGAACCTACGGGAACTGTTTCCGTTAGGACTGGGGAGCGAGCAAGTGTTTTTAAAGATTCCAGCTTAATGAACTGCTTATGCCATGCACTGGATAGTCTTATGATCATTTAACAGCATGAGTGTAGATTATGCTCCCTAAGAAGATCAAGTATTACTGTATCAGTAAAAATTGTTAAAGGCAGGCCGCAGAAATGTGGTTTTAATTTCTGTAATTACTGCGCACCAGATGGTGGATGTGTACTTCTTTCCAGCATAAGTACTTCAGCTCAAATATAAGCAGTTGTGATCTTTATTTACAATTCATCAGATTTTAGCCTAGGTGATAACAATTCCTTTGTTATGGCCCGTTATGACGACCTTCAAAGAAGTATGTAGACAAAACCTCACTGTTGTTTGTTATGGTTACAAAACCTCTTTCTCCTGGGGTTTGTTTGGGTTTTTTTTTCTCCCAGATCTTAGTTACAGTAATAGCAAAACTACCCACTAATATTCACTACCCACTAACTTTGTTTCAGAATAAGTTATCCAATATTAGAATATGTACTTATAACATTTGGTAAATCCTAGTTAATTTAAGAGCGATACTACAAAGATGCAAAATGCGTAACAAGTTACTAACAACTTGAGAGAAATGAGGTAAATGAAGGAAATGTATTTCCCAATTCGAATCTAAAGATATTCTGGCAACTATTTTCTTCTGTCCAGTTCTATTTGCTCATATGCAAACACTTTTTCCTCCATAGTTGCTCTGGTAATTGTTTTTCAAAGGACCTATTATCATTGTTGTGGAAGCTCTCTTTGACTTCCAAGTTCTTAGTGGATTTTTGCTGTGTATGCCCAGAACATTGTCCTCTAAAATGTTCAGAGTCATCTCAGCCCTTTGGAGAATGCCTTTGGAGAATGTTTTTGCCCTTGGCAGAAAATAAGTTGTGTATGGATTTGTTGGTTTTTTTTTGGTTTTGCCTGCCTGCTCTCCCCCTTAAATTGTAAATACACGTTTCCAAGAGTTAAGGAATTTTCATGCTTGTGATTAGGAGGAGGACTTTGTTAGTTGTTGCATGGCAGCTTTCTTTGAAGTAGGACTGGCATGCAGCCATTAATACATTTTCAGGATAAGGTATCCACAGTATTGGCACACACTTGATAAACTGGTCTTGATAAGTTGATTCATTTGACCTCTTATTAAGTGCTGTCTGTACTTTATACAAGCAGTACTCTTTTGTTTAAATTTTGTTGATAAGAAAGAAGTTAGGCTGGTGAAAGTTAATTAATTCTTTAAGGTTGTAACAAAATTCTGTGGATTTTGTGTTGGAAGATAATTCTGACATGAGCAGTACTGAGATGGTTTTGGTTCATAACACACGTGGTGTACCTACTGAGAAATGTTAGGGTTGTTCTAGAGTTACCCCCCTCAAGTGCTGTGTCACTGGCAGGACTTTCTTCAAGGACAAACCCATAAGGTGTAGCTCTAGAATCATGAGATACTGCTGGGACTGAAGAGCTCTGTAGGCCTTTTGAGTAGGGCTGACAAGATATTTTAGAAGTTTCTTCTTTCCTTGGAAGGAAACATCAGCCTTGGTACCCATTTCAAAATGAGGAGGTAAGCAATTCATGGAGGTCTAATGCTTTGTAACATTATAAACATTAACAAAGTCCATCAAGCTTTTAACAGAGAACAAAGATTATGTGATTGCTGTGTCAGTCGTATTTCAGCTGGGGCTTTGAACTGCTTTCTTTCCTGCATTAGAAAATTATTATGTTGATATGAGTGTAAAGGAACTTACTCTTAAGGCTTAGATTGTAACACAATGCTCTTTCAACCTTCCTTATATTGAAATCAACCCAGGGATACTGTATTCAATTGTCTGCCTGCAGTTTGGGTTTTACATTACTGGGTTTATTTAATTGAACTCCTTCCTGCCTCTTATTGATGGCTTTTGTAGTTGTTTATGCTTTTTTAATTAATTTGTAGCTCCAGGGGAGATGGGGAGAGGAAAGGAGATAGCAGTTTACCTTCTTTTGTGGAACTTCTAGTCTTTGAAGACAAGTGACAAGTCAAGGAGGAGTGCTCTCTGACAGCTGCGTCAGCAAGAAAATTTAACTGTCCTGGCAAACCTTTCTGTCAGCCCACTTTGGCAGGAAAAAGGCCTTTCATGGCTGTTTTCCACGACAGGCTGTGTAAGTTGGGTCCCACAGCTCTTCACTGGGTCTTGCATTCAAACTGAGTTTGTGTTGGCAGGTTTTGCTTTATCCCCTCGTAGCTGTAATATCCTATCACATGAGAGCATGAAGGGAAGGTTTCTTCACTGCAGGGTCTGATTGTTTTTTATGCATCACTGCTAGATTGTGGTATGAAGAGAACTCAGATTTCTCTACTTTGCCTGTAGCATGAATATGCAAACTTGGTTTGTCAGAGTTAAGCAGTGTGATGTTACATGCCTGTGAGTATGGGTTCCTGAGAAACTATTTGGATTTGGCTGAATATGACTGTGAACTGCAGCTAAAATTAGCAGAGGTGGCCCACTGCAAGTAAGCTGATCCAAGGGGGAGAAAAGCAGAACAAACTCAAACAAACCTTGTTCAAACAAGCTTGTTCAATGCCATTTGCACAAGTGATACTGTGATACAGATGTCTGCTGATTGCACGCCATGTCTACAGGGCGTTGTTCACGTGCCAGGTGATGCTGACAGTACTTTACTTTCTGATGGGTTTGTCTATTAGCAAAGATGAGGGAGTAAACACTGGTTAAATCATTGGGCAGGTTTTGGTTGTTGGGCTTGTTCTGGTGTTTTTAGGATGCAGGGGTTTGGGGGCATTTTTTGGGTGGTTGTGTGTGAGGAGTGAAAACTTTGTTTGGCTTTTTTTCATGACATTTTCTATATTTTCTCAAACTGCAGTCCATAAATGTCCCTTCCCAAAGGAATTGCTGGTCTGTAGACTTGTGATTGTCATTGTAACTCAGCCAGGGAGAGACAGAAACTTGTTGTATAAGAAGTCAAAAATGGTGATATTTAATAAGAGGTTTATTCTGCATGGCAAGAATTTAAACTATTGTTTAATTAGCAGGCAAACCACTTACTTTGCCCTCTAGTTCAGTACGTGTTATGAAGGTTTATGACACTGATTCATTTAGCTGATTACAGCTCATAAATGTCACCATCAAATTAGTCAAAATAAGAGTGTTGAAATGTCTTGCTGCCATTAGCTACCCATTTGGTTTGGTTCTGGTGACAAGTTTGTAGATAAAGCATGAATTTTAGAGTTGAAGATGTCATAGGACTTGAGTACTGTGCTGCTTCTCATTATGGAAAGAGTCAGCCTTTATCTAAAAGTTGTAGCTGAAACTTATTTCCGGGTTGTAGCTACTCCTTGCCTCTCCTTGTCAGCAGTGTCAGTCACTGAGCTGCACCAAGGTTAAAAGCCATTAAAATTGTGATAATTGTCAGTAAGTCAGTGATGCCACTTCTGGGAACACAGTTACCAGAGAGATGCTTTCATTGGATATTTGTGGTTTTGCCCAAATGGCAGTCAGTCAAGACGTGGAGCTTAACAATGTGAGCTGAAGTGGCCACTTCTTTAGCAGTGCAGCTAATGACTTCCAGATGCAGGTTATTGTAATATGCTCAAATACTTTACACGTATCCTGGAGTCTGCATCTTAGAAGACTTGTCACTGTGAAAAGGAAGCCAGACTGTAGGAGAGGCAGTGATTTTATTGTGTGGCTTTACATCAATAAATTTCAGAAATTGTCGGAGATTATCTACTGTTTATTGGTTTGGTTTTTTTTACATATAGAAAATAAGGTATGGGAATGTACAAGGAAAGTAGTCCATAGCAGTGACAGAAGAAGTGTCACCTGGTCCCTGATCATTTTAGGGAAACTAAAGCAGCCTGTCAGATAGCTTTTGTTTGTTTGCCTGATGGGGTGCATTTAGAGATGTATGTCTTAAGTGACTGAAGATATGTATTTTTTTAAACTGTCACATTAAACTAGAATGTCACTTTTAGTTAGTCTCTGTTCGGAGGCAGATCTCCTCTGTTTTTAATAATTTATGTGTAAACTGTGTGAAAGATTTAAAATGTGACAGCTCTGAAATAAGAAGATTGATACTGCTCTAGTGTGATCTGATTTGGATTCTGACCTAATTTCTTTTAGTTAGTGATTGGTATAGGACTTGTGGGGTGCATGAGCTTATGACTTTTCGAGATTACTGACTGATATTTTTAGGTTACCAGCTAATCCTGTTTAGGAATGGGATTTTCATCTGAAAACAGACAGCTCCTTAAATTCTTCCTGTTTTACTTTAGAATGACAACTGGAAATTGTGCAGAAAAAGCAATGGATTGTTTGCTTATTTCACACTGTCTTGTGCTGTGGCTTTCTGCTACGTGATTATTTTCTGTGTGCACAAGTTTAAAAAAATGCTATTTTTCCTCAATATTTAAATAAAAGTAAAATCTTCCATTGAAGCTGTTAATTTTGCACGTGCTCTAAAAAAGGTATGAGAAAGCATTGTGTACACTTTGCCCCAAACATGTTCTGAGCCTTTCAGCCTGGATTTTTCTCTTTTTTTTTTGCCTTGTAGCTGTTTGCAAAGCAGCCAGACCATAGATAAACTTAACAAATGCAAATTCACACTTCCATTTGCTTACTCAACAGCTGTGTTCCATATATAAACACTCACTTCCAGATGTTTTTCTCCTTGTTAGCAGTACCTTTCATGTGCTTGTAAGGTATTGCAGAGAGAGCCCTGTTCTTCAGTTCCACGCTTAGTGAGGGGTTGCCATCTGCTGTGTGAGTCTGTTTGGAAGGTAAGCGTTTTGTCACCTGCTCCTGCAGATTGAGACCATAATGCTTTACCAGCCTTATTTATGAGGTCACCTCTGCGAATTTTTATTCAACTTTGTGAAAAATGTAAGGAAGCAGAAAAATTGTGGCTATTGTATCTTGGATGCTGGAACGTTATATGGAGGATTTCAGCTCCTGTAGCAGTTTTGTTTCTGTTTTCTATGTCCTTTATGATGGGAAAGGAAGCCAAACTGGGGTGGAGAAATGACAATTTGCACTGTAAGTGTGAAGTGTATGAGTAATATCGTGTTGTATTGACAATATTGCTGAAACTGTGTGGGTTTTGTTGCTGGCTTGGCGTGCTAATATTGATAGGCTTTGCCCATTTCAATGAAAGGACATGTATTGGACTGAGCTGGATGTAAATTTCTGTGGGTCCCCCTGCCCCAAGTTTTGCTGCCTCAAAAGAGCTCTTGCAGTGCACACTCTGTGTGCTGAAGGCTCTTCTATTCCCATTGCACAGATAATTCCCCTAATGGCTTGGTGAGGTCTTTAACTCACTGGAAAAAGGGCTGAAGTGAAAGGGAGGGGAGTAGGAGGATGTCACCTTCATGTGGGAGAATGTCGTGCCTGATGTGACATCCCTGCATGCTGGAACCCAGTTACAGTCGTGCTCCTGTCTCCTGAAGGCAGAAGAGGTGCAGCTCTGGGGGCACTTGTCAGCAGTGAAAGACAGCAGCCACATCCCAGGAGTTCTCCCACACACATCAAGATGAACTTTGCAGGGCTTTTTGCCACCGTGTTTCCTTCCACAGCAACTCTTGAGAGTTATTGAGGGTGTGTTTAAGGAAGAAATCAATTCAGCTACTGTTCTTAAACAGCTATTGGGGTAGAGGGAGCATTAGGTCTCATTGAGGCTTTATGTGCCTCTTTTGTCCCTTCAGAACTGCCTTAACAACTGTCCACTTCTACTTCCTTTTCTTCCTTTTCCCTTCTATTTCCTCTGCAGTTCCTGTTTATCATTTGTGGGTTTCTTTTTTTTTTTTTTTTTTTTTTACTCCCACAATATAGAAAGAAATAATATCAAATAACTGCCGAACTTGATTGACTTGCATTTCTTAAATCTGAAAAAGCTGAAATTGTAGAGATTTGGTAAACTTACTTAATCATTTGTATGAAGCTGATCTGAATATTGTATAAATCATACAGAGCTTCAGCTTTCTGTTCTTTACTTCCCTGGCAGGAGTCACATGGAAGAGACAATACTGCCTAGATACTCAACTTCTTTGGATAATTAATTTACTTTATTTTTAATCATACAACCCAGATTTTGAGGTATCAAAAGGAGGCTGTTTGTGGGAATGGTTTTGACTTAATCTCTGTATGTGTGCATGGGATAAGCACATTCATTACACTAGGGGAGACTTGGAGCTGATGTCAGAAGTGCTACTTTAGTTTTACTCACTTCCAGCAAATTCCTGAAGAGTGCGTGTATACATGGATACTTGGTAAACAGGCATTTTAAAGCAGAACTTTGAAGTCTTACTCATAAGGCAACTCAGACAAACCAGAATCCTTTTCTGGGGATGAAGGTACCTGGAGGAAGATACTACTGAAAAGAACCAGCGGGAGGATCTTTAAAAAGGACCTGAAATTAGGTATACTGTATTCTGGTGTTGCCTTAACTTGAATATCAGAATCGACCAAGCTTGTCTTTAATGACTTGGGATGAAAGAAGATTCTTTTCACACACTTGTTTAATGATACTTTGCAGTGTGTTCTGGGACTGTCTGGGAAACAGAATGGGCTTGATAGTAACCTGCATAAAATTTCATTGATAAAATGCTGTAATTATGGAAAGCTGTTGAGTGGAGGAATGTCTATAGCTATGCTTTCAGACTGGATATACAGTTCTTTCAAAGCGTTTTCAAAAGACTTGTATCATTTACTCTGATAAAGGCAGCCAAGATTTGAGGCCAAAAGCATTTACTTGCATGTTAGAAGCTGTGTTGATGAAGGAATGCTTATTGCTTGGAGGAAAAAAAGAGGTTTTCCGAGATTTTAATGGCTTTTTCTAGTAAATGGTTGCAAGATTTATAGTATTGGCTCCAAAATTCTTTATCTGTATGGGTTGTTTGTAAAAGCCAACTGTGCATAAATCAAGTAAGATGCTTGGAATAGATATTTGAAGCATGAAACTTATTAATTTAGTCTTTTAAAAGCCTATGCAGTATACCAGCTTGGTACCCTGGACTGTGTCTCCAATGTGTATGTTCTCATTTGGTTGACTTTTCCTGCTGCTGTTGTTGGTGACTCTGAGTTTGGTTACATACAGACTTATGTTGATGCTGTTCTTTGGTATTTACAACTGTGTTGAAAATATTTCACTTACAGCAGATCAAGATGGGCAAATGTAGGCTTATGGTAGTAACAGGATAATTCAAGTAAGTGTGAGAAGCATTAAAATACCTTGTTTTTTTAAAACATTTTCACAGTTAACAACACAGCTGAAACTGTTAAATTGTGCTTAACCCCTGAGTCATCTCATGCTTAGCACTTTATGTTATCCTGTATTTCAAGCACCATATCTACGTGAAGAATAGTATTTGGTTTTTCACAGATGATGCCATGCTAACAGGAATACGAACTGAATTGCTGCCACAACGTTTATGGATACTTTCAGAATTCCCATGTTAATGTGCACCATGGTGTGTGTCAATGTGCTGTGTCTGGTTTGAAGTGTTCAGGCTTGAGTGGTTTTCCACACGGTCAGAATGAGTTCTTACCTACTTAACTTTTGACTGGAGAAGTTCTACCTGTTAAGGGACTGCAGCGTCTGGCATGGGATGAGAGGCTGAGAGAGCTGGGACTGTCCTACGTGGAGAAGAGAAACTCTTATTAATTTTCATGGATGTCAGACTGGGGAGAAAGGTGAAAGTTTTCTTCTGTGAAGAAGAAAGGGACAGATTCCTCTTGATGGTGCTCCATGAAAAGACAAGCTGCTTTAAGATAATATTTCAAGATAAATTTGCTTTATGTGTTTCTTGTATGTTCCAGAAATATGTCTGTCACTATCACAAACCTTTTTATATATTTGTAGTATAGTATTTATTATATATTACTATATTATTATATAGTATTTATTTGAATTACTTGAATTATGTGATGGACCTAAATAAAAAAATATTCATCCCTCACAAAACCAAATAAAAACTTTACAGCATTGGAGAAAAACATGTGATCTAAATAGAAAACCAGAACACAGATAAAAGGCCGTCTTATATTTTAATAGTACATTTTAAAGTAGAAGTATTGAATATGTGCTGGGTGAGATTTATGTGATGGTGGCTCAGTGTGTCACTAGACTAAGGCAATTAAATACTTAGGAGGAGCAAGGGAAGGTCAACTGGCATTTTAAAAGCCGGATATGAAATGCTACCCTGTCAAAAGTAGTCTTGCTTTTATGCAAGCTACCACTTAACGGGTGTTGGAAAACAAGGACACTTTTTGTATTGAGAAACACCATGTTCATGTTCAGCCAAATGAATGATTTTTTAAGAAGTTGAAAGTAGTTTTGGGGGTTTTTTTTCCAATCTTATATTTCAAAAACAGAAATTGAATGAGTTGCTCAGTCACTTTGCAAGGCTGTAACAATGGGTCATTGCCAGGCACTGCAGTAGGGGTTAAGGATGATGGAGAGATCAGGCACAGTGCTGAAAACAGAAATGTAAGGAGAGAAATGCTGATTTTGGGTCAAACTGTTTCTTTTACTACTTCAAAGGTACCTTGTTGACGATCTTTTATAAAAAGAGACTTAAGTGCATTCAGTGGGTGGTTAGCCACTCAGTGTATTTTGTTTTATTTTCCTAAATGAAGCTATCTGATACTTTCACTACTTAAGAAAAAAGAAAAAAAGGAACAAAAATGTATGAGTGGAAGTGATTTTATAGTAGTTTTCATTTTCTTTTTACTGTAAATGAATGCACTTTCACTTTGAGTAACATCATTTAGATAGATTTCTGAGTGATGGAAATTATTCCCTCTTAAAGTGCTGCCAGCCACGATGATTTATTTTTTTTGTAACTGAGAAGTTCACCTCTAAACCATGTCCCTAAGAGCCATATCCATGTGACATACCCATCCCTGAGGAATGGTGGCTCCCCCACTTCCCAGGGGAGCCTGTGCCAGTGCTTGACAGCCCTGTCAGTGATAACCCATTCACCTGCCTCTCCTGTTCACTAAATCTACTTCAGTTTGCAAAGGATAAAAGGCTTTCCAAGGTTTCTCTTCTCATTTCTTTCTCCTTACTTTGACTGTAGCCTGGGCCAGGTCCCTGTGGGCTGTCACTGTCCCTGTGCCATCAGCTGTGCAGTGCTGGTGGGTTTTAAGGAAGAACAGCAGCAGCCCCTGCCTGCTGCAGCCTCTGCAGCCTCCTCGCCAGCCTTGCCCTGTACTCCTGGAGGCCACCTTTCTTAGCAAGGGGAACTCCAGAAAGAGCAGAAAATTCCCTTGCAGGGGGCCCAGCGTTTCAGTGCACAAGTCCTGGCACCAAATAAATCCAGTGATGCCTGAATTTATTGAATTTATTTAGATTCTGCTGGACCTGAGGAAGATGTAATACTATTAGATCTTCAGGTTTGAGTGACTGACCCAGGCAAACTTTTTCTGAACTAACTGGAGACAGAACTGTGCAGTGTTCCTAAACTCTGCTGTCCCTTCTGCCTGTGGGTTTAATGAGTCCTGTCCTGGAAGGTCAGTCTGTCCTGCCTGTGAGCCACATTTTTATTCCATCTGTTAATGTGAATGTTCTGAAGATGACGCCAAGAAAGAGTTTACTAAATATACCCACTTTTTGTGGGAAGAGATAGTCCTTGAACCGATCAAGTTCTTTTTCTGAGTACCACAATTAAACTGATTTTGACCACCCTCTCAAAAGTCAAGTGCTGGAAAATGACTTCACATATACATATATATATATATATATATATGTATATATGTATAATGGATGAAGAAGAATCTGAAGAGAAAGGAGAGATAGATAGATAGATAGATAGATAGATAGATAGATATATGTTTGTCTAAATTTTCTATAGAATATACTGTATATTATTTTTAATATATAATATTGATTATGAAGCTATTTATATTCATAACATATAAAATGCACTACTATAAAAATATCTTCAATTCAGGTGCTAAACTGGTACAATATAAAAAGCAGAGCTGTAAACTTGGATTTCTTGTTCTGAAGAAGAATAAAGCTTAAAACATGCAGGTCTCTTAATTTTTTTCCACGTTTAGGCAAATCACAAAGAGTAGCTGAAAAGATAACTTTCAGTACCAGTATTCAAATCTCAAAGTTTTCTTCTTCTCATGAATTCTTGTTACAGCTATGATTTATATTTCCAAAGCATAATATTCCAAATCCTGAAGAATTTTTTTTATTTCCCTCCCTCTTTAACACGTTAAGAAGGATGCGGGGAGGGAGAAAGAAGAAATAAGCTGGTGCTGAAAAATTCCAACCTCACTCCTACTCTTTTATAAATTGCTGCTAGTATTCCTGTCTCCATGTGTGAGCCCGAGGTCTAAGCTTGAGGTTTAAACTATAAACAGAGATGAGATAATTTTGTACAGGAATAAATGTGCACAGATGGAGATAATCAGAAGTGACTTAAATGTGTGGGCTTTTCGGGAGGTGCCAAAAGCCCACCACACCACGCTGACGTTGATGGGGACTACAGGTGTGAATTATGCTCAGCCATAGCCCCAGCCTGCTTTGTAGAAGGTGTTCAGACACCTACAGGAGTACCCAGGAGTGTCTCATTAAGTGCTGTGGGAGTTGGGGATTTGGGCGTGTTCATAAATCTCTGAGACGCCTCTTTGCATATTTATTGAGATTTCTTTAAAATTCTTGCTGTGCTGTTGACAGTTGCCATAATTAAAGCTACTCTTTTTTTTTTTTTTTTTTTTTTTTGTGCTTGTGTTACAGTTCTCAGTTAATTAAAAGAAATCCTAATGTTGTGAGCTCAAGGGTAGAAATGACAAAGACTTTCAAGGACAGTACTTTGCATAACATGAAGGATATCTCTAGGATTCTTTAACCTGTTGGATACATTAAAATTCAGGAAGAGGACTTTTTGTGCTTTAGAACTCTTAATGATAAATGCGAAAAGAGGCCTTTTTAAAATAAAAACAACACTTCTGTAGATACACCTCTGAGACATCAATTCTTTGAAATTTAGAAGGAAAAATATTTTAGAAACTGTGAACGAATTCTGAGCATTTTTTTTTATTGACAGTCATCTGGCATGACTGACAAAAAAACCCCCTTCTTTTTCTTTGTGTCACTTCCATTTAAGGCACACTTCTGTAGTGAAGGAAAATGTTGGTATTGGCAGAGATTCAGAATTTTTTCTCACTCCTTAATAGTCATAGCAATTAACTGTGGATAGTAACAGAGCTTTTTTATTTAAGAAAAAACCCTGTAAATTAGTATTATTTTTGCAATGACATAGTCTTGCATGTAATTCCTATACCGTACAGTAAGCCTCTGTTAAGCTAATAAATCAAACTTCATGTTCTTGAAATCATTTTCTTTCCCAGCCACAGTATCAGCCTCTCTTTCCAAATTCTGAATGAGAGAATATTAAAAGAAAAGGCAGAAAACCCCCAAGCGTGAGTCTTGCAGAGTTTTGACACACTTTCTCTGAAGTATAGCCATTTTCATCCTGTCATGCAGCATAAATGTTTTAACAGGCAAGCACACCTCCCCGCTTTCTAATCTCAATTTAGTGTAAAAGGATTTTTCTCTGGCCTTGCTGTGCTGACAGCTCCCTGAAGTTGTGTATTTGCCTGTGCACACTGGGCTGACCGTGTTCCCCTCGCCCATCCTCTACTCCTCTCCTGTTCCCCCATGGAAACATCAGCGTTTTGTCATTCCCTTCCCTGTCCCCATCCTGCTCCCGCAGCAGGGTTTGTTCCTGCCTCCCCCAGGGCCACGTGCTGCCCACGGCAGGTTTGCCTGTAGATCGGCTCTGTGAAAAACATCTTTTTGCTTTCTGCTTTCTTCTTCCCTTTAATCTCAGCGAAGCCTGAACGTGCTCAGATCTCTCCTGGAAACTCTGCTTTGCTGTGTTGACTTACAGGACAAAAAGGAAATGAGAGTCTCCCTCTTGTTAGCAACACTTCCTGAGGTTTGTTTCTTTGCGTGTCCAGTCCATCCCCTCGCGCTCACCTCTTTTTGCATGGCGTGGTTGCTGGGCACAGGACAGATCTTTGTCCTCGGTACCAGAGAGACCAAGGTCTCTTAATCCCTGAGTAGGATTTACTGCAGTGTAAATACCAGTCTGGAGAGGTAGGTCTGGCTTTTAAAACCTTTCCTGCATGGTAGGAGGTGTTCACTCTGTACCTCAGTGGAACCCAGCGCGGGCTAGGAGGGAGCTGTGGTAATTGTCCTTTCTTTTTTTTAATTTCTTATGTTGTTCTGTGGCCTATACTGTTTTGTCCAGTTTGATGCATTTACGTACATAGACTCTGACTTTCCAGACAGAAAAATACACATAAGGGTTGCAACTTGACTTGTGAAAAATATGATCATGGGTGTGGCGCTTTTGTGATTCACAGGAATTGCATTTATACCCTTATATTATTTTGCACATACGTGTTACTTGAGCTGTGGTGTGTCCTTGTCGTTTCATTTTATATATTGACTTAAAACCTCTTGACGATTTAGCCCTTAACAATACTGCTAGACAAGCTAGTTTTTCTCTCCTGCTTTAATTGAAAGCTTAGGTCAAATGGAGATGAATGGATTGTGTGTGTCACTGGAATCTGTAACCAGCCTTACCTTCTTACAAGTTTAATTAATTTTATTTTCTTTTAATTCTGATTTTGTTGTAAATGGTACATAAGGCAATGTGTTTTATTGAAAACTAGGGGTTGCTACTTTTCTTCTTTGCCTTAATCCTTTTTTTTTTTTTTTTTTTGGCTTTTGTTTTGCTCTGATTTAGATGGTCCCATTTGTTTGCTTTTCTTGAAAACTTGCACAGCAGGTATTTAATTTAATATTCTTTCCAAACCTGAGCTTCCAAAACTTTCTTGTCATATTGCAATAAAAAAAAAAACTTTTGCAAAGGAGAAAGAATAGAAAATGTTAGTGACTATGTTTTTATTTAAAATAAATTTAATTCAGTGGATGACTATTTTCTTTTGTTGTTATGCAACACTAAGTTTAAAAATTAATTTTTGTCAAGGTTCTTGAAGAAAAATTGTTGGATGTCTTGGCCCCTTTCTCTTCTTGAAAGGGAAAAACTCTCTGCTCTTGTTCTTTAAAAACTACTTCCTTGGAATTTGCTGTAGTGCGGGGAGGTTTTTTGCTAGTGGTTTTGCTGACATTTCTCTAAGTCTTGCTTGCTTGCATTTTTAATCTTCCTGATGTTTATTTGCTTGCAGTGTTCACAGTGTCACTTCACTTTTGCTCAAAAAACTTCTTAGGCATTTATCTTTCACCCACTGCTAATGTTCGATCTGGGTTATTTGTGGTTCCTGCTTTGTCCTTCAAACTCCTTCCTTCTCCCTATCATCTAAAAAGATAGAAATGTTGAATTAAGTGGGGGGGAAATACCAATCTACCTTTTTTAATTTCATCATCCTGCAGTCTGAAAGATGGTTTTCTTCTGTATTTCTGTAAGACAGATTTTGCAAGAAGTCCTGTATGGGATTTTTTCTTTAATCGCTATATACGCATACACAGTATGTTGTGTATTGATTTTTTTTTTTTTTTTTTTGTCCCACTGAATTTATTCTTCTAAGGTGATGAAAGTGTTCTTATTTGACTGTTGAGAGTTGCCTCAGAAATGGCTGACCTTTAGGGAAAAATGAGTTTTTTTTTCTAATGAAGTTTTGCCTCTCGTGCACTATAGTACTTAAAAACTAAGTAATGAAAACTCTGCCAAGTGCCAAGTATTTGGTGGGTTATTCTTTTGTTGGATTTGGAGTTGGAAGTTTAGATGGCATATAAGAAAAAGGGATGAGATAGAGCAAGATCAGATATTTAAATCATATTTAAGTAAATCTTACCAGATTTGAAAAATCTGATATGCAGCAAAATCCTTCTGTTCTCTAGCAGTGTGTGCTTCTTGGTTTGTGCTTATATAAAAATGCAAAAAAGGGTGTTATGCAAGGGAGTGTTTCTTTGCTTGACACCCACTACGCAGCCACCTGTTGAAGCATGGATGATTCCCCGTGCAAGACCTGAAGTGTGGCTGCTGCTGATGAAGCATGTTTACCAGCCTTCAGGAAGCATATTCTGTTGTTAGCAAAGTGCAATTTGAAAGCCTGATCAAGGGAATGCGTACAAATTTTGGAGGGAGTACATGGGCTGGGAGGTGGTGATGTGCTACTAACAGACA
Source organism: Chamaea fasciata (assembly GCF_029207755.1). Classification (NCBI taxonomy): domain Eukaryota; kingdom Metazoa; phylum Chordata; class Aves; order Passeriformes; family Sylviidae; genus Chamaea; species Chamaea fasciata. The sequence continues at coordinate 32,442,271 of NW_027094093.1, forward strand.
CTGAGCTGCCAGCTGACTCCTGCAAAAGTCTGCTTAAACACGACTCTGCACAAGGGTGGGTTTAAACACATCTCTTTTGGGCATCTTCAGATTTCATAGTGTCAAAAATAGCCTCGTGGCACTCTTGTGCAATATTTGAAGTGGCAACACTTGACTCATGTTCTAACCTCGGTGTCAATAAATGTAATTAATTATGCATTGTCAGAGCATTGAGGGGAATTTATTCTCAAAATAAATTTGGAAAAACTAATGGAAATCACCAAAGTCTATAAAGGATGTTTAGTTCTGTCTCTTCTGTCACCTGTGGTTAGCTGTGTGGGTATGTGGTATTTCTGATTATCTCTCCTATTTGACTCCATGTGTGAAATATGTTAAAGAGGGTGGCTGGTTTGGAACACTTGAAAGTATTACTCTGAATTGTCACTGATGACATGGGATGATGTTCACCAATTTAATTAAGTAATTAGTGAGACCCTACACCTTGGACTTCTTGAGCTGTAAATGCTTAATATGTAATTTATACCAAATATTCTCGTCATCCTGCACGTAGATCTTGAACATGTTCTGGCAATGTCTGTGGTTTTGTTTCCTGTTACTGTCTGTCTCCAGAATCCTCTTACTGCCTGTGAAGCAACATTTACATAGACCCATAATGTTTTATGCAAAGATAATGTTACATTTTGTCCCTGAGGACTACTGAAAGCTGTAGAAATTGTTATACATGAATGTATATACATCAAGTGGAACAAGCCTTGTTTACTAAGACCTGGATCCTTATGGTTTGAAACGATGCAAGTGTTTGGAAGATAAATTACACAGAGAGCTGACCCTATGAGAAGTTAATTTTTTCTTGAAGTTGATATATTGAGCAATAGTCCTTCTGAACAACTTTCCCGTTATCTTAAATATTTTATTTAAGGAAGGTATTAATATAAAGGGTTCTGTTCACTGTTTGTGACTTCCTCATAAACTGAAAGCTCCACCTGTTTCTCACTCAAGAAGAAAGTTTTATCAGCTGAAGTGTATCAGGAAATAGCGATAACTTTTGACAAGCAAACTGTTTCCTCTATCAGTAGTTAAGTAGTTAGTTTGTGTATGGAAATGTATTAGTTATGCTTTGCCACTTGCACTTGTAGTCGCCTTTGTGTCTGTTGGCAAATCACTTCCAGTGTTGATTTAGCATTATTTCATGGTCTGTGTTTCCTTGGTCTTGCCTGACCCTGTGTATTCAACCATTCAGTTTGTGTAGCCCTTGTGTGTCAGGCTGCTCTCTTTAGTACCTTTTCATCTGCCTAACATTCATTTCCTTTACTCTCTTAGACTTGCATTTAGATGTTTTCTTACCTCGTCTCACTCGGCATTTTTTTTTCTTTTCCCCTTCCTCATCTTTCAGTTTCTTTACCAGCATAAAATACTTTGTGTTTCTTACAGTGATTTCCCCACTCATCAGATTTTCAAGCTTACCTATTGTTTTATCTATATCTTTCTTCTCCTATCTGCTATTCTGAGATTTCATCTCAGTCATCAGTGAAATGCTGATGACATTTGCAAGTTCTTGCTCATAATTAAAAGGAAGAGCTTAGCTCTGCTTTCCTATTGATAATGTTGTTTATCTGTAATCTGTTGTACCTAGAATGCAGGAATACAAAATTTCTGCCTCTGATTTTATTCTGTTAGGATTTCCCAATGAAATAAGACCCTTTCAGTCATCCGGTTTTGTCCTTCATGCTTCCAATTCCTCTTGGAATTTCAGTCAAATTGGTGATGAAATTTCTACAAGCTTTCTGTGAATCAGTAGCTGGCTGAGAAAGCTTCTGCTTCTACAGTAAGGGACAATAAGGAATAAGAAAAAAGTAGAAGAGGTGGAAAAAAAAATAAAATGCAGAAAACTGAATTGGTATTCATCTTTGCAGTATTTGCATTTTCTTGCAATGGTTAAGGGGGCTGGAAAAGGGAGAATACCTGGTGTGGGCAGGCTTAGCAGGTTACAGAGCTGCAGGAACTCAAGAAACCCTTTTGGATATAAAAGCTCATTCATGCTTGAGCTGAAGCATGTTCTTAGTAAATCTGCAGTTGTGTGCTGATCTATAACCAAAATGCACGTAAAGGAAGCGATTGGGGTTTTGTCTATCTTTTTGGCCATTAACATTACAAATTGCATTATGTTACTTGAGAGAATAATTACAGGCAATTGATTTATGAGTTTACTTCCTTGGCAATTTTCTTGATGTGTATCTATGACATGAATGAGTTTGGTAACATGTGCTCAAGCATGAGACATGCTTTTGGAAGTGAACTGATAACCTGCTAATAACACTTTGAGATGTACATATATATGTATAAATACATATACACACAACACACACACACACACACACACATAATGGAGTACTGTTGGAGACCACAAACTGAGTTGCTCTGTAATGAAAATATTCCAGGAATGCAAGTGATGTCGTTGAACCTCTTGTGTTTATTCTTTAAAACCAGATTAGATACAATACACAGCACCTCCTCCCAGTAGTGACACCCACACCTCTGAGCTGAAATGCTCTTGGTGTGAATGTCATGTCCTCAAAACCTGTTGGGTTCTTTTGCAGATGTGCTCCTGTTCTGCTCTGGTATTTGCACACATAAATAGAGATTTCAACACCTAAGTCATGATTTTATGTCTATTAAAGACGGACCTCAGGCTTTATTTTCTTACTTACTTAAGGACAGCTTTCTTATTTGAGTTTACCTAGAACCTTGAAGAAGGAAGAGGTAGCTCATGACTACTCAAGCATTCAATATTGTAAATAATTAAGTTTTCCAAGATGTTAATGTACATTTACTTTGAAACTGCATTGCAGGGGCAATAAAGGTTTGCTTTCAGCACTGAAAATGAAGCTACTTTTCCTACCAAACCTTGAATGGGAGTATTGATAATAGCTTCAACAAAGCATGCTTTGGAAAGGAGGCCTTTCTAGTAATTAGGATTATTTATAAAAAGCACTGAGGCATTAAAGAAAGTTCATTACCCAAACCATTACTGCACTGTGGACCAGAACCAGCAGATGAAATAGCTTTTTCGAGTGGTAACTTATCACTGCCTAGAGAACCTGAAAACCTGGAAGTGAGAGAGGCTAAGAAAAGGAATTATTGTTAATGATGGGGTATAAGCAATGAAGAGAGCTTAGGGGGTTCTGTGTGCATCCTTCAGTACTGTGTTGTGCAGAACATCAGATCAGAAACATGTGCTGCTTGCTAGGAGGTTTTCACATTATTTTTTATCGTGGTGGTGGGGTTGTGTGTTGTCCTGCCTCTCCCTGCACAGCAGTAGTCCAGAGAGAAACCACAAAGTCCTATTACTAATTCATTCTCCTTATGCTGCCTGTGCCGGCTGTTTTGTACACGTCATTTCTTTCTTTTTTTTTCCCCCATTTAGCTTTGTAAGAGCTACAGCTGAAACAGAGCTATTCCTCAGAGTTTGCCAGTACAAGTTGTTCTACAGCTGTCTAGGGATGCTGAAAGAGGGGAGGCTGTTTTCCACCTACTCAGAAGAGTTCAGAAGTTGTGCCCTGCGATAAACTAAGTACAGCTCGTTCGTTTGCAGAGGAAGCCAGTGTCATTTGTTAGATCCTGCAGATGATTGGAAAGATGATGCTGTCCCAGCAGTGAAGTGGTTACAGGCAGTGACAGGATAGAATGTGCTTATGCTTGCCCTCACCAGACTCTCCTTTGAAAATACTGTTGGGGTCATGGCCACATCATTCAGAGTTTGTCTTATTTTCTCACAAAGTTCTAAAATTCTTAACAGCATTATGAGAATCATGTGCAGAGGTTTTTTGGGGGTTTTTTTGAGTGAAGGCTCATGTTATTACTGTTTTCTTATGGCTGAATGGATCAGAACTGTGTAGACAGTGAAACTTTTGTCTAATGTTTCCTCTAACATTGCTTTCAAGCCCTTTGCTGTCAGGTTCTGTCTTCTGTGACTGTAAGTTTCTAACAGGGCTTCATTGCACACGTACAGAACTTCACGTGTGTCCCTTTAAATATTTTGGCATTTCTGTGTGACAAATTGTTGCTCCTTACAAAGAGAAATAAGAAACACTGGCAGTTTTCATTCTTTCACTTCATTTCATGCTCCTCTAATCTTTGGTGGTATCAGCTGTTGAAAAATACCGGTGTTAAGCAACAGGATATATGCAGGAAAGAGGTTAAAATATTTTGCTGCCCTACTAACTTTTGAGTTAGATTAAAAATTACAATTTAATCCTTTCAATAATAAAGAAAAGGTCTTAAATGCAGAGTGATGGAATAATCAGCAGCACTGTTGCTTCCAAACAGGTGACAGTGTTGAAATTTTAATTCCATTAAATTTTGTTCTCTGGAGATGCAGCTTGTACTTTCAGCCATTTGTCTAGCCACATAAGCTGGAATGTGTTCAACATGCTTGCCAAGAACAAATCCATTGGAAGAAATGTTATACTTTGACCCAAGTTCAAGAAATTCTAAAGCAACAAAAGATAAATATTTCTGAAGACTTATTTAATGTTCAGCTTAGCTGTTTACTTTTTTTGTCCTCCCTGTGATCTGATGTGCACTTGCTTAATAGCATGTACATAAAAATTTTCTATATATTTTTATCTGCTTTCCTCTATTTTAATGACTCTGCTGTCTTTTCCCTTGGTCCTTTGCAAAGAGTTTATGTGTAGAATCCTGTAGCAACAATTAATTTAAACCCAGTTTAATGAGAATTTATTTTTGTTTTGATTATCTACAATTCCCAGCAAATGGTAGAAAATTCAAGTTAACTTTTTTACACAGATTCTTTGTTTTCTATTTTTGAAAAACTTCTTCAGTAAGGTGTAGAGTGAGTATTTTGAACATGGACATGTTTGGATCTTTCCTTAGAACTTATATTTATTTTTGGCTGTCTGTCTGGGGTCCAGCACAATTGCTGAAGCCCACATTCTAGTGTGTTGACCATGGATTTGACGGGATGATAGCTGGGCATCCACATTGATGGGAGCTTTCTTGCTGAATACAAAGAAGGTTTTGACTTTCTTCTGGGAGTTGGACAGAGCTCCTGTTGAGAGCTGCTTGTTTTTCCTCTTGGACAGACCACAAGATGTGATGTAACAGGCTGACTTGTGGTTAATAGCCGTGCGTGAGATTGGAGCCTGGAGTATCAGCCTGATGCAAGAAATGAGCTAATGGATCCAATCTCTATATAATAAACTTAGTTGTTCTTGGAGTGCCTCATAATTTGGTTGCTTTGATTATAAGCTGAAGTTAATTTTATTATTCATTAAAGATAAGTAAAAAATTTCTGGATAAGTTCATAGCAATGCTTGCAGCTCTTGCTGCCACAGACACCCTGTGCCCTAAGGAAATGGGAGAGCATTACCAGAGCACGGGATTGCTGTGTAGGAACTGGGGATGGTTTGCCCATGACAATGGAGATCATCCAGGTGATCTGAAAAGGGCAAGGCCCTGCTTCTCTGCAGGTGCCATGATTTCACCCTTCAGAGGACAAATGTCAAATGTAAAATTGAGAATGACAGAGGAGGATGTTATATATTAGCCTTTCACCGAGGGGAGTTGCAAGGAGGCGAAGAGAAACAAATATTTACTTTATTCACACTAGAAATATGATAAAACTTATTGGCCATGAGTCCTATTTTTAAAATTCATTAAAATTAATGAAGTAGCTTGAAGGTTTGTTTGTGCAGTGGGCTTCAGGGACTCTTGAAGCCATGAAAGCATGTCTCGTGGGTACGTTTTTCACTGGTTTTAGGGATTTTGTAGATGTTGACTGGGGCTCTCAGGCTCTGTAAGTTACTTTCTTGCAGAAAAAAAACCTAACCAAAACCCAGAAAAAACCAAAAACTATTTCTTAATCTCTTGGTCAGCATGCTGACGTTCCAAAATGTTCTTTTCAGCCAGAAAATGCTATTTTGGGCATGTGGTTTTAACACAGCAGCAAGACGAAGGTTATTAATATTCCCTGTCCTTTGACTGTAAGTGGCTGTAAAAATGTACACTTCTCTTGCCTGTTCAAGGTCAGGGACATTTCTGATTTTCTGAAGTTTATTGAAGTCCTGTTCCTAATCCTAACATTCATTCAGTTTATTGAAAGAAGACCAGGTTGTTTTGGGATTATGCTCTTAAATGCATTGCCTGTAGTGTTTCTAATCAGTGAACAGTGTATGTACCGTAAGGATTTCAATACATTTTTCCTTATGGATTTTCCTCTAATCCTTTTTCCCCTTATCTGTTGTGTTCTTTCCTTTTCTACTCTTTCCTCCCTGAAATATCACAGTAGGCAAACAGCATGAAAGGGAGAACATCAGATGGTTTAATTTCTGTAGGGCTGAACTACAGCAAGTGATGTGTTAGGTAGAAAATCTGAAACACTTTAGAGTGCTCTGTGAAAACACAGACCTGCATGGGGGAATTAAGGTGGGATGCCACCCAAATTGTTTCTAAGTGGGGGAATTTATTTTTGAAAGTGAAGGCAAGCTGCTTGCTCAAGATGAAAATTTACTTGTTTTTATGGCACCTTATCAGAGACTGCTTTCCCTTCCTTCAACTTTCATCCCACCACCTCCTGCCAATTTGTACTACATGCACATGCACAAAAGCAAACATGCCTCCCCAACCTAAAAAAACCCCAAACCTGCAGTATTTATACTCTTACTCTCCCTCAGTCCATCTGTCCTGCTGCTTCTGTTGTGACCCAGTGTTGTTTTGCTTTTCTCACTTCATGGGATTACATCCCAAATTGCCACTTCAGGCACAGTACATGGTGCCACATCAGCTGTAGAGGGGTGGTGAGCGAGAAGACACAGTGACATCTGTCAGCTACAAGAAGAGAATGGGTTGGCAGAAACATTGCTGAAAATAAAATTGAGCAGCAGAAGGAACAGCAAAACTAAGACTCCATAATACAGTTAAGGGAAATGGTTTTGTGCATTTATTTTCTATATTAAGGAATGTAAATTATAAAATGTGTAGTTAGCAAAAATGTGCATAAATCTGTTATAGTCGCATGATTTTTTTCAGCTACCTTTTCTTCCTGAGGAGCCTGTGAGGTGTGTAGGGAATATGCACAGCTTCAACCAGTTGGAAATCCTCACCTAGACGTAGGACTTGCAGATCTCAGCTAGTATTATCAGCTTTGCTAGCATCCTTCTGCTTCTTCAAGGATGTTCTATCAGCTTTTCCATCAGACTTCTGCCCTTTATTGGACTGACCACAACTGAATGAAGAAAGTTTATTTTAATATTAACAAAAATGTTTTGAGATGGCTTCAAAGTTATGACTTGGGCTATTGAAATGAATGTTCTTCTTTTGTTTCTGTAACCCACTCGGGCAGGATACAGCCCTTGGCACCCTGGGCAGGTGTGGATTCAGGCTTTGGTTGTCCGGCTGTCTGACCTCTGCTTTATGCATTTGACATGGTCAGTGGCTGAACAGCAGCTAAACAGCTTCTGAACACTCAGTGTAAGTGAGGCCCCTAAGTTTGTTCAGAGGTGTGGATGCTTTAATGTTAATGGAGTGTATTTCCTAAGTGCATTAGTTAATTAATTGCAGTGTCAGTACTGGAGTCAAAATGTGTGTGGTACAAAGACGCTTGACAATGGTATGAGCACACATCGTGTCTAAATGCAAGTAATCTTATCAGAAATCAGGCTTCTTTTTCTCTTCTCTGATCCTTTCTTATCTTCTACCAACACAGCATGTGACTGTTCTTTGATTTCACTTGCCTGCATTAAGTAGGAGGCCGTAACTTATCCTTGTTAATGCTGTGGTTTGAAAGAGGGAAAGGTGGATTGAGCCTCCGAAAGGACTGAGGGAAGCCAACATCTCACAGTCACAGCACGGATTGCACTGTTTGAGAACACAGACTGGCCAGCGGGGGTGGGACATCTGCTGGGATATTCCCACAGGAATAAACAACTGCAATACCAGGAAATCCATTCATTTGCATTTGGTTGGGGTATAGTGCACATCTGTTTAGGCAATACAGCTGCAGTAGGAGACTGTGGTTAACATCAGCCTGGAATTCTAGTTTATGTATGCTGGAAGTTTGTTTGGCTTAAACTCTTAAAACGTAGCACTCCCAGTCTGGGCTCATTACTCCTAGAAAAGAGGTTTTAGAGGATTGCCTGTTCCTTTTAGGACTTATTGCATCAGTTTCTGCATGAAGCCTGACTCCTGGCATCCCCTAGCAGAGGAGGTCTGGGATAAGGGCAGGTGTTTTCACTCACCCTTTGTTTGCTGGCTGTGGCTCTGGTGTGCTGGCAGCCCACTGGCTTCACACTTGAATTATTGTCAGCTTTTAGATTAGCACGCCCTTGGTAACGGTAGAGGAGGTTCATATCTTGGTGTTTGTCCTTGGCTGGTCTGTAACAACTTGTTCTGCAGAATCAAACAGTAGCAAACAGAAGGGCAGCTTGCCCTCTTCAGGAAACAATCTGGAAAAGAGGTCGGTATTTTCATTAGGACCCCGATGTGAGGGGTTGAAGAGCATCTCTTGGAGGGAGCTGGTTGTGATGCAATAACGACTGTGCAGTCAGGCAGGTCTGAGGCTGCATCTGAATACACATTGTTAGTGTCTGCATGGATACATGTGAGAGGGGAATGAGAGATTGCTGTGACTGAAGTTTTAGAGGGCTGATGAAACAAAGCAATTTAAAACAAGCTTTAAACTTTGTAACAGAACTTGGGTAGACTGACATCCATTGATAATACACGTTACTAAAGGTTGGGTTTTACTCATTCCTACTCATCACCACTGCATAGTCAAAGCAATTTGTCTGGAAAAGTTTTGTTGTGAATGGTGAGCAGAGGCTGGTGCCGTGGATTTAGCACTGATGGTGCTGTCCTTGTCACGGGTGCCTTTACGTGTTGCTAAAACATACCATGCCTCCTTTTCAGCTTTTGCTGCTGTTAAAAGCAAAGCAGTTTTTTTTCCAAAATTCAAGGTTGCGTCTCATCATTGACTAGTAATTGACCATCACTGAGTAACTCACAATTTTGGGGCCTCTCCTTTCAACCTGTGCCTGTGTTTTCCAGCCTGTGGTTCTTATATCTAAGCTGTTTGCTGTAACAAGAGGCACCTGGTACCCAGCTCTAGCTCATACAGTCATTCCTAGAATAATTTCTTAAGCATAAGAAGCCAGAATCTACACATGTGGCATTGGAATACAGGCCTTTTCCTAGCAGTGGCAATACTATTTTTACTGAGCCACATGGTACAAAAATACATATACGCTGTTTACTAGTCAGGATGTGTAAGGTTACTTATGTTTGAGTTTATAACAAATTAATAATTAAATACCACTTAAGCTGCTGTTTTTATGGGTGTAAAAGCTTCTGCTTTGGCTACAGACAATTAAGGTTTTAGAACTGCGTGGCTACGGAGGAATGGTGCATTCAACTGATGAAGAGTTTAATCCCGAGTATCCTGATTTAATCCTGAGTATCCTGAGGATAGTGGTGTTCCAAGCTTACCCTAAGTACCATTTCTAATATAGGTACAGATTGGACAGAGAATATCAAGCTGTGTATATGTACATACTTATAAAGAGACTTTGCTTAATCTCTTGTAGATGATTAATTCTCCTTCTTAAAAAGCAAAGAGGAATATGTGGATATGTGTCGCCAGAATCTGTTCACATGAAGATGAACTGTTTGTACTCTGTTTTAAGCATTAAATAATAATATTAATAATAAAAAAGTAAAATCTTAAAGTGCTGAGAAATGTGTGGTTTTTTACCCCTGATGAACAGATCACTTTAATTAGGGTACTTCTCTGAGATGATTGTTTATAGTGTGAGGTTTCTTTTGTAGCGATGACATCAGCATGGTAATGTTATCCTCTCTAACTGCAGAATTGACCAGCTGTTGAAGAGGAGTTCATTAAATACAGAACAGAAAAAATGTGTTTCTAATGAAGCTATATAATTTTACTTTTAGTATTTTAATATTCTCATGCCTGTGTAAATGGGTGTAAGGTTAGTCCTTTTTCAAAGAAATATGTGAATCATTTTTGTTCAGGGTAGGGGCAGTTGAGTTGTAAATTGTGGTATGTTTTTCACAGAAGCTGTAACCTGTCTGTTTAAAAACAACTCCAAAACCCCAAACACCTGCCTACTACCCCACAGAATGTTGTTTCAGTTGTGGTGGGATTTTGGCTGGTTAGAGTTGAATTTGAGAAAGAAGTAACAAAGATGCTGTTTATTTTATTAGAGGTGTTCTTGCCTCATGTATCCTTTCACTTCCATCCTGTTTTTCACACTTGGTGTTTAGTTTTTGTACATTAACTGCTCTAAGTCAGGAGGAATTATCTTCCTAACCATTTCACAAACAAACTCACAAATATAACATCCAGTTTCCAGAGGGTGCTGGAATTATTTCAAGAGATGTCTTAGAGTGGGACCAAAGTTTGAAAAAGGGGTGGAGAGTGGGTGCAAAAAAGGCTCCTGTCATTCTTTAGAGGCACAAACAAATATGGGCGTCCATATCCTCTTCAGATATGTGCCTTTGGAGACTAGACTAGGAAAAAGCCTAGTAAAAAGTAATTAACGGGATTACCTCCTTTGGAACATTGATAAGATGTGCAGGAGAATAAGGGAAGTGCACTACCAACTGAAGTTTTAGGATGTCTTACTTGGTATGGGCAGAGATAACTTGTCAATCAAAATCCATCAGTGATTATAGTAGACAAATGTGTGTTTATTGCTACAGCTCTTGCTTAGTCCAGTCATTAATTTCCTGTCAAAACAGAAATACACCGAGACATTTCTGTGCTGCTGTCTTTATGCATTCCACATCACCCCTTGATATTTTCTGTCCACTGTCCACTTAGGTACCAAATAATGATGCATTATAGGTATGTGGTGATCATTAACTGAGGAATAGTTGTGTTGCAGTCCTTGACAGCTGTCAAATCTGGGATTAAATATATCCCAAAGTCACAGCAGCTGCCCCTGGAGGCTCAGGGAAGCACAGGGATTCTGCTGTGCACTTTATAAACCTCCGTGGCCACCAGCAGGGCTATAAAGTTAATTAGTTAAGTACATGTTGTTGGGCACTCATCAAGTTGCTGGCCACTGGAGTTGCTTGAGGAAAAATAGGGCTTGTTGGTGATGTTTTGGGTTTGGGATTTTCAGCTTGTTTGTTGTAATAGTGGGGGCCATTCTTCCATCTGTCCATGAATTTTAGTCCTTTCTTATGGCAAAAGTTCAATATTTGCTGTTTACTTCCGTAGAGTTTTTAAGTGGATTTATTTTTCTGCTGATAAATAGAACTGAAAAGTCAACACCTCTTTAAGGAGATCATTCTCACAGTTCAGTGTCATTACGCTGTTTCTTATACCATCTTTCTGGTTTAGAACTTTAAAAAGAAGACTGTGAAATGCTTGCATTTTTAATGGCTGTTTTTAATGTTAATCATGTTCAGAGGTTTTTTTTTTTTTTTTCCCTAAACAACTAGTCATAAACAATCATTAGCACTTGTCTGCTAAAATATGGTGGTGATAGGTTTACTTTCTTATTCAGTGTCTTCTGCTTCACAAACAAGTGAAAATTGAGAAAGAAATATTGACTGTTTAACCACAGATCTTATCGCTGTAGAGGATGCTGTCAGTGCTTACTTGAAGTTAGGTCACTGAGGGAGTTTATCTTGAACATTTTAGATTTCTTTTTAAAGTCGTGATACTGTTTTAGACTATGGAATTTTCTCTATTTTATCGCACGCAATATTGCAAAAGAATAGTAAAACTTTCAGCTTTTAATGAAGTAACAGTATTCTACTATTCAGTCAGACCAGAAATATCTCAAGACTGTAGCTAAACAAACAGAAAGGAATAAAATTTCTCTCTGCCATTTCTTGGAAAATTAACTGAAATTTATGTAGAGCAGCATTAAACAGAGTCCTTCATTTCCTCTGTTGAGACTGTTCATTTTCTTTACTGAGACATTTTCAGTGTGAAAAACAGCCAGCTTGAGGGCTTTATGATGTTTTTCGCTGTACTTGCAATTAATTTCTCTGCCCCATTCCTCCTTTGGCAAGAGATGGCTGCAGATTGTTCTTTCAGCAGTGTGAGTGCACGGGGCAGCGTCTGCATTGCCTGCTTTTAGTTTGAGTAATGCACCTTCACTTCTTCAATCAACCTTAATCAAGGATGGGAAATGTGCTCACTCAAACATGTTGAAGAGAAGTGCTCCAAAAGTATTTCTGTCCCGCTGTGGAACTCCTGGTTCAACTGGAAGCAGAAGATCTGTAGGGAATTTTAACAAGCAGGGAGCACTGCTAGAAGGCATCTGAGTAATTATCCTATTAAAACGGAGCAACATCTGTATTATCTGTGGAAGCACGGAATGGAACATTATGTTCTCTAATCCTGTCTGGGAGCGTTATGAAGTTAAAAGGATAACATTTTACCAAATCTTTGTTCTAACATGATAGGTTACACCTAATTACCTTTTAATTACCCCTCTTCTAGTTGGACTTTAAGCTAAGGACTCTGCCTCTGACTCTCATCACAGACCATTTCTTGCCTTTGGATTCTTCATGCCAAGTTTTATAATTGAGTTTACCTTGAAAAGTTGATCCTACTGCATCTTGAAGGCCTTTAGTACAATTCTTTTTCCCTTGTGTATGAAAAGCTCTGAGAATATTCATTTATGTAGAAAAGCCATGTTGCAGCATTCAGAAGTTTGTGGTTTTGGTTTAGTTGCAAAGAGCAACCTCGTTGGAGAATGTTTTATGGATAAGGAGTGCACAGCAGAGGCCACACAGGAGCAGGACATTATTCCAGCCTCCCAACTGCTTGCAGTGCAAGCCAGGAGAGTGTATTGGCTTAAATAATGTAGATTTCTTCTTTCCTCTTTATACCCCTGAGGGAGTCTGATTTCCTGATCACCTATCTAGCCATATGCTGTAGCTCTTGCCAGGAACTCCGAGCAGTGTCACTGCCAGCTAAAATTACTTGTTTTCTGAGAACTGAATTATGTTGAGAATTGTCTTAAATTGCTGCGCTGGCAACATCGCAAAGTTTTGCGTACACACACACACACACACACAAATAAATACGTAACAGCAGCCTTGCTTTGAAATACAGCTTAGAAACCACTACAGGCAGGGAATTTGATCCAGATCCTTGTGAGGTGTTCTCCACCTGCTCGGGCACATCACTCCCGCTTTGTTGTCTTTCCAGTGCCTTTCTCAGCCTCGTTTTGCTCTGGCTACTACAGTACAATGATGAGACATGCAAATTAAACATTTACAAAGCGAGCATATTGTCTGCTCCTGGTTTGTACCAGTTAGAGGGAAGACCTAGTGTGGCTAGTTGTAACTTCAGGTGTGCTAACTGTGCTTTTTTCTCTTTTTCTTTCAACAGAATGGAACTGAAACACAGATATGTGTTGACAAAGGAATTGGAATAAGACTGAGTCCTGCTCTGTGATATTTATATACCTGGACCATGAACTTGCTGTTTGGCTTCATGCTTTAGGAACCTTTGTAGTAACTGTGTGAAGCTGTTGGGAATCATGGCATTCTCTCCATGGAAGCTGTCCTCTCAGAAACTTGGCTTTTTTCTGGTGACTTTCGGTTTTATTTGGGGAATGATGCTTCTGCATTTTACTATTCAGCAACAAACACAGCACGAAAGCAGTTCAGTCCTGCGTGAGCAAATTTTGGACCTCAGCAAAAGATACATCAAAGCATTAGCTGAAGAAAATAAAAATGTAGTTGATGGGCCTTATGTTGGGACAGTGACAGCATACGGTAAGCGTGTTCTCTGGATTATTTGATAATCTGATTAAGACTTTTTCCTCAATTGTCCAACCATTTTTTTTCATAATGCTGTTCAAATTCACAGTACTTTACCCTGTGCATTTCTGTACAAATGGAGAAAATGGCCTTCCCTTCTAATTGGGATAAATTTTACATTTCCAATCGCTTGGAAATGAAGCAGTTTGCTAATTTTTATTACGTCTGTCTAGTAACTCTATCTAGTAGGCCTTAGGTTATTTGTTAGAACTCAGTTTCAAAAACCTTTTTTGGTATTTTTGGGAAGGTTGGGAGGCTTTTCAGTTTTCGTTTCTGTGATCTAAGAAATTCCCTGTGGAAAAACTTGCCTTAGTTATAAAATGGAGACCTGTTACATTTAATTCTTCTTCTTTCCCATTTCACTTCTTTGTTCAGTCAATTTACTTAATGTTTAAGGTTTTTTTTTTTATCTGGCATAATCTTAAATTAAGCTTAAGTATATCCTATTTGCCTCAGGGCAGAAAACTCTGTGAGTTTTAGTGCTTTCTTTGGCAGTAGGTTTTAATGCTTACTCTCTTCCAGTTTGTACATGAGAGTTATGTTTTTGTGCATGTGTCAGACAAACCAAGCAGAAAAGAATGAAGCATATTACCCAAAAATATTACTAAATTAAAAATATAGTCGAATTTTGGGTTATGCGTGGTTCCTTTTCAGTCTGTTATGGTCATATAATACACCTTACTTGTTCAGCAGTTTTTAGATTCACTTTCTTTCCTACTTATCTATGCACTTCTGGACTGTCTGGAAAACTAATTAGTCATTTAGATTTGTTCTCTTTTATAGTTGTCTTAATATTCAGCTTTGAAGAAATTGAGTAGATAGTTTTTGTATTCTTAGACAAAGAATATAGACTAGGATGCAACCGATAGAACAGCTGCACGTTTTTCTCTAGTTTTCTCTTTATACTTTTTGGTGTATTCAGTGAAAATATCCTGCTGGAACGTTCTCTCTGTGTCTTGTTTCTGTCACCACTCCTTTTTCCTCTAAAAACCAAATTTTTCAGTTGATGTGCATTTGCTTGCCTGTAAGCCTGAGATTATTATCCCCAACACAGCTAAATTGCTTCATTGCTTAAATAACAACTCACCCTTATTCTGTAACTCCAGATTTGTGGGTGCACGTTGAACTGTACTGGAACTGGAGCCTTACAAAGCAACACAAGCAAAACAGAGTGGTACTAGATCAATGTTTGTGGGAGCACAGTTGGGAAGCAGGACTCAAAGTACCGCTGAACTCATGACAGAAGTAGATTTGCCAAAGGGCTACAAGCCCTGGCAAGTCGAGGCAGGACCCTGGAGGAGGAAGAGATCAGGGTGTATGCTTGTATGTTTTTTGGGTTGTACAAGTCAGTACTAGCCCATAGTTAAGCAGTGTTACTAAGAGACGTAGATATGGTGGTTGTGCTTGAAGAGTGTAGAAACAAGCAGTGTGTTCAATAAAATGATTCATGATGCAACCATGGAGACCCAGTCTCTTCAATCTGCCGAAAAATACTTGGGCTGAGGATCTCCGAGCAAGTAGAGATCCTCAGAGGATTGTGTGATTAGGCTCAAAACAAAACTTTATCTGCTGCGCAGCTGTTACCAGTGTCCTGTTACTGTGCAGGGGTGCTCGATGGTGGGTGAGTTGAGCAAGGATGTAGACAACAAACCCCAAACAATCTGGCTCCAGATAGTGAAGGTAACTGCATTAATATAGGTACATGATATCCATAAGCAAAGTTCCCCCTGCAGCTTGTTGCCTGTGGCATTAATTTCCTGTTCCAAATCCTGCTGGGGAATAAGTTGACTTGCCTCCAAATACTGGTCAAGTTCCCAAGGAGAAGTTAAACTGCGTTTGGAAGCGGGTGAAATAACTTTGTGACGCTTCTGTGAAGGGAAAGCCAAGGTTTGTGTAGCAATTTCAAGTCCATGGCTGAAAAGATTTTTAAGATTAAAAATTTAAAATTTAAGTTTGGCCAGGTGTTTTCAACAAAGTAGTTTGGAAAGATGGAAAATAGTGGTAATGCAGTTATTTAAAATTCAGGGAAAAGCACTATGGTGAGTGAATAACACCACATTAAATAATAGTTTATGAAACTGGGTAAGGTAATTACTTAATAAGTTAATTTGTCCTGTTTGGCATACCAAATGACTTGCTGCTAGCAAATAATCAGGTTAGCTCTTCAGAAATAAACACATTAATGACTGATGTTAATAATAATTGGTAGAGGTTTCTTCAATATTCTGTGAAAATTAATGCTCTTGCTTATTGAACCTTTTCTTTTTCTTAATATTATCCTCTGATTGCTTTAAGTGAGGACAGTCGTGATTTCCATGTTCAAGAATAAATTTAATGTTTGCTGGGTTTTCTGCTTTTACCCACCTAAAAGGCTTTCAGTCATTCCTTAATTGTGATTGCACAGCTTGTTTACTTTCTCACGTTTTCTTTCTACCATGTATTCACCTGTCAGGTAGGTGGCTCAGACATTTTCCTTTTACAAGTTATAGTTCCGATATACACAGTGAATATTAGATTCTTCTTTATAGCAGCAAATGTTCTTTTACAAAAATTCTGTGAATTTGTGTTTCTGCCCTCCCCTTCTCAAACTAAGTTCCACTTGCTTTTTTGTTCTGACAAGATGTCTGTCATATCAGTGTTTTGGTATCAGAATTAAAAAATAATAAATTTGAACCTCTTTTTTCTTTATGATCTGTGTATGCTTTTATGTAGGCTACATTTCTTCCTCACTGTTTCCTGAATTATTTTTACTACTTTTTCCTAGATTTTTTTTCTTCCTTTGGTTTTATTCGTGTTTAGTCCAGAGTTTCCTTTTCTTCTGCACACTGTGCCATTAAATAACTTCTGTACCCCTTTTAAAATAGTGCAGATGTGTGGACTAGTGCTTCAGATTCCACCTTCTGATCTTTACAGGACAAAGGAAAACACAGTTACATTGAGAAAGGCTTGCTTTATGGCACCGTGGAATAAATATGATTCTCCTTTTGTTTGGAGAAAACAATTACAAGCTTTCTAAAGCAGTAGCATTTTCTTATTTAGTCTCTCATGTGCACAGGAATTGAGATAGTCATGGGAAAAATTTAAAAAAAAAAGCATGGAATGAACGTGGCAAAAATCCAGCTGATGTAGAGACAGTGGAATCTCTTCAGATGTATGGAAAAGTTTTCTATTATAGATCAGAAAGTTATTTGATTCTAAAGTTGTGTAAAATAAAATATGCAATTATTTTGTGTAACTAAATGGAAAAATAATGCAGATTCCTTGTGCTAAATTCTTTAATCTGTACAAGGATAAATGAACAAAGGACAATAGTTTCATCTTCTTTGGCTTGTTGCCATTGTGATTATACAGTTTAGTCTGATACTGGTCTAGTTTTGTCCTCTTGCCCTCAGTTTTGTTGGCTTGCCAGAGTGTCTTGTGTTCCTTCAAGGAATCTGAACAAAACAAAAGCCAAGGAGAAAAATATCAGAGAACTCTTTAGTGTTGTCATTTGATATGCAAATTCCTGTTATTGTTCATTGCTTCCATGCCAAGGAAGCTCTGTCAGACCCAACAGAGACAGTCACCAACAGACTGAAGAAAGGAAACGGGATTTTTAGTGTTTTGTGAATACAACAGAAAGGTTGAACTTAACTTTTTTTTAGAAATTATTATCTATTTTTGCCAGTGCAAATGCTGGTTTTGTGGAGGAGATGCAGGAGAAGGTTTTTGTACTGGCTCGAAGCTGTCCTTTTTGGGAAGGGGATTTTTGTTCCCAGGTGACTGAGTATCAACAGACTGTTCCTCTGGTAGTGCTTGAATATGGATTTAGGTTTAGACTCATTATTATTTAAGCAGCTTCTTATTACTTGAGCCATTGCAAAGCAAGCATTTTTCTGTTCCTGTAAAGGCTCTCATTTCACCTTGAATAACTGTGGATAACTGTATGACTTGCAGTGTGCTTCATAAAATACACAGGCTGACAAGTTCCATGGCCAGGGAAATTTGTATCTGAGGCTGAACAAAGTAGGGAACTTGAGTGCTTAGAGCTGGTAATGACAAAGATTTTCACTGAGAAAGTGTGTGTGTGTGTGTATATATATATATGTGTGTGTGTGAATATGTATATGTATCTATATATATATATATCTCCAGTCTCATTGTGGTATCTATTTTTGGATTCTGTCTGACAAGTGTGCGCTGCATTATTAAGCAGTTTAACTTTTCATTTTCCTCTGCAGATTTGAAGAAGACACTTGCTGTCCTGTTGGATAATATCTTGCAGCGCATTGGGAAGTTGGAGTCCAAGGTGGAAAATCTTGTCCTTAATGGAACAGGAGCAAACTCGACCAACAATACTACCACTTCTGCTCCCAGCTTAGGAGCAGCTGAAAAGCTTAATGTAGCAGGTGTGTATGGCAATTACTAAAATTATTTATGGGCTGTTTAATCCGAACCTTTTCTCTCATGAGCATAACACAATTGTACAGTGTTAGGTAGTTGGAATGTCTTAGAAAACAAAATTCAAAGTCTAGCCTTTATCAATGGCAAACTGAAGTCCAAGCTCAGTGGAAGATCTTTCTTCTGCAGTAACTTGAACACATTAGTAAATCAAAATCTCTGCTAAAGCCAGTAGTTCACCCATTTAGTAGGCATTTTATGCTTTAAATGGTTGCACTTGAGAATGATGAAACTGGGGATGTCTTTTCTCTTGAAGCCTAACTATTTAAGTTGGTATCAATCTGCTCTGCCATTCTACCATATGCACTTTATTGGTTATTAACTGAAAGAAAACATTTATTGTATTTGTTGGTCATGATTTAAAAATGTCTTTCCCTGCAGCGTTTAATGGCTCTTAGGATTTGACACAGAGAGATCACCTACCTGGTACATTCAGTTAAAATGAAAACATGGTTTGAGATGACATTAAGTCATTCATTTTGTCTTCAGTGAATGGACTGTTTTGTTCTGCCACCACATTGAAACAGATACTGGCAGTCCTGACTCACAGGAAAGTCTGAGTCCAATGATCTTTGCAGTCCCAAAAAGAGAACAGAGCAGAAGGGTTAAGGGAACTTGGTAAATAAGTTGATAACTGCGCTCCTATGTCTTGTCTGTCCTTGGGATTCCTGCAAAAATAAATATTTCTGTTGAGAAGGTGTTACTTGCTGAAATTCTCAAAACAGAGAAGCAAATGCTGCCTTTGGTAGGGAAATGCCAGTAGGAAAGCAATATTTGCAAGTGATTGCCTGATGACAGTGTGGCAGCAGAGGTGCTCTCAGCTGCTCAGTCCTCACTGCATTTATCTGTACCAGGGTGCTAAAGTCATGTTATCTCTTGGTCAGGCAGACCTTTCCCTCCCCCCATCTGCCTTGTCTTGGTAAAACTGAAGGCAGATCAGGAACAAGTACCTGGAGAGGTGCAGCACCTGCAGGGTGCTGACAGGCTATGCTACCTTCCTAGCATGCAGCACAAGATCTTGGTTGGAAAATCTCCCACTGGGATGGAAGATGGACGGGTACAGCACTGTTAGACTTTCTGGGCCATATATAAAATGAAAAACATCCCTGTATGTTTTCTTTACCGCCGACGAAAGAGACTTGCTGCTGTTATTTCCTCAGATTTGCAGATAATTGGAACATGGATACCCATGTTGTTGCTTTAAAATTTACAGGTGAAGGTTCATTGTTCTTACCTGAAAAGGAAACATCTTTCATCAGTTCTTAGAGTGATTTAATGTTGTCTATTATTCTTGGAGTGGGCTAGATTCACAATTTTGGTATTTAGGAGCAACATTGAAGGAGCCTGGTAAGAGTTCTCCATTTGCAGTGTTTGCATTTCTTTGTACTGCCTGAGGCTGGCTCTGTGGCAAAGAACACAGTTCCTCTTATTAGAGCCACAGGTTTTTTACCTTTGACTCTGAGTTTAAAATGTCTGAAGCAACCATTAAACAGCAGCAACAGGAAAAACCTTTAGGTAAGAGTTCCTAAAGGTTCGATTGATGTGTTGTGCTGATAACTGGATAATGTCACTGCTCAGGTACCTCTGGACTGGACAGTACCTGGGGTTAGAGTAGAGCTTGAACCTAATCCCTGTGTTAGGAGCCTGCTCTTCATCCATTTGAAGCAATCAGTGGCAATTACTCAGATCAGAGGCAGCCAAATGGAAATGAAAAACTTGTCTCTACTTTGTCCTTCGTGGCAGTTTCCTGACAGCAGACTCTGGAAGCCATATGATTCCAGCATAATTGTAATATAAATATCTGCTCTGTTAGGAAGGAATTGTTCAGAAAATAAATGAGGTGAGGACATTGTGACAATACCAATGTTGGTTTTGTCTGTAATATTTCAACAACATCCCATTTATATTGTGTTAGAGCAGTTGAGGTAATCTGAAAATTGTGGTGTAGGCATTTTGTTGCCCAACAGTTTGTCATTTTACTGCAGTTGAAACAGGTATGTGTACGAATAAAGACGATACTTTTCTTTATAACATTCAGCTGTACACTACAAAATGATCACAACAAGCATGTTAGGATTACCCTTCCTCTCTTTACCAGTTGTAATATTTTAATGCTGACTTTAGACAAGTTCATATTAGCAATTGTTAATAATTTTGTTCTTTCTCTCTGGATAACCGTAGTGTTTTTGGAGCATGTGATTAACAAAACACTTAATAATTTTGGTAATCTTTTTTAAAGGCTTCTTGAGATTTGTTGTTTTGGTTTGGGTTTTTTTGCATCAGAGTTGCTGCTTAAAACTCTGCAGTAAATTCAGTGTTTTATAGCCTCATTTGTCAGTGAAACAGTGCAATGTCATTAGCAGACTTTCCTACAGGATCCTGCTTCCAGTGGAGCTACGTCATGCATTTATTGGTTTTGGATTGAGATTTCAGAGTACACTGAGACCTCTGATTCTATAATTTGTACAGCCGTGCCCCTTTACCTATGGAAAGCCTTTCTGAAATAAGTGAGGCCTCATGTTCACCTATTGACACTGCTTGTAAACCTTGGTGGTGAAGACTGGAGCCACAAATCATCCTGACATCTGCATTTTGTTTCCCCTGACCTTGTGTAAAGGTTACTGTGTTATATATTACTGGAGTAGATAGAAAGGATAAAATAAGACATAGAATGACAGGAAGGGGATTATGCTGTAAGTATGTATCCTCACAGCTGATTATAACAAATTCAAGAGCAAAGCATAGTATTTTCCTTACAATTTAAAACTCAGTATGATGGCAGGCTAGACTGGTCAATCTGAATATACTGCAAGCTTTCCTTCATTGTGTATTTGAAGTATTGATAACACTTTCATGGAAAAAAAAATTAGTACTCATCTGCAAAGGATGAAGAACAGAGATTATGATGATTAATCAGCATTTCTTCTTCTCAGGCCTCTCTGCAAGTATAGAAGTTAATAAATAGCAAAGCTTTTTTTTTTTTTTTTTTTTTTTTTTTCTTTTTAAACCATGTTCAACGAAAGAAAACATAGTCTTGACTGTGTAAAGCCAGGTGTGCCTCAAAATCTGGGGAAGTCCATTGTTGAGCCAGGACATGTTGAAACCTGGAGTTTATAATCCACTGTAATTTACTTCCTGAAGGAATGAGCAGTAACTGACAGCAGAAGAAAAAGAAATCATTGGCATAGGAAATAATCAAGTTTTTTAGCAGTTTGGAAAAAATACCTATCCATGTTTCAAGTTATGAAACAATGTTTTTTTTCTTTTTAAGTTGTTCCACAATCTGGATATCAAGTGTGGTGTAGAACTCAGGCAGCAGTGGTGAAATCTGACACAGAAATATCAGTCTGTGGTGGTGTGGAGTTTTTGGCAGATAAAAGGATCTGAAGAAAATCCATCTGGATTAGATTTCTTCATGATAAGAAAGTGACAATGGTAGTAGAAATTACTGAGGATTTAGCAAAGACTATACCTGTCTCTGAAGTAGATGAACTCAAACTTTCTTTTGATTCAATCCTGAGTTTTGATCACAGGGCTGGAACAGCTCTGCTGATGAAGACAGGCTGAGAGTCTGGGGCTGTTCAGCCTGGAGAAGGCTGGGGAGAACTCGAGCCCCTTGCAGCACCTAAAGGGGGCTACAACAGAGCTGGGGAGGGACTGTTCACAAGGGCATGGAGTGATAGCACAAGAGCAAATGGCCTTCAGCTGAAGGAGGGCAAGTTTAGGTTAGGTACTGTGGAGAAATTCTTTGAATGTTGGGACAAGTTGTCCATGGAGACTGTGGAGTCCCCATCCCTGGAAGTGTTTAAGGCCAGGCTGGGTGGGGCTTGGAGCAGCCTGGGATAGTAGAAGGTGTCTCTGCCCATGGCAGGGGATTGGAACAAGATTGTCTTAAGGTCCCTTCCTACCCAAACCAGTCTGTGATTTTGTGACTCTCAATCTAATTGCTTGACTGTATTGTGTATTCATACCCTTTGTGTGTTTAGTGTGGTACTACACCTAGTTCTCCCCTTGAAGTTAGTTTTATGGAATCTTTCATTAAGGGAAGCCCAAGAGCAAAATGACTTGTTTGCTCTTTTTGGTTGTATGAAAGGATAATAGAGCATAAATATGCTCTTAGTAGCATAAATATCTTTAATCTTAGAGGAGTTGAGGATGGGACTTGTGCTAGAGTGTGAGGCTGCATAGAATATGTTGAAAAGCAAAGCTGTGAACACTTGGGGAGCTTGAGTGGGAGCTTAAGTGTTACTTCTCCCCCCCACCCCTCTTTTTAGATCCATGTGTAAAATCGTAAGCATATTTTGCCTTTTCTCCTTCCTTCCACAAAACTATCAAACAATCTGGTGGTTTTGATACAGACTATTTTCAACTGCTTTTTCAGAACTTCCATTTTGTTTATGAAAGAGTGATTTGTTAATAAAGATGCTTATAAAGCTTTGGCTGATTGATTTTGAAAGCAATAAAGCCATCTTTCCTTCTCTCTCTTTTTTCTGTTTATCTAAGTTGTATCTGAAAAGCTTCTGAGATACTTGATAGCTGTCCTTTTTGCATCTGTGGGAAGTAATATATTCCCATACACACAGGAAAGTATTAGTCTAAACTTTGGGTGTCTAGGAGGTAAGAGTTTGCATCAGCCTTTAGAACAGGAAGCTTTGAGACACTGCCACAAATGACACCCAAAGTAAATTTAAAGTTGCAGTTGTAGAGATGATTAAACAGAAATGGGGAAATGCAGAACCATGGCACTTTCAGGCAGAGCTTGTCTACAGGGCTGCTACTGTTGTAGCTGCATCTTTTGGTTCCGTGTGACAGGCACAGGATCAGGTTGGTTTAGGCAGTTTAGTTTTTAACAGTTGTGCTTTTCTAAGATAATGATAAAAGAAACTCTTGATTTTTGTGGGACAGAATTGCGCTGTCATGGTTCATCACACAGGGCAATCTGCTTGCACAAACCTGGTCAGAGAATCAGTCCTCTGTTTTCTTCGTGTGATATTTTTTGGTAAGCAGTGGGAGTGGGGTTAGTGTGTTGTGTTGTGGGATGGGTTCTTTGGAGGTAGTCATCGCTCTTCCTGTGCTTGTTCAGTGAAAAGCTAAATTTTTGATAATCTCGGCCATCTAACACCCCAGATATAATAATGGTACTGTAAACTTTGCCCGACTGGTTGTTTTCAAAACGTTCTTTTGTCTTGAAAAGTGCTGCCTTCAATGATTTTAATAGCGCGTCTTTGATCCCCCAAAAATGAACAAGGGAAGGTTTGTGTTAAATCTTCCTCAGCCTTCCCCTTGTACACAGCTGGTGCCTGGAGGACTCTTGCTAAGCCTAAGGACAGCCCAGGCTCAGCTTGCTGCCTGTAACAGTGAGGGAGGACATTTCTGGTGTATCTGTTCAAAGTTTCCCGAGCTTTTCTGCCTTGTGCATTAACTTGTTCTGCTATGTTGGCTGTTCGGTTCCCTTTTAACAACTTTAGTTTTAACATCTTTAAAGTCACTCATTAAGATGCAGACTTCAGTGTATACTTGTCATTTAAGACATGATGGCTTGGATGCCTGTCAGATATCTGGCATCCTTGGTGAATATGTAGCACGGCAGGCTGACAAGTCAGCTTTGGCAATGCTACAAGAAGGCTTTTTTTGGTTTTTTTTAACGTTTCTATGGTGAGAAGGACCTTTGTCGTGGTATTTTCATGTCCTTATTCCTGGAGGCTTGGGGCTGCCACACTGAAGCCTTTTAGGTCGGAGGGGAAAGACTCAGGTAACCTCAGGATCAGTGGATTTGTTTCCATGGCTC
The DNA here is from genome assembly GCF_029207755.1 of Chamaea fasciata. Taxonomy (NCBI): domain Eukaryota; kingdom Metazoa; phylum Chordata; class Aves; order Passeriformes; family Sylviidae; genus Chamaea; species Chamaea fasciata. The sequence continues at coordinate 32,466,326 of NW_027094093.1, forward strand.
TCTGATGATTTTTTTACCCAGCCTCCTTAGTTTTAGCAGTCTGAAACCACAGTTCCACCGTAGTCCTGTACTTTCAGAGATTAAAAAAGCTAAGATACTGCATATTGCTCTAAATTCCAAAGCTGCCCTCCTGTCTTGAGAAGACTAGAGTGGACTTTTCAGTAGTCAACACAGGGTGTCGTGCCTCAGAAAACAAACCTGCTGTCCCCACAGGGCACCAGTGTCTACCAGTTGTAAGAGGGTGTGGGGCTGCATTGGCTCTGATAGTCAAGATTGCAGCTTCCTCCAGCTGATGTTTTGCTTTGACTCGTGTTTATTGTGCCTTATTCGTTGTATTCTTTTTCCACGCTGTATATGTGTATTTATCAATATTTTCCCCCTCCCACAAAGGCAGTTGTGTGGAGCTGGGGAGTTTTGTGTGCCCTCAGACCTGGCTGTCGCAGCACAGTGCGGTGTGTGCAGAAGACCACAGGTGGATATTTTCCACTGCAGTGCAAAGCTGTGTTAATAATGCTGTAGGGGCTCTTAGTGGTCTCCTGGGCTGCATTTTGATTAACCACTTGACTACTACTTGAATTCTCCTAACACTGCATTGATTTCAATAGTGCTAATGGAACACAGCAGCACAGCTTGTGTGAGGATGGACTAGAGGTAGAAAAGTTAATTTGCTTTAAATCATACGAACGCTTTGCTACAGAAGTTTCTAAAATGTTGGTAGAAAGCATTTTGTGCTCTGCATTTAAAGTCTTGAAACCTTTAGCTCATTTGATTGAATATGTTGTTAGTGCTTTCAGCTCACACTGCAAATTCTCTCTTTAAAGAAATCTTACCAGCTGGAGATGAAAAATGTGAATTGAATTGAGAATGTGTTAATTAGTTGGAGAAGGGAAAGAAGACCTTACACAAACTAATCCAGCATTAACTGCAGTCTGTGTCTAACCACAGATACCAGCTTTCAGGACTGAAATAGAAACAGAGCACTTTCATGAATTAAAGCAAGAATAGTACTTATATTTAATGATCAAAACCGGAATGAGAACAAAGATAAAACTGGTGAATATATTTGATCGGATGTGATTACTCTGACCTTATAATACTAGAGAGGTTCTGTATTTTATGAGATCTGCTGATGGGAACACTTTTGACTTGAGCTACTATCTGTGCTGTATATCATCAAAAAACACTTGAATATGCACTAGTCTGAAAATCAGAGTTTAAGCCTCAAGGTTCCAAAGTACATCATTTTTAGTGCCGGGTTAAATTCTTAATACATTTCTATTCTCAGAAGAACCCCAAGCTGGTCCTTAGCAGAGTAGGTAGACTGCTGGTGTCAGCTTGCAGTTTCAGCTGTGTTGCAGCCTTTTCATTTGCTTTAACCAATATCGCTATTTTAAAACTCTTATGACAAACAGAGCACCTATCAAACAGCACTCACTGCTGAGTGACTAATTATAACTCTTATTCAGTGTACTGTCTTAGTGGAATATTTCTAGACTTCCCAACTGTCTGATGGAGAGGAATTGAAGAAGAATTTTTTTAGCCTATTACAAAGCACATTATTTGAAGGACGTGCAATATAGGAAAGGGAGGAAATATGCATGTAGCACCTACTACTGCTCATTTTTACTGTTTTATTAAAGAGCAACTTGAAAGCAAACAAAAATCAATTCCCTACCACAGACTGTGCTTTTAGCCACATCATTCTCAACGTGGGTGTCGTAAACCTTCAGTATTAAAAATAAAACCTGTGGACACGGAGTTTAAATGCAGGAGGCAATGAAGACCTGCATCTGTGAGCTGGTGCTGAAGGTCTGGGGCTTTAGCAGGTGCAGTTGCTGGTAGCAAGCAACAAGAGAGAAGCATCTTTTCCAGTGCAAGGTTGGTGGCTTAGCTCAAATCTGCCACGTCGTTGATGCTGACGTGCCAGACTTTGCACTGAAACAACTGAGGATTGTTCACAAGTTCAGGTTCACCTGCTGTGCTCTATCCATGTCTGATGCAAAGCTGTAGATCATTTGTGAAGGGAGCATATGGCTCCTTTCTAAACATTAGGTTTGTTAGTTATGTTTTAAATATCCCAGGACCTCACAAACAGTATTCAAAGAGGTTTTTTAAAATCTGCAGTTGGTTGGTGTTTTATCAATATTTTTCTTTTTCTTTCCAGGGTGATCTGGACCTCTGTACCAACTGCATGCTTTTAGATTTATAATATGCTATGTTCATGTTTTTTGTTTGTTAGTTCATTGACTTTTAACGTAACATCATATGAGATAAATGTTTAATAATTATGTTTTTTCATAGCAGTGTCAAGAGGAGATAAGTTATGCATTAATTCAAAAACACTTAGGTGTGTGTAGAACAGGAATTAATATAATGGCTCACACAACGTTTAGGAGAAAAAAGTGTTTATTAACTGCTGTTGCTTTGTACTAACTTGACAGTTGTATTTCTAACTCTCTTTTGGCTGAAAGTTCTAAGTTTTGGCTGGGAAAAGAGATTTCAGACCTTGCATTTTAAATTTCATAAATCCTAATTAAGGATAAAAATTCTTGTGGTTTCTCAAGTACTGTTTTCCACCAAAAGTAACTTTAGTGTCTGGCTTAATGTAGTTTTCCCCTTCAGGAAAGAATTATCCAACATGAATTTGCTAACAGCATAATACATCTATCCAGACTTTTTAATAAGAATCCCTATAAGATATTAGGGTTTGGGATTTTCTCTCTAAATGATGAAAAACTCCTAAGTCTTGACTTATATGTTAATGCTCGCTTTTCATGTTTTGGAAGATCCTGATGTGTAGAATGGCATCTCCAGGGTTCCACTTCTTCATCTCCCTTGTCTTTGTGATCACACTCAGAAGTGTAAATTGCTGGTATCTGGTTGAGCTTGGTCTCAGCTGCTCATGGGAAACACAGAATTTGTTCCCCTCTGGATTCCTGATTAAGGAGAGCCGGCTGTGAGGTGTTACCAACAAGCTCGAGCACACGCTCCATGCTGAGTTAAAATGAGCAGCAAGAGGAGCAGAAATGTAATTCTTCATACAGGGTCTGATCATTGTGAAAGAATTTGGGGGGGCTGATTCTCAGCCCAGAAGTCACACTGACTGTGGCCAAGAAGAAAGGGTACGACCAGAGCAAGTCGTAGTTGACTGGAACTGTCAGGATTATTCACTGGTGTATTCAGAGCTCTGCACTGAGTTCTCAGGCTTATGTGTGGAAACCAGCAGTGACTTGCCCATTTCTGCAGGCAGTTGTTGCTTTGGACAGCAGTCCTTGATGTAGATGTGTTTCCAGTCTGACTGCATCAGCTGGCTTCCTGTTCACGGGCACGGAGGGTAGACTGCTTCTCTAGGGAATACTCAGATGGAACAGAGTTACATTTCTCTGTTCCTTCTCCTGTTCTCTCACATGCATTTCCTCTTGTATGCACATCTTGCTACATTTTTTTTCTGCTCTGGATAGTAGTTTTATGTAAATTGTTTCATGGGACTGTTTATATTTAAGTTTTATAGAATTGCTTCACTGTGCTATTATCTGATTAATAGCTGAGAATGAAGCAAGTGAAAGCTGATGTAGGTGTTTGGGATGTAGATCCATGGTAAGGCTGAATGGGAACATTTTTGAGGAAGGTGAATCCTAGGAGTGTTTACTGTTGCTGGCAAGAAGGGGGAAAGATGTCAGATACTCTTGGTACTCCCAGACACATTAATATTTCAGCATGGTTAGAGGTGGTGAAGGTGGGCATTAGTGTTCCCTGTTCCCCATACAGACAGATTGTCCTGGAGAGATCCATGCTCTGTTGGTGTGTTACCCATCCCAGTGGAAGAGCAATAGTGGGACTGCTCTGGAAAAGTCTGTGGCTTGTGCTGAGAAAAATGCCTGTCCCTTCATTTTTACTTCTTGGAATGGACAGGAGCAGGGAGGGCTGGGAGAGTTTCTGCTTGGGAAGTATCTCAGTGTGGTACTGCCACGGCTGGTGGGAGCTGCTGAGCGTGAGGCTGGTGCAATGTGTGACTGTTGGAAGAGGGGTTTGATTGTTGCACGCAGATCTCACAAATACTGGGATCCTGTAAAACCTTGTGAGCAATGAACGGCAGCAAAGATCTTGGCCTGTCAACAAAACCACACTGGGATGCAGGGAATGTGTCCACACATGACAGAAGCCAACGTGTAAACTGCAGTTGTGTATATACCAAAAATCAGGCTGTTGTCCATATTTTGAGGTTTTTTCTCCATCTTTTCTTTCTTTAACAGGCCATGAGATCCCCATTAAAATGAGAAATAGTGTAGGTGATAGATGTGACACTGTGTGCTGTAAAATAAGGAATTATAGCTTGTGCTTATGTATTACCCTGTACTTAATAGGACTTAAGGAGAAGAGAGGATTTGCTTGACTAACCTTCTGAAGAGGAAAGGCATCATATGACAGCATAATTAACTTGAGATAGAAGACATTATTTTATTTTAAATGACAAAATTCATGGGTCATTCTTGTTGGCAAGCTGTACCCAGGCATTCAGCATTTTCCACCCTAAATTCAGTATGATGCTGAAAGTTGAACTTTCCCTGTGGTTGAACTGCATCTCTGATGTCGTACCAGAAATTTCAGAGGTCTTCTTTTTTTTTAGGAAGATCCGGAACTTGACATGCCTTATGTAAAACTCTTATTTTGCATTCAGATTTATGAGTTAGGGTAAAAAAAAAACAAACAACAACAAAATAAAATAAAATAAGATAACCCACCACAAATCTTTTTAGACCATAAAGCTCTTCTAATGGAATTTTACTTATTATTGAAAATTACCATAACAGTTACCACTTCACTTTATTGCTCTTGTATCTCAGGTACTGATTTTGGTGTGATGCAAGTGGAAGGTCTGATTCCTGAACTGCAGTAAAGCGAAATGTCCTATTACTATGCAGCTCTACTGACTGAATTGAGAATATACTTTAAATTGCTGCTATGTGTATGCATGCTCTGTGTGTTCTTATTCAGAGCAGAAATCAGAGCCTTAGATGTCGGTGGTCTGGTCTGCAAGAATCCCACAAGGATAAGAAGATAGAATATTTTGAAAGTGCTTATTGATTTGAAATTACAAAGTCATTGTACAAACTACTTTGCTTCAGTGCTATTGTCATTGACAGTACAGCTCAGTTTGTCAAATCACTCCTGCTGCAGAGACTGACAAAGATGTGGGGACTTCCTGCCATGACTCTTCTTTCCCCAGCAAGTTCATTTTGCAATGCTTGGCTCACATTTCAAGTTTTATCTTTAAAAGAAGCTATTTGCAAAAAATTAGAAAATAGATAGATCAGGTCGTGGGTTTTGCATATAATAGTATAATGCAATATTCTAACTTTGACCCACAGATTTTTGTCGCTATTCTATTCTAATACTGCAGCCCTTTTTTTTTCTTTTTTTTTCTTTTTTTTTTTTTTTTTTTTTTTTTTTTGTATTTTCTTCTGAGCTGTCTAATTAACATATTCTGGATGAAATTGTGCACAGTTACTGCCACAGCATAAATTGTTCCTAGGTTGATGGCTGGCTGACTTTAATGATCTTGATTCTTGCCCATAGAAAAAGCCAGAAATGATGCAGGTATAATTTAGGTAACTGCGGGATGAACTACCTAAATTGAAAACCTTCTCCTGCACTGCCTTTGGCAAGAATCTCTCCACCATGGTAATAATTTTTCTTGCCTTAAAGCCCTGCATTAGAGGGTTCTTCTAAGAAGAAAGTCCCTTGGCGCTGAAGGGATAATGTCCTTTAAAACTGCTGCTTTTTCCTTGGCTCATGGGCTAGAAACCTTGCTCTGTATTAGTCTTTAATTCGTTGCACTAATCTAGAATGAAAAAAATGTTTAAATGGTCAAAAAAAAGAAGAAAAAAAGAAGAAAAAAAGAAGAAAAAAAGATCTTGGAAGACCATAGGAAATTTTTCTTGTGAGATGTGATGTAGTGCTACTCAGTTGTTAAATTAGGTCATATTGCAACATTTATTAATTGGGTCATATATCTGGTGCCAAGTTTCAGATCGTGGGTATTTGATAAAGTGATAGCAGAGCTTGAAAAACTAGTTTCATGTTTAAGAGCCATATACATCCTAGAAGTGTTTGACAAATGAAAATAAATTGCTGCAATTTAGTAGTTTTAAGCACACTTTGATTAGGAAAATATTTTCTTCTTGTTATTTTCAGTATGGATTAGTTTAATTTTTGAGTCTTCATAGATTGATTTTTGTAAATCAGCACTTCTGCTTCAAGTCAGTATTGAAAACTATGCAACCATTTTCATGTGTGGTCAAAAAGGAGCACACTGAGTTTTAATGTTATAGCAAATATTACCCAGTAGGACCCTTCAGTCAGTCTGGACTGTGGATTCATGAAAATAAAAGGCAGGATTCATCAGGCTCTCTGTCAGAAGTGTGAAATGTTGCTCCGTTATCATCTGTGTTTCTCTTTAGATCTCATAAACGGAGCCCAGGAACAGTGTGAATTGCCTCCTATGGATGGTTTTCCTCACTGTGAAGGGAAAATAAAGGTAAGTGAACTGGTTTTAATCTTACGTGCATTCTATTAAAAATGGAACATATGTTGCAAGAGGTCACTACTCAGTGGTGTAGAACGAGAACAACTGAGTCAAAAAATAGGATATTTAGGACTTTGTGTCACTGCAGCATTGCTCATCTCAAGCCTTTAATACTACTGCTGCAGAGAAATAAAGTGGCATCCTCTTAAGATGGGAAAAAATTGCCATATTAAAATGCTGTATTATTTACTGAAAAGCCTTATTGTTCGAATGCTGTCTTGTTATTCAGAGGCTTCTCCTTTTGGAAAAGCCCTGTTTTCTTCCCCATGATGAGTCATTTGGTGTTCCACTGCCCCAGGACTGTGATTCTGTGGGTGTTTCACTCCAGCCCCTTTTTCAGCATAACATTTCTTTGCACTTCTTTCATCTCTTTGCCCACAGGTCTGTGTGGCTCCTCTGTTCCCCTTTTCTCCTGAAACCATTCTGCCTCTTCTGCTCACGAGTAGGCTGTGCCTAAGTGTGCAGCCACAATTCTGGGATTCACAGTGGATTCTACATAAGTCCTGTATGGTACTAATAATGCAGTTGGAAAGGCTAAATATCACAATCCATCAGACTTTAGCTGGAAAAGACAAAAGAAAAAGGCAACAAAAACAAGGAAACAAACTCCAAGAAACTCTCAGAGATGGAGTTTTTTTAAGGTGTTTTTATTTTTTTTTCCCCAAGATATGTTTCAAATGTAAGGGATACTGATTTATTACTGTGAATGCTCCATCCCTAAAAGTTCAAGGCCAGGTTGGATGGGGCTCAGAGCAACCTGGTCTAATGGAAACTGTCCCTACCCATGGCAGGTGTGTTGGAATGAGATGATCTTAAGCTCCCTTCCAACTCAAACCGTTCTGTGATTCTATGATTAGTGGTGGACAACAGTAAAATTTCTGCTTGCTTAAATACCCAAGTATTTGGGAAATTATAAGTCTCTGCATTTTGAGTCTCTGGTCTGTGTTTTGATCTGTTTTGGCAAGCAGGCTGCATAGTGACTGTATGTGTAATAAATTATTTGAATATTGAAATATGACCTGAAATTAATTATTTGCTTGTGCAGAAATGGCAGATTCTTGGCAGATTTCAGTCTTGATAACTGAAATGATCCATGAAATTCTGGAGGGAGCATATCATGGTGGGGAGCACACAATGCATTCAACTCCAGCCACAGCCAAATGTCTGGATCCCAGTTTTATTCTCCTTTTGATATTTGTCCCTGCTTGCCTGGCTGCCAGTTTGTATAAGCTGTGCTCACATCTGCTGTGCTGTTGCTTCCCCAGCATTACTGAACTGCAGGGATGCAGGGTGCTGCTAATCATTAATGAAATTCCTGGTTTGTTGTTTGTGCTATTTATAGCCACTTTGCCACTTCCTCCATTATTCCTGGGTGCGAAACAGACCTATTCTGTTGTATTTTAACCTAATAAACTTTTGTGTCCTTTGCTCTCTTACAGTGGATGAAAGATATGTGGCGATCGGATCCCTGTTATGCAAGCTATGGTGTAGATGGGTCCACATGCTCCTTTTTTATTTACCTCAGTGAGGTCAGTAATCTTTAAATCTGCTGAAGGGGAACATCATATTGTCTTCGTAGCTTTGGTAACTGTACTTTTCTCGAAAGAAATCATCATTTGGTTCAGAATAACTGTGTAAAGAGGAAAAGGTTATTAAAACAGAAATAATAATTGCTATTGTTCATAAACTCTGCAGGCATTTCTAGCCTGGAGAATTCCAATGTTTGTAACTGCAGTGATGTAAGCAGCAGCTCTCCAGGGAGTCCATGTTGGGTATCCTGTTAAACCTGGGTGTGAAGCTCAGTCAGAGATCTTTGCCTTTAAACACTCTTTTTTTTGCTTTTAGTGCAGCTACTGAGGTACTAATAGGGAGGTGTTTGGAATGGAAAATTTAGAAAGTGCTGCTAGATGGTCCATTGTCCTGAGCAGCACAGCCACTTGCCGCTCAGAGACTGTCAATTGTGGAATCTGTTAGCAGAAACAAAAAAGAAACCTGAATGTCATGTTTTTGAGTGAAGTTGGAGCTATATTGGCTAAAGCCATTGGTACCTGTCACAGCCTGGGGTGTTTTGTACACAGCTGAGTAGGGTGCTCATCCTGGTGAGGTGTTTTTTTCCTATTTCCTCGGTATCACTTGTTTCCCAAGAATTATTTTTGTCAGTCAGTTACCATAATCTCTATTACTGGCTTGAAGTGCATGCACCAGAAATAGTCAGGTGTATTTGATCACTCAACCTCTTCTTTCTTATAAGTGGAATTTTGATAACTTATGGCAGCTGATGTTAGAAGTAGTATTGACATCCAGTGGCTCACTGCTTGCAAAGAACTGAAAGAGCCAATGTAGCTGCAGGATTGCAACTAATAATAATTTCTTAGCTTCTGTAGGTTTGAGAGGGTTGGGCTGGGATTTTAAATTACATATCTGAGATTAAAACAGTAAGTCTATTATAATTAATAACTGGGTTGTAATCAAAGCATTTTCTGTTAATTTACTCAGTTGACTGACATTGAACTTCTGGGGGTGTTTCTTGAGGCAGCAATAGTTAAATGCATATCCAAAACATTTATCTGAAGGCATAACAAAGGCTGGCTTGAATCACAGTTTTGACTCATTCCATTTCTAGCACCCAGTGTTGATTTATTTATGGGCTGTGAAGCTGTGGAAGGAAAAGATACAGGATGACTGTATTATTTATCTTGTTATTTATCATAGAGACTGGAGATACGGTTTCATAATCATCTGAAGTTGATCTAAGGTTTCTACTAGAAGGTTTTGTTTTAGCATCAGCAGAGCTATGTTTGGTCATTAGTATTCTGTCAACCAGCAGGTGCTTCATGGTTTTAATGCAGATATATCTTAAAAATGATGATGTATCTCAACTGAATGCGAGAATCTAATATTCTTCAATGACATTTATTATTTTGCATTTCTGTTAAATCCCAGGTTTTTATGTGGCAATCTTCCCTTACCATCGGTTTTGGAAAGTCGGTTGATGCTGTTAGGTCTTTCATAATTGATCTTTCATGACCAAAATGTGAGCAGAGTTTCAGGAGCCAAATGGTTGTTTTTTCAAGGGTCTTGGGATTTGAAATTTTTCTTTAAGCAGCAACATTTAATTTGGTCAACTTTTCATTTTGTGAAGGAATAGACATGCAATTAGCCTGTGTGCATATTGGGTAACTTCAGAAAAAGGTCTTGTCCTTTTTATTTTTTTTTTTTAAGAGTGTTTGCTTATGGCAGAATGTAAAACTAATATTGGGTGAGCTGTTATTAACCTTGAGTTTAAATTTGGCATTTTTAATCCTATGATTAATTTCATGATTAATGTCCAGCAGCAGAGGTTGAAAGCTTAAATGTTTGCGAATGGAAGCATGAAATGAAATTCTAATAACACTACAATGATGTGGATTTATGAGGTGTGTTGGCTGCTAGGGATAACTTGGAAATGCTGTTGCAAGAGTAATTTGTCAAAGTGGACAGTGATGAAGAGTTGACAGTTTATAGCGTGGTTGCACAGCTGAATGATAAATGTGCCTACAGAGCTCTCAAGTCAGAACTGCTGATTTAAAATATTAAAATGCATTAGGGTAATGGAAAGGATATTACTGTTAAGATTTTTCTTTTTTACTTCAAGGTTGGACTATTGGAGTGAGATGATTGTGTACCTGCATGTTTCAAAAGGCAATATACGCATCAAATTATGTACAACCTCAGTTTGGAAAAACAATGTGCATAAAATTATGCATATATCTACTTTTACTCTTAAAATCACCTCTACAATCTAGTGTGACAAATGTCTGTGCTCTTTCATACTCTTCTGGGATCTACGTTTTCCTTCTGAAGCAGTTCAGTTAGGGTGTTACATTATGCTCATCCAGTACTCTTTGTAATGTAATTTTAAACTTGTAAACAAAGGAGCCCAAAATGTTCCATTTTGGTGTGCAATACGGGTCAGAACCACAGAGACACAGAGTAATTTGTTAACCCATAACAGGATGGCACTCCTGCAGAAACTCAGGAGCAGCTCTTCTTTGCTGCTCTGCATCTTGGCTGCTTGAGCAGAGTGGGAGGTGAGTGGAAAGCAAGAAGGAACCCAGCATGTCCAGGCTTCTGCCTTTTATTTAAAGCTGTCCCCTGCACAAACTTGCAGATGGAACAGAATTTTTGCTTCTGTTCTCGCTGTTTTTCTTCAGGCACTGGATCATTCCTGGGGTGTGATACGCAACTGTGTGGTCATGGAATGGCTTGGGTTGGAAGGGACTTTACAGCTCATCCTGTTCAAACCCCTGCCAGGGGCAGGGACACCTTCCATTGTCCCAGGTTGCTCCAAGCCCTGTCTAACCTGACCTTGGACACTTCCAGGTGTCTCCAGCCTGTGCCAGGGCCTCACCACCCTCTGGTCCTCAGAACACAAATTTTGCTGCAATCTTCGAAAAGTGGATGAGATACAAATGGCCTGAATAGCAAAAGCAGAGCCAGACAGGGCTTTGAAAGAGCAAACATTAAAAAGCAAGTTAAACTTGCTTCCTTTTAACTGTGATGCCTATAGAGAAGAGTGAGTTACTTTTAAACTTAGCATTTAGTTATGAAAAAGGCAGTTGTTTAACACTGTTATGGCATTGGCACAGTTATCATTTTCAGGGATGGCATTGCCTCTGGGGATAAATGTGAAAAAATTAATTTCTAGGCAGTACAAAAATATATTTCACTGCAAAATGTCAGTTTGCAGCTGAAGAATGAAGCTTTTAAAAATATCTTGTAGAAAATGAGTTTTTCACACTATTTCCAAGCTTAAAAAAAAAGTGGAGAAAGTAGAGGGGGCTTATAGATATTTTTTTCTTTCTTTTTCTGCATATGTGTTTCTCTGAGAGGACTGCTTTCCACAGTGGGACTGGTGCTGTGCCTGGTGGTCAGCTGGTAGCTGTGGTGCAAGTTACCACCTCCCATTACACTGGTAATGCCCTGCTGGAGCTGGGCAGGTCTGTCTAAAATCCCAGGCTTTGGATCTCCAGCTCACCTTTCAGGTGCACGAGTAATTCTGGGTACCCATCTTGGAATCCAGCACTTCAAAGATTTAAAACTGGTTCGAATTCCAGTCTGTGAGACTCCTGTAGCTTTTGCATGTGTGTTAATGCACTGCTGGAGAGAATTCTTGTTTTCGGGTCTTCAGACTTGATGGAAACACAAGGCATCGTTTGGTTGTGGGAATATTTACTTCACACTCTTACTTCTGCTTTGAGGGCTAAAGCAGAAAAACACAAACCAAAGGTGATTTTGAGCATGGATTTGTTTCCAGGGTGCAAGCTGTAGTCTGAGGCGCAATTTAGTGAAAATTCCTAGGTATCATAATTACAGAGGTTTCTTAAATCCTTGTGGTTTTTCTAGTTTACTGCAGTTTGCTTACATCCATGGGGAAGTCGCCTTTCCACAATTTCTGCCGCTAATCCTGGACATTGAGTTAATGGTTTACATTTCTTCAGTGTAATGCAGCATCAAACCAGCTTCTTTCAATTCTATGTTAACACTCAGAATTTTCACAAAACCAGTGCTGTTGTCTGAAATGTAAATCATCAGAAGTTCAGACTTATTTAGTCATCTTGCACATGTCCCTAACAAACCGAAATGCTGATGATAATCAGCACTTTGTCCCTGAATTATCTGCCAGTGGATTGGCCTGATTTGGGGTGATTTGGGCTCAGTTATTTTTTCTTCTTCTGTCACCTTAAACTGGCTTAAACTGTCACCTTAAACAAGTCTTTTAATGACTTGTTGGAAAAGACCCAAATGCCAGTGTATGAGAGGAATCAGATACAGTGCACATTACTGAAGTCAGACAAGAGGCCATTTGTTGATTGATGTGTGAAATGTTGCATTGCTGTGTCACTGGGGCTGTGGGTACCTAGCACCCAACATTTGAGACAGCCTTTGGGAACAACCACATCCAAAGCCACCTGTATCCTACTCCACGTCACTGGCCAGGCAGGCACTCATCTTGCACACCACAGATTCTGTAACCCCATCAAAGGGGTTCTGTCACTGAGGAAATGCTAAACAAAAAACAAGGAGTTGAGAAAGTCACCTTCCCAACTGGAGCTGTTCTTTCACATCAAATTCTCGAAGGGATTCGTGGAATTACAATTTCACTGCCTGCCTTCATACTGTCTGATGAATTTAAAGATGCACTTTCTTTCACCACATATTACACTGGAATTTTTTGTTTGTGTATTCTTCTCTCTTGGTCTGACTTAAGAGCAGCACTGTACCATGGATAGAAGTCTACTGAGCAGTGTGTTCACCTGGTGTGCAAAGAAAGTTGTTTTATCTCTCCTGTGGATGGGCTGCACCTGCCCTTTGGCAGAGTCCAAAATGAAGATTATCCCAAGTGCTCAGAACGTACTCTTCAGCTCTGGCTTTATTCAGCTCCCGCTGTGACTCTTTGAAAGCATAAAGGTCTTTCTGAAATTTTGGATGTGGAGAGCTGCTGGCAGAGTACACTTTGATTCAATTTGGAAGATGCTCAGACTACTCCAGTGCTACAGATGTTTGCCAGGTTCTTAAAACTCTGCTTGAAGTACTTACTCTGTAATAGAGTCGAGTGCTGCAATCTTGCTGTGCATTCAGTTTCAGTGTGTGTCTGAGGAAGAGTCACTGGAACACATACCTGCAAAGCTTCTATAAAGCAAGTACTCTTCAAATTTATTAGGTTTGTTTGGGGTTTTTTTTCATCCTAAACCTAGCCATTTACACCTCAGAGCAGTTCAGAACACCAGCTTTTCTCTAGTGTCTGGAATCATGTAGCATTTAAATTTTGAACCTTTAAACTGCTGTGCAACTCAACCTTAAGGGCCTGGCTACTTACACTCCAGGCAGTGCTATGACTAATGTGATTCCAAACCAAGCAGGGAACACTTGACTTCTCAGGTGGACATGGTTTCCTGAGCAAGATCAAAGACTGACTAATGCACTTGATTTGCATTGAATTCAGTACCAGGAACAGGAGGCACAGCTGGTCTTATTCAAAAATATGACAGTACAAAGATAAATATAGTGTGTTCTGAATAATAGCTTAGCATTTATATCGCTCATCCAAAAAATGGTCTGTCTTCAAATCTGCAGTTGCTGCTTCCCAACAGTCGTCTTTAACTGCTAATCTGTCTGGTATCACATCCTTCCTATTAAATCATTTACATGACAGTACAACAGGAGGTTGCTATGGAGAGAATAAGCTGGAGAAAGAGCTGATGGTAACCCAGTGCGAGGAAGGCAGTGCTGGAAATTGGGAAGAGGAGTCCTGGTTCCTTCTTCAGACGCAACTTCAGTGTTTGGTCTTAAATGATCAAACGAACAAGTTATAGAGCAGGATCCAAATGAACATCGCTGCCTTCCTTCACCTTGCTCAAAATTAGGGCTTGTGGGATGTAGATCTTCTGTACCTAAACAAATACAAAGCTGAAGTTGTTTTTTTTTCTGATGGACTTTTCATCTAGACCCCCTTTAGTGATATCAAATCCTTTCTGCCATCGTTGCTAAAGATCAATAAGGAAAAATGAGAGCCAGACCGACTGCAGACACTGATATTACTTTGAATCTATTCCTTAAGTGTTTATTTGTGATGAGAATTATTGTAATTTATTTTTAGACTAGAGGGAATATTTCTAAAAATCCAAAAGAACTGTATTTGTTTTTCAGTCGGTGAGGCATGCAGTGAACTGTCCTTGGCAGCCCTGAAAAATCTGCAATTCCTTTAGGATGCCTTGTGGTGCAATGTGAAATACATGAAGTCAGAAAAAGGGCACGTACAGTAGTCTTTGAAATGTCATATCTTAATTTAGATCAGTTCCATTGCTAGGAATAATGCAAAATTTGTACTATTAAAACAAAGAAAAAAAAAGAGAGAGTTTGTGATTGTGCAGGATTTGTAATATAGAGCCTGCAACTCTTTTCTGGCACAACTTTATAGTTGTAAAAAGCTAGGATTGATAATTGCTCCAGTTTCTGATGTGATTCCAGAGTTGAAGACCACTGAAGAATCAGATGTTTTCAAAGGAGGTTGATAAGTCACTGCTTTCAAATGTTGTATTCAACACATTGAGTAGGTCAAGTCATAGCATTCAAAATGCTTTTTTGTAATCTGTCTGAGGAACCCAAGGTTGATACATTTCTTCCCTTTAATGAGGTTAGGATGGCTATTCATTTATTTTCATGTGATTGGCCTTCTAGGCAATCATATGGTGTGATCTTAAGCCTTTAATCTGTAGTGCTCCAGGCTTCTGCAGCATGATTAAGCTAAAATTGTGTTCTGACAGGTCTGTGATTGGAGGAACCATAAGAGCAACTCTGACTTTCAATTCTCTGAGAGTTGTGAACTTAATCAGCAGTGATGGGGTGTCTTAGCCAGCTGATAAATTCTTGCATTTCCCCTTTTCACAGTACAGGCATGTTTCAGTTTTCATGGGTTTGCCTCCAACACTGAGATTCCTCCTTCCCCAGAGCAAGCAGTCTAATTCCCTAAGGTCCATAAATAAAAGGGATTCTACACACCAGGCAATATCCCTGGGGACAGCACAGGAGCTCTCAGTGACTTGCACCCATTTGCTGTTTCTTCACTGACTTCTCCCTGTTGTATTTTTTATTTTCAAGTGGACAATAGTAGAAGTATTGCATTTGCATTGATCATGTTTCTCTAAGAATCACAGCTGTTGATGCTTGTGAATATTGTTACTTATGTTATAATTACCTTACTTACAGCCTTCAAACGTGGTAGCTTTGATTCTGTGATGATTCTTACTTTTTTGGTCTGCATTGCTACAAGGTAGAACTTTGATCCTTTGATTTAGCAAGCTTTGTCTTTTTATAAAAATATTCTAGGGAGATGGAAATGTTCCAAGATACATATTTTTGTAAGGTCTAGGAGCACAAAAAACTTCTTCAAAGCATTTTAGAACTGCTCAGAGAAATTGTATTTGAGCATTTAACAGCTGACCTCTGCCTTCACCTTCTGTTTTCATTATCATGAATGAATATCTAAATGTGACTTTTGGTTGCAAATTTGCTAGGTTAAAAGAGCATTGAATTGTAAAAAGTAATCTTAAGCTTTTCCTGCAAATAAAGCAATTTTATCTTGAAATAATCACCTTATTATCAGCTGATGCCTTATTTAGGCCATCAGGTTAGCATAAAGGTATAATATGAAGGAAGAGAGTGGAGGCTTTGGTCAAGCAGCTGAAAACAAAGTGACATTATTTATTTTGATGTGATTGTTTTACAGGTTGAAAATTGGTGTCCTCGTTTACCTTGGAGAGCAAAAAATCCTAATGAAGAAACAGATCAAAAAACAGTGGTAAGAACAACCATGTCTTTAATAAGGACAAACACGAGCAATAATTCAGTAACTGTGATTCATGCAAGATATCCTGGGATCCTGTGCCACATAAATGCTAAAAAGATTAGAATTTACAATTTTTACTCCTCAGTTCTTCAAAGCTCAAAGGAATCCTCCTTGACATGTGTAGCTCATGTATCCAGTCATTGCATTGTGCTCTTGCTGGTAGATTTTCATTAAAAACACTTCTGTGTTTAAATTTATTTAATACTGTCTACAGATACTGAGAAAAATTACAAATCCACAGACTGCACACCAGTGTTAAGTTTATGTGAAAATTTCCATTTTTATTGTTCCAAAAATCTGGGCCTTTTTTACAAAACTGCCTTAATGGAAAAGGCTTATGTGTGTTTCAGGTTTGTAGTAACATTTTGATTACTCCTAATTTTTTCGCAGTAAATACTATACAGCACACAGAGTTGTTTCTAAATTGTTACAGCCTAATTATGTAGCAATTAGGTATTTTAAGATAATTTCAGATAATTGCTGGGCTGCATATGAACACTACTTGCATAATATAGATATAGGCTGTCTGATTTTGTAAAATCAATTCATCTTAGAACAGTCTAGCTTTAAATGAGTATTTCCTTTAAAATTTATACCCTAGTAATGTTTCTTCCTTTCTGGTATAGTTGGAGACTTCCTTATGTTTGGAAGATTCATGATATACGTAAATCTTGAGCCTACTGTTCTGTATTATGGTTTAGACATACCTTTACCTCATTTTGAAGCACATGAACAAAACCAGATCTCATATTGCAGAAATAAATGCATTGTGAAACATTGCAAATGTATTCTGGGCTATGAAGTACTGCTAATAAAAGTAACAGTAATTTATGTAGCTTAGAAGCATCTGTTTAAGTATCTCAAATATAATATATTTATATTATATATTTATATATTAATATCTTTAAGGTTTGAAATAAAATCTTAACATGCTAGGAGTGCATCGTTTTTTCTATTTCTTTTTGTAAAAAGAGGGATACAAAGCGCAGAGCTTTTGAGCATTTGAGCAGTTTTTTAACTTCTGGAAGGTATGCTGAAGAATGACTAATGTTTGGGGTGTTCCTTAATGCTTTGCTTGAAGGCTGAAATTCGTATCAACTTTGATAATCTCTACAAAATGATGTCAAGGCATGAGGAATTCAGGTGGATGATGTTGCGCATCAGACGAATGGCTGATACCTGGATTGAGGCAATCAAATCACTTGCAGAAAAACAAAATTTGGAGAAAAGAAAACGAAAAAAGGTAAATGAGAGCACTTTTATTCCTTGTCACTTGCTGTTAAATGGGCTCTTTCAAGCTTCTTGTTCCAGGTGTAGCTACAGAGTGGAAATAGAAAATATGTCTAAAAGACTCATGTTTATACTCTTTTCAAGAAGTATTTTGATTTTTGAAATCCTGTTGCAATGGGTGTTTGCTTTACAGGCAGTTTTACGTGTTTTGTGTGAGTCAGTCTTGGTGAAAGTTTTCTGACCTTTGTAGTTTTGGATAAAATAGGGACTGTGTAGACTAAATAGAGACTGTGTCCTAAAGGGAGAAACTGTGAATTTACTACAAGCTGATGACACTGGAGTGTTTTATGTAGTCATGGGAAATAACAATTGCACATCTTTGTTGTCCAAAATTGAGACTCACTCTAAATGTTGACTTAAAATTGATCAAAGTTGACAGACTTAAAGTTGACCGAAACTTTGGATTGGATCAGTTTAGACCTCCTGTAATGAGTTCAATTTTAAAGCCATGAGATACTTGAAGTGAAAAGGTGTAGTTAATTTGATTTTTTTTTTTTAATTACCGCTACTAGTTAAGATAAAGCCAAAGGTTGCAAACACAACAACCGGTTTTCCTTCCTGCCTTGTTATTCCTGGAGCCCATCCTGAGTGGCAGCAGCCCCCATGTATGTTCATATTTCTACCCTCTCTTAAGTCTGGCTGGCTCAATTCAACACTGGAGATTCTCAGTCCTTACATTCATTACAAAATTAAATTGTTTGTGTGGAAGTATTGGCTTGTTTTCATTGATTTTTTTTTTTTTTTTTGGCCATAGCTGGAATCTAATAGAAGGAAAATCTGCCGTAATGTATAACAGTTGCATGTTTAACTTTGATAACTCAAACATATGACTTTTCTTTCCAGATCCTTGTTCATTTGGGCCTTTTGACAAAAGAATCTGGATTCAAGATTGCAGAAAATGCGTTTAGCGGTGGCCCACTTGGTGAATTAGTCCAGTGGAGTGATTTAATTACATCTCTCTACTTACTGGGCCATGACATCAGGATTTCAGCTTCACTGGCAGAGCTCAAGGAGTAAGGAGATTACTTTCGCTTTTGAAACTGGAATTAGAAGAAAAGAATTGTAAACT
This sequence comes from Chamaea fasciata, assembly GCF_029207755.1. Taxonomy (NCBI): domain Eukaryota; kingdom Metazoa; phylum Chordata; class Aves; order Passeriformes; family Sylviidae; genus Chamaea; species Chamaea fasciata. The sequence goes on from NW_027094093.1 coordinate 32,484,659, forward strand.
CTTGAAGCTTCTATTAACAGTATATAATTTCTTGAAGCATAAAATGAAAGTGATAATTCACTAAACAGACGATAAGGTTATTTTCATGAGCTAAGTATATGTGCCATGGAAAGGATAATGTGTTTTCATTGTAGCTTCAGGCTCCTGGGACTCCATAAATGACTGTTGTAAAATTCCAACTAAGCAGCTTAGTCTTTAACATTCCAGGTGCTTTAACCAGCTGCAATGGGAAATGTTACAGACTAGCCTGTGTCCTCTGCTTCAGTTTCTGCTTATTCTTCACTCACTATCTCATTTTAAGATAAAGGTTTAAGTTCTTTAAACATGTTACTTTCGATGTCGTTAATGGCTTGTGTTAGGTCAAACTGTTCCTTACTCTTCGTTGTCCCGCTTTGCCGACTAGTTCAGCACCAGACATAAAACATCTGTTTGAAGCTTGAGTACATGTGCTTTTTCTGCAGTTTTCCATTTTTAACTACATGACAGCATTGTTTTATAGAGAGCTCTTGTACTATAAAGCTGTCAATAGAAGTCAGAAATTTTTTGAATAATTTCAAAGCACACTGTTTTTAAGCATTTCAAACTTATTATTCTTTTGCTTAAATTTGATGAGATTTTTAGTGAAAATCAGTGCTTTACATTTAATAAATGTTGAGCATCTCTAATATTTCAGTGTTCGTACATAGTTCGTGATTTCGAAACAGAGTAAAAGAGTAAAACTTTTTTGGAAACTAGAATTGTTGGAATAGTATTACATCACCAATTCAAGGTATTTGGAAAGTAATGCTTTTTCATATTGCTTCTTTTTTGTTTAGGATCATGAAGAAGGTTGTAGGTAACAGATCTGGCTGCCCGACCCAGGGGGATAAAATTGTAGAACTCATTTACATTGATATTGTGGGACTGACTCAGTTTAAGAAAACCCTTGGTCCATCATGGGTTCATTACCAGTAAGTATAACACCCACTTGGCCTCTAAACTGCTTTTTTAAGGAGCTTTTGTTGAATAACACATGTCAAAATACTGAAAAAAGTACATTCACGTGAATTTATTTAAAAGTGCAAATGCACTTTTCTGTTGTCTTTAGCTCTTAGCATTAAAGGGGCTATTACTTGTTCTTTGCATGCCATCATTATCCCCCCCAGCAAGCTTGAGATTCTTGGATTCAAGTATTTCTAATCTTAAAAATCTTAATTATCCTCTTGATAAATCATCATCTCTGCCCCTCTTTCCCTCCTTTCTTTACCCACACTTCCCCCTCCCCATTTTTTCTGTAAATTAGTAGATGAGCTGAGAGATTATTGCATTTTGTTGTTCAGCTGGAATACCAGAGGCATGTTTTGCTTGTTGTAACTACACTGGATCAATGATTGTGGTGATTTATCTGTTCTAATTGTATTGCCCAACAACTGCAGTGCAATTTTCTGTTCTATCCCTTAAGATACTGGGCAGAGAGTTGTCTTCAGGGGAGGTCTGAAGGATAAACTGCAGTTATTGTTGCTTTTGTAATCTAAAAACGTCTTTCCATTAGAAATGGAAGATGAGGGTCACAAGAAATGACTTTGCATCTGCAGTTTTAGAACCTCTTTTCTTTTTGTCAATAGCTTTAACTCATTAAGCCTCCCATGCATTGTACAAATCCACATCAGCATGAAATAAACCCAAATCTAAATTAGTGATGTTGATTTTTCTGTACCTGCTTGAATTAGCTGTGTTTCATGATCCATTAAGTCCAGTAAATCCTACTTGAAGGAAGGTGTTGGAAGGTGTTCTAGGCAGAGAAACTGTTTTCTTTCAGCCTCAGGATTTTCTAGAGCATTGGATCTTTCCAGTGTAATTTTAAATGAGAGTACAGTGATCAACATTGCAGATTAGATTACTCTTAATCTCTTTTTTGAAGCGGGGAGTAAACGGATATTCTAGTTTTTAGGAGCCTGCTAATAAAGATAATGCCATTTTCCACAGAGCAACAGTTGCTTGTCTGTCTGCCAGATGTAATTGTCACTAAGAGATCACATGCAGCACTGTGGTCAGGATATGAAACCGTTCTTATAAATTTTATATGTTTCTTCCTGTCTCCTTGCAATTACCTGTCTGGTATATCCTGTAACAAAGCTATGGAAATATATATTGAGATTATAGATTAGCTATTCAATTTTTCTTTCTTCATAGAATCATTACATCTTGAATTATCAATCTGTTTTTCATTGATTACTATTTCTGGTAATGGCTGGTGTTTTCTTGTTTAGGAGAGCAAAATTACATTGAACTCCAAGTGCCTTAGGTACGGTGGAATTTTTTGAGGCTTTTGGGGGGAGAAAAAGATATTTTAATGCCTGTCTTCTACAACACTGGATTTCATGGACTGGGAGGAAGTCTCATCTAGTCCATAGCATGACTGAAAAATAGATAAGGGTACATTTGTCCTTCATGAGACATTTTTGCCTCATCTTTTACTGAAGACTGAAAAAGATGCCCCAACATGTTGCTTTATATAGTTAAGCTATTCTTTAATGTGTTTTTCTTGGCCTGGTTTCTTGCTAACTGCCCATTACCCCTCATTCTAATAAGGTTTTGGAGAATAAATTACTTCTTCCTCTTCTCTGCCAGCCACTAGGATGTCTTCTATACTGCTTTTCTTTCAATTTGCTTCTTAAAAATATATATATTTGGAAGTTTGAATCATTACTTACTATTCATCTTTTGAATACCTTTTATGCAACTTGTTGCATTTATTGTGAATCTCTAAATCTAAATCTCTAAATGCGTGATGCTTTTGCTCAAGTTCTGTGTACAAAAGAGGAGCCAGAGTCTGGCAGAGATTACAGAATTGATGAAAGCAGGAGAATTAATTTGTAGCTTCTTGCATGCTGTCTCCTCTTTTAGGATCCTCTTCCAATCCTTCTATTTCCTCCCAGCATCATGAGTTATCTTACAAATTTTGTCATTAAAATGTTTTGAATTTAAAACCACTAAGTGTGGTGTAACAGCACAGGCATCCGTTTCCATTTAATTCCAGTAAAATAAACATTATCACAAATAAAGCTGCTTTCTAGCCCTTGTTCTTTGCAAACTCTGCTTTTTTTTCTCAGTTGTGTTGAGTGGCAGTAGGAATAATTGTTTGTCTCAAAAGAAGGTGTTTTTCAGTAGATGTGTGCGGGTCAGCTCGGTCTGGTTTATACAGACCGGACTCAGATAAAAATGAATTAAAATGTTTTTATTCACTTCAGATCAAAATAGAGTGACAGAATAAGCCTCTGCCTTCAGAACAGTCGCCTGGTAAGAGTGCTTTATATAATCTTTCTGGGTGAACTTGAGCCCTGAGGAAATTTTTGGTAGCTGCAAATCAGGTTTTTGGAGCTGCAAGCTCGAAAGAATGACCCTGCTGCTTTGGGAGTGAATATTTCTGAAAGACTCTTCTGCGCAGCTGAGAGCACCAGTGACTTTAGGTAGTATGTGCTTTATCTGTGGGATAATTGCTGCTGCAAATAGCTGGAACGCAGCAGAACACATCTCATTTTGGAGTGCACTTTATTTCCAAGCAGAACAATGCCTGGATGTGCTGGATTTTTCGGTTCTGAGGTGTGGATGTTTGAATGCAGTTTGGGTGCAATAAATCAACATACAAATTAGTAGCTCAATATAGTTTGAAAAATGCAGTCTTAGCACCCTCATCCTCCATGCAGCACATAAAAATCTGGTATTTTTTCATTTTTCCACAGTCTCTCTAGCAATGACTCATTCCCATATGCCAACAATCCAACTGGCTTTTTTTTTTTTTCTTGAAATAAATTAACGTGACAGCTATCCTGAGAAAGTTCTTGCTTTGTTGTTGTTCTCTAGAACGCATCTTTTTTAGGAGGGTTATTTTCTGTCCTAAGATTTTAAATGTGAATACTGAGTGGCCTGATGAAGTGGGAGAAGGATACAAAAAAATGTGTATAAATACTTCCACTAGGTCAGCTCTGTTAAGATTGTGCTTCTGCCCAGTACTTAAGGGAGAAAAAAAGCTTTAAATAATCCTGGGTTACTTTTGTCTGATTTTTATTTATAAGCCCGAAAATTGTCACTTCTAATGTGCTAGACACAAAAGAATAGCATGGATGTTTCTAAAGCAATTTACTACCTACCGATCCTCTTTTTAATTAGGCAGAGAATAGACTTAATCTGACACCAATTTCAGGGCACGCTGCAATTCTCTGCAGCTTCACTGCTAAAGCTAGGTGACATTTTAGGAAAAAAGAGTGGGAAAACCGAAATTAAAGGTATACCAAATTAGCTCTTTTTTTAAAATATATCCCTGATTTATAAAAAAAAAATACTGTTTTGTCATTTTCAAAATTGATTATATCATTTTAGAAAGCCTAATGTATTGTTTGCAAAAATAAAAAAAAAAGAAAGGCATCTAAATCATTAAGTGAAACAAATGGAGAATATGGTAGTAGGGTAGACAATCAAGGCATTCCTACCTATATTAAAATATCAGTTCAGCATAACTGATATTAATTACATCCATTTCTAAATTTTAAATCTTTACCAGCTCTTTTCTGCTGCATTTCAGGGATTAGTTTCACCACTTAAAGCTTTGATCTCTCATACCATTCCTTGCACAGACTTGCACTTTTCGCTGTCATCTTTTTTTCTCACTTAGTTTATGCCAAATCTTATAAATATTTTGTTGTTTTCTTACTTTCTGGTTTAGATTTCTGTTGCATCACATTGCCTGTCCTGATTCAAAGACCCTGTGTGTATTGGACATAGTTCCTCATATCCCTGTGATCCATTAGTGCTGCTTTTCTTGCAACTGACTCCAGGAAAAAAGAGAGGCCACAAAGCAGTGCAGTGCTCCTTACATTTATCTCTTGACAAACTCCAGTAATATTGCAGTTTTTCAAGAGCTTTCTCCTATTTTTCATTCTCCTGTACTCAAGTACCTGGCCAAAAGCTGTATGTTTGAGAGGAATTTTGTTTTAAGACCTGCCAAGAAATAAGAGGGCTTTTATTACTGAATGATTCATCAGTGCAGAACTTGTTTTGGTCCTGCTGGAGTATTTTGTGTGATGCAGAGATAATTGCCACTGTTGTAAAATATTTTCATTGAGAACAGTTGACATGAAACACTGCACAGAAACTGATCTGTCAGCTTTGTTGTTTGGTGAATCATAATGTGTTGTATATTTTGACTTTCTTTTTGTTTCAAATATCTCTGTGAAGGTTTAAAAAACCACGTCATTTTGCTCAATATGTATTTTGGAATAACAAGGTAGCATTTCATAGAAGAATTTAAAAGTTGCTGGTTTGTTTTTTTTTTCTACTTCCCTAATTATTGAATACTTTAGAGAAAGGAGAAACATATAAGTAGCATCTAAATTTATTTTGGGGACTAAAATCTTCCATTTTTAAAGCTGACAAATGGCTGGAGAGAAGTTCTTTCACCTTTTGAGGGCTAAATTTCTTTCACATTTAAAAGCCAAAATGAGATGTTTTACTGAATGGAATGGACATATGGGCTTGGAGCATGGGAAATGTTGAAAACTGTGAAAAAATAGCCATTTTTGATAGTAACTTTTGCAGCTACAAATGCTTTTTCCCTTCTCTGCCACCCATGAGTCCCTTCCCAGTGCTACAATGTGCAGTGCTAATAGTTCATGTGTTTATAACACAATTGCACAGGATGTTTAATTCCAGTATAAGTCTTTTCTGCAATTTTGTTTGTAGAGGGCTGAAGAATGGTAGAGGCAGCAGCTCTGGAGCCCTGTCATGCACTTCAGTGGCAGTGCTCAGTATGTCCAAGTCATATCGAAGATTTGGCAGGCTACAGTTTGGAAACAAAACTTCTAGAATCTCTATCCTGTAACATGCACTGTCTTCTTCATACTGACACCTTTTCTGCCTGTCATGCACTATGAGCCCTTTCTTTTTCAAGAAATTAATAGGATTTTAAATAAAGCGTGAGCATGATCCTCTCATCCCAGGCCCTTTGTAATCCAGTGCCAGGATTTCTCTCTGTTGTGTGCTGGTTGATGCAGGTAATTGAGTTTTATATTGTTTCTTCAAAAGTCTGTGACAAAATGTTTCATAAACAAATAAATGAGCTGACTGCAAGAGCTCAGCATATTAAACCATCTTCAGTGCTTATCCAGTAGGTGTAAAAGCCAGAACCTGGAGACCAAATACAATTGTCTAAAGACAATGTCTTCTTCTGCTCTGATCTTTGTGGCATTTGGCCCCTGGCTGCTGCATTTGGTTTGTGGTAATGCTTGAGAACTTTAAAAAACACATGGAAAACCCTCTCTACTTCTGCCCAAATTCTACTCCGGAACCCTAGGAAATGCAAGTGACCACTGTGGCATTCTCGTAAGCTCTACTTGGATTTTAAAGCATAACTTCATTCTGTAAGGACAAAGAAACCCAAAATAAGCTCCAGGGTTGTTATTTGAATATCTGATATGTCCTTGAATTTGCTGTTTATAACATCTTTGTGAATGTAATATGAACAGAAATGTTTGAAATTAAAATCTACCTTCAATTTATATGTTCTCTACGGCTGCAAGCAAAGGCAAAACACATTTCAATTATCATAATTATGTATATATACACACATTCATATATATACAGATGTAGGTGTACCTACAGTAAATTTGTTTTTCTCTTTTAGGTGTATGCTAAGAGTTCTGGATTCCTTTGGGACTGAGCCAGAGTTTAACCATGCCCATTATGCCCAGTCTAAAGGCCACAAGACACCATGGGGAAAGTGGAACCTCAATCCACAGCAGTTTTATACAATGTTCCGTAAGTACTTCGGTGTTTATAAATAATTTAGTGCTTTAAAAAGGAATGCTGTCACTGAGATTTTTTTTTACCATGCAAGACAAATTCACACTTTAATAAAATGTGACTGCTAAATGGGAAGAATTGTGTCAGTGTCTGTAGACTGTGCAAAAGCTCTGTTGTGCTTCCCCCCAGCAATGAGAAAATAAAAATACTGAGCTAATATAAATAGTGGTAGGGAACTTTATGCTCTGGGTACCTGTGGAAGGTGGTGCTTGGCTTTTCCCTCATGTATCAGGGAGTTTGTTTTTGTTAGTTTTGCTTTCACTAATATTACTATGAAGCAATAGATCTTTGAGGAGCTTGCTAGGTTACATTTCTATAAACTGCACTCCTGCATTTCGTTGTGTTGAGCTGAAGTTAGAAACTATGTTAGCTATAGTGTATTTCTGCTTTTGTTCCTCAGCAACTCAGCAGCACCATCCCTTCACTGTTTCTTTGTGTTCAGGATTAAAAAATGACCACTCAGCAAAACTTTTTGTCTCTACTTTTCTTATGGCTTTATAAAAATTTATACCTAGCTTGTTTTCATATTGTGAGTATTTATCCTCAGGTGAACTGACTAACATTTATTTGTCAGCAGTGTACAAAGCTATTGTAAAAGAAGTAGTAGATTTCAGCACTACTGTAGATCTTTCGAACATCAATAAATATGTTTTGAAGCGTCCCCAGCCAAACCTAAAAAAGAAACAGAACAGACACAAAAAAAGGTATAAATTCTCTATAAATTGGGTGAGATTAAATGGTCAGTGTGACCTGGTCTACACCTAATCTTTGACTTTATGGCAGTAGGTTCCAGAATCAAGGGATCTCTCTCTTGCCTGCTGTAGCAGTAATTCGGGTGTGTTATCTCTGTAATTCAGGTGTGTTGTCTCTGCAAGGTGCAGGGTCACTGCTGCAGGCTGGAGGGCAAGGGGGGCTCAGGGCTGTACCTTCTGCTGTGTGCAGAGGCTGCTCAGCCCAAATCTGTAAGGAAACATTTTGTGGTGACCAGCCCACCTCCAGAGTTTAATGCTGGCTCCTGCCTGACATTAAGATCAGGGCTCTGTTCTCTCTCATCAGCTTTCATCATCAATCTTTCAAACTTTCCTGCTTGTCACAGCAGAATTATACATGCCGCTCTGTCGGGCTGACGCGCTTTTGATTTCAGTTGCCCTGTAAAATTCTTGAGAGAGGCATATTTTGTCTGTCAACATTTGCTGTGCAAGTTTTTCCAGAGAAATATAAGTGAAGGTTGTTCAAGAGATAAAAGGCTGCATTCACAGCTGTTGGGAAGCAAGTAACAAAACATGTGGTGGTGAAATGTGACTTGGAAGTGGTTGCAGAGTTTGTGTCTGGATATTAGTAAGCAGAGCTTGTTCTGTGTCCACATTTGCTAATATTTATTGGTTTCTGTCCTAAATGGAAAAGGGACTCAATTATGCTTTGTTTGAGCTGTCCTGCTGTTGGGAAATTCAGATGTGAGGTCCTGTTCAAGTTAGCACCAAGGGGGATGAAGCACTCTGTGAAGATAGCTGGATGAGCACTGGTGGTACAGCTGTGTGCTCTGTGTGTGTGCACTACTCACTCCCACTCCATGAAATGCAAAAGAAAGTAAATCTTCTCTCTAGAGATCTCTGTTGTGGAAGTACAAACTGCCACTGCTACAGGCTCTTGTGCAGAGAAAATTGCTTCATAATGAATTTTCCAAAGAGTATGACTGTATTGGAATTTTAATAAATGAATATTTCCAATTTTTACTGCTGGAAATGACTGTGAGTCTTCCTCTGCAGGAAAAGTGGTAAATAGGTTGCAGACTAACTAATTCTGAGTGATTCCAGTGCTGTGATTATTCCAGGATTTTCTTTTTTTTTTCTTTTTCCCTTTTTTTTTGCTTTTGTACTAGGTGCAGAAGAGTCCACGTGTTTTGTGATATTTAAAGTTTATATTTGTTGTTTTGTTCTCTGCTGCAGAGATAGCACCATCTTTGTGGGCTTGTGATTGAAAGTGCATATTATGCATCAGTAAAGATTTTATGGCAGGTTGGAACCCTGGACAGCTTCCCAAGATCCCCAGACTCTGTTATGTTTTGAGAACTCTGATTATAAGGGCAGAAAATTATCCTGAGCAACAAGCAAGCCATATTCAGACCTGTGGCATATTACCAAGTACTTGACTGTTCTCTGAGTTTTCCAGAAGCGTGAGAGCTTTTCCTCTTTTTTGTTTTCCGTGTTTTTAATTCAAATGCCTTCATGCAAAATCACAGCACTGGTACTTCTAAAAGTTTGTGGTCTTGCTTAAAAATCCATCTGAGTGCTGCTTCCTGTCTGTGGTGTTTGAGGCACTGAATTCCACCAGTTCTAAGTGCTAACTTTAACAAAGGTTTATTTTTCTTTTGAGTGTGTACTGCCTTGCCTCTCCTTTGAATGCAGTCTCTTCATCCAAAAATATGAAAGGACAGAAAAATGCCCCTTTTCAGACATATTTGAAATGTGCTGTTTTCTATGTAAAGTTCTAAAAAGTCCTTGGGTCTAAGTGGATGCCTGGCTGTTGCTGAGGCATTTTTTTGTGAAAAAGAGTAATTGTCATTTTAAAGACTAAATGTAATGGCAGAGACATGTGTGCACTGTGTATGGCTTCTCTGTTCTCCTGCATTATCCACTTGGATGATTTTCAGGAGCAAAAATGCAAAACCTCATCATTGCAGTAGAATTTTTTTTTTTAATAACTCTACTAGAGGTTTAGCATTGAATGTATCAAAAATGCCTGGGGCGTTGTCTTTGGATTTAGGGGTTTTTTGTTTTGTTTTGGGTTCTTAAGCTTTTTTTAAATGTGATTAATTATCAGCTTGTGTGCCAGAATGTAACAGGAGGCCTAGGGAGGAGATCCTGCTGTTTATTGCAGCCTTTTTCTGTGTGCACTTATGAGGCTATGGCACTTTTTCGAGGCAAAAAACCTGTGTGTTGGAGTAGTTTTTGCAAAGTAGGGATGGATTTTTACCTGGGGCATTGAGTGTTGGAGTCCATCACTGGAATTAAACACCCAGTCTACAAAAAGAACCCCAATGCAAAACAACAAAACCCCTTACTTTAAATGAGCCTAAACATGTGTGTCTTTACAGGGAGGAGGACAGTGACCAGCACTGCTGGATGTCACTGCTGGAAAAAAGACCAACAGGGGCTAAAAACAATCTAAAAAGCTATGAGTAAATTGCATGTCCTTTGCACGCACTTTTTTTTTGCCTGGATTGGATTGAAAACAGTTTTGCCAACTTCACCTGCCACCTGTAAATATTTTATGACCACTATGTCTGGGAGATTTGGGCAGTGCAATTTGTATTCTGATTTGCATAGTGTCTAGGCCAGTAATTAGCATGGGTACCAAATACACAGTGAGTTGGGTGCTTGGTGTTGGTAATTCCAGTATAGAAGGTGAACCCAAGAAATTTGCTAAAATTCATTTATGCCATTGAGCAACACTCAGCTTTGCTAACAAGCATAAATCCGGGGGGGTTTCAAACTGTTGGTATTGCATCTCTGAGATTTGTCAAGCTGGATTTCTTCTGTTTCTTTTATCTCTAATAATAAAATAAAGCTTAGCACACAGACAAAAAAGATCATTACTATTGGACTCAGTCCAGCTGCAGAGTTTTTATTATCAGAACCAAGACAGAAAATAGCTGCTTACTCCTGTTGGCATATGGAGCAGGATTTAAAATTATTAAAAACTATTTCGGATAATAAAGCAAGCAAATGTGTCTTCCAGTACTAATGAGGAGGTGATCAGTTGCATAATGTGTTCCTTATAGCTTCTTTTCTGACAACATTCACTCAAATGTGGCATTAACCAGTTTTTTCAAAGGTGCTGAATCTGCTCTGTTTCTTACAGCTCACACTCCAGATAACAGCTTCCTTGGATTTGTGGTAGAGCAGCACCTGAATTCCAGTGACATTAAACACATTAATGACATCAAAAGGCAGAATCAATCTCTCGTTTATGGCAAAGTAGATAATTTCTGGAAGGTGAGTTTTTTATCCTTCTATGCTTGAGCAAATTTATGTTGATCGATATAATAAAGCATAATTCGAAATTTGAAAGTGTCCCATCTGTCTAAACCCATTAAGTTCTTTTTCTGGAAACAAATGTATTTGAATAATTAAACTGAACATTTTGAAGTCTTTCTGTCAAGGAACTTCTGTCTAGATTGATGTGGATCCTTTGCTATTTCTGTACATCTTTCTGATAGAATAAAAAAATATAGTCTTAATGGCACAATAATTTTAGAAAATGCAGAAGGCTGGTAAACATAATAGGAAATTAAAAGTGTGAGCTTTCATCAGTCATGAGCAAACCTGTCCTTCAACTACTTCTGTTCCTATATCTACAACAAAAAATGTGCTGCATTATGAGATGGAAATTCTGTTTCACAAAAGGCTCTAAAGGTGTGCAGTCTCATTTTATCTTCCTGTAATAATATCAGAGCTTTGTTTCTTTAATATTGCCATTACTGTATTTTCTCTCATCTGCAGATGAGAGCAGCAGAATAGCAACACCAAGGTTTGGTCATATTTTCACTAAATTATATTGTGTTATTAAGTTATAGTGGTCTTTTTTTTTTTCACCCACTGTCCTTTGCTTTGGCTCCTTGTTCCAGGCTGACACACCTGGGAATGTGTGTCTCACGCGGTTTTCAGAGAGATTAATTACTAGTAACTGGATTTCTTCCAAGTTACCTCCAGCTCTATGTGCCCAAATGCTCTGTATGCCCATATCCTCTGTGGGCCTTCCCTCCTGCCTAAAAAGACCTTATTTTTAAACCTCTTGTCAACTGAAAAAGGAATTATCAGTGCCATAACAGGGCCAAACAATGTAACAGTGTGAGACCACCTGGTCTCACATTGTCATTCCTTTTCTCCTTATTGGCATTGAGAATATTGGTCTTGCACATTTTTTCAAACCACAGAAGCAGCATTCATTCTGGTGACTGAGATTATACAGAATAAATTCTCTAAAGATGATAGCTACAAATAAATGGTCCATCTGTGAGACAAAACAAAAGTAAAACTCAATAGAAACAATAGAATGTTTGCAGTGGTAGCAGAACAGGTGGAGCTGGATGCTTCTTGGCTACTGCACTGAGAAAATATGTAATAAATACATGAAAGTATTTATTTATTCTGTTTGGCTTGTGGTACAGAAAGACTTAGTGTGCCCCCGTGTGCAGTCTCTCCTGTCTGCAGAGGGCTGGAGCAGAGCTGGAATCCTTTCTTCAAGTCTTTTCAAGCTTAGGCTCTTGTACTTGTGTCTCTACTTGTACTTTTACTAGTGGCTGATCTCATTATCAGCCTCTCAAGAGCAGCAGCATGCAATAATATCTAAACTTCCTGACCTGATCTGCAGTGCACATCAGCAGAAGGACCTGTTGGATAGTAGCTGGATTTAAGGAACAAGACAGCTCACCAGGGTGTTTTTCACTGACATGCATATATCTCCTTCTTGGTTTATTTGGTCTGTATGGATTCAGAAATATGTATGGATAGTTTATATGCCCAGAGGGGAGATTTGTGATTAGTCTCAGATTCTGTATGACACACAGGATATTCATGGACTGTTTAAGACAAAAACGTGGCTTTTTGGAAAGGAATATCCAGCCTTGATTTTTAAATAGCACACAATGGAAAGCCCACCATTTCCTCTGGGGAAGTCCTGCAATAATCGCCTTCTCCCTTAAGACTTTGCATTAGTTCTGGTACAGATTTCCATATGGTTGTTTCCAGTCTGAGTAGCAGTTAGAAACTTTCTCAGCTGGACTGATAATGTTTCTGTTCTGTTGCCATGTAAGAATATGTAGGTTGAGGTCAAAGCAACCCCTAGTCATCTCCTGAAAAGCCTGTATATGCTGAACCCCTGAGAGCTTTGTGCTTTCTAATCCTTAAGAGTTTTCACGTCTGTTTTCTCTGAACCTTCTCAAGAGTATTCACATTCCTCTTGAAATGTGAATGTTTGCAGAGGGCACGTGGGCCATACCAGCATCAAATCCGAAAGGAAATACTGTCTCATTTTTAGACAGGTCTCCTTTCCACCATTCCGAGCTCTCAGCCAAGACCTTTGTATCATTATTTTAAAGTGCTGCTTTTCAGGTCACTGCTTTATTTTATCTGTCTTGCTTGTCTTGTTTTTTTCCAAGAGGTTTGATTTGGTATCTGGCCATAATAAAAATGTGTACTGTGTGCTGGTAACATCGAGCAGATTAAAACTGTAACTTGCAGATTTTAACTGCAGTCATGCCCATATGCACTCCTCTATAAAGTGCAAATCACTGCAGATAGACTTTGAATCACTTACAGTGTGGGATTTCTTATCTGGAGTGATAAAATCCAATTCTTGTGATCAAGAGAAAGCCTGAACTAATCTTGTGTCTGTGTAATTTGCTTATTTCACGTTTCTTTCATTTTCCCTGCTCAGTGCTCTTTTCATCTGCCCCACGGCTTGTATGGAACCGTAAATAGACTAATCTATTTATCCTGCTCCTGTTCTTTCTACTGAACATGGCCAATTAATGAGAGGTGTTATCTGCACGGAGTACATGTGGCACCGCTGGGGGTGATCAGTCATTAGAGGAGCACGGTGCGGAGGGGAGAGCGTTTTGGGGGCTTTGGGGGAATAGCAGTGGCAAATCAATTGTTTCATTTTGAACCAAGCAGGTTGAAGTGGGACTGAAGTGTGCACAGGACCTCTTCTCCCTGGGGCTAGATAAATATATAAATATATAGCTTTTTATTTATATTATATCTAAATATATAAAAATATGGCTTTACATAGCCATGGACGTGGGTTCTTTTCTGTGCCTGAGCCCTGTGGCATCCATCCCATATCACAGTGGCCCAGTCTGGGTACACCTTTTGAGGTCAGTATGTATGGTGCAGAGGGTGTAAGATAAATCTGCTTCCTTTCCCTCTGATAACTAAATCAGTCCTAGATGGGTTGAGGATTTCAAATCCTGAGGCATTTTTTGTGAAAAAGAGTAATTGTCATTTGAAATTGTCCTTGCTAAGTGTAGTGGCAGAGGGATGTGTACACTGTGTATGGTTTCTCTGTTCTCCTAAAGAACAGAGATTTTCTCTGAAGAATTTTGCCACTTTTCTACAGGTTACCTTTATAGGTTAGCTATGAAGGGCAACATTTGCCAAGTTTTGGAAAAGTATTTCTTGGGATTAAAGGTTTGGGGTTTTGTCTGGGATTTTTGGCAGTGCTAAGGAGTAAAGAGAGTCCTATCTATGCCAAAGTGGGGGGGAAAAAAGGAATTAATAAAATGTGTGTGAAACCCATAATGCTCTCCATTATCAAAATTTGCTTTAATTACAGAACATTTCAATTAAAAGATAATATTTGAAGCCTTTCATGTTGTTTCAGCTCCTGTTCCTAAGTCTTTTCTTTGTTCTTCTTCTTGCAACTTACTATTAAACTCTTCCACTAATTTGACCCTTAATCCTAGAAGAAGGAGTCAAGATTCATTTTGCAGTACTTGCTTTTTTTTTTTGTGGGTTGCTGTGAGAGAAGTCAGAAGGTTGCTTGTATCAGAAAATAGGCATCAGTGCATAACATAAGTATATGATGACTGCTTTCATATTTTATTATAGTGTATTGGAGCTGTCTTGAAAATATTTGTATATTTAGAGGCAAAATAATGTGTGAGTTTCTTACTAATGCCACTTGAAAAGCTGGGCTTTCTCCTTAAGTACATACTGCCTGCATAGCACCTTCTGAAGAGCTGCATTGGAAATGGTTACCTTTAGCTTGTTCTCCATGGGAAAGCACATCACCAAGGCTGTTCACATTAATGTCTTCCCTTTATAGCTCCAGGGAATGTGTAATGAAATGTAATTTCCCCATCATATGCCCTCTTGCATGAAGCAGGAGGAAAGTGCCTTCCTTCTGGTTGGTTTTTGTATTTCGTGTTTCGAGTTGTACCTTGAATAAATATTTCATTTCAACTTTTAAACTAAAAGAAAAATAAGTAAAGGGACAGAAGTTTCTTCTCATCTTTTCTCCCACGTGGTCAGTGCACTCACAGACTTGTCTTGTGGTCGTTCTGTTTTGTGTTGCTCTGAATGTGCAGCAGCACTGGGGGCTTCTAAATCCATCAAAAGATACCCTAGAGCCTGGCACCAGGAGCACTGTCCTGCCTTATGCCACAAATATAAAATTGAAATGAGCCAGACCCTTCAGCTCAGCAACATTTCCCAAATTCACCGTTTCATTCTGGAAGCAGTATGAATCAGAAACAAATCAGTCAAAACAAATGAGTGCAGTAAATAACACTTTTAAAGGCATATTCTTTAACTTTTATTTTTAAAAATAGAATTTAATTTATTATGAAGACAGAAAGAGAACTATGTTTTTCGTGATTCATTTACCTGTCAGGTCAGTGATCAGCTTCTCACTTTGCAGAACTCTTCAGCTGCAAAATGAATTAGTGAGGTCTTACAGTACTGATTAACACAGTCACCTACTGTAATTTGTAGCACAAAACCATCCCAACCTTTTCTTCCTGTGGTCCCACTTCCTATTTTCATCTGTACCCCTTCACTTTTCTCCTTCAGCACTTACAGTGAGAAAGGGTATCTCCTTGGTTCTGGAAATTTCCATTCAAAGGACAGGAGATTGCTGCTTAGGTGTTGGTGTGCATTGCATGAGAATGGAATTGCCAAATCTTGGGAAGACCTGGGTGTTTAAAAAACCCCAAACCTTCATGAATGAAAAAGATGAGGATAGGGAACTGGATAAGATTCTTCAAGCTCTGTCAGAAATCCTAAACCTTCCCTGAGATGTTTTATTCATTCTTTGTGCAAAATTTATATATGTGCCAATGTGTGTTTTATTCAGAGATATATGGTGCCTAAAAAAGAAGCCATAAATGGACATTCAGCAAGAGCAAGAGCGTGGCGAAGTTATGTAATACTTCCCTTGCAAATTCTCTCTTTCCAGCTTTTTTAATTCGGTGTATTTCCTGAATCTGTTTCTATCTTGATAAACTGTTTGCTCAGACATTATTGAGATCTCAGTAAGAGTGTTTTCAAAGTGTTTGTTTGATCCTGAACCTATGCAAACTTTTTTTTTGCCTCTGCAGCTTTTTCTGTCATGGAGTCCCTCAATCTATGACCTATTGCAAGCGAAATTGTTAACTTGGGCGTTTTTCTAAACCTGTCCCCTAAGAGCTTTGCTTGGATTTCTTTGTATAGGACACTTTGAATTGTCAGTCACTATCCGCGTTCTTTATGCCAACTATGGGTTTGTAAACTTCCCTCATATTCTGACAAGTTGTCTCTGTCAAACTGAAGTATTGTTAAAGAATTTCTTGCAGATTTCTGGGTGTAACAGTGGAAACTGTATCTTGGATCCTTCTTACTCCTCTCAGAACACTGTCCAATGTTTTCAGCTTCTTTTTGAGAAAATGGATCAGAAGTGCAGCAGTGTGTGAGGGGAGAGAGAATAGTTTTTACAGAATAGTTCACTAATATTCTCTTTATTTCTGAATTTCTTTCCAAAAAATTCCTGTCATTTACTTGATTGGTGAGTGGACTGACTGCTACTGAACAATGGACTGGTTTTTTTCATGGGTCATAATCATGTGTTGTTATAATGCAAAGTCTTCATTCCTGAGTGACACTGGTTAGCTCAGGGCTTTCTTTCCATGCTTGAAGTGAGGACTGGTTTTCAACATTTCTGTCACTTTAGAAGTTACCAAACATGTTTTATTTCTGTGAGAAGAAGTCTATGCAGCAGTGGGGGAAGACATTGGAAAATTCCTTTAGCTTAAGCACAAAGTATGTGATCCCCATATTCATGGTTAACACTCTAGTTTTGTACCGTACAGTGCTTACTACAAATGCCAGAGATTAATGTGGCCTTGTGTTAACTCCCTGTGTCTGAGACTAATAAGTCTTGTGCCAGCTAATGCCTCCTTGTTTACTTGTATTAGTGATTAATATGTACTGGCTGATATCTTAGTTTTGAGAACAAGGCTTGTGTGTTAGAGAAAAGAAGGATAAGAGAAGTACATTATGAGTTGATGACATATTTCAGATACTTTCAAGGAGAAAACATTCATCAAAAGAGCCAGAACCATATCCAAACAAGTCCATGGCAATAATTAGCGCATGTGATGTATTCAGAAAAAGTAATGAACATGTATTAATTTCAGGAATATGACCTGGTTTCATAAGTTACTGAGCATGCGTGCTCTGGGAGAATTCCCCGTGCATCCAGGGCTGCTGATAAAGTAATGTCAGCTTTCTAACCTGACTAATTGGTTGGAGAGTTTATTTCCTGGGTTTTGGTGACAATTGAATTTATCAGATGGACTCTTTTCTAGTCTCTCTGTCCCTTTAATTGCTGGGGGGGCTTTTTCAAAAGCTTTAAAACCTCAGGTGTTCAATATTATGATGTTTTTATGCAAAATTTGAAGTTAGTTTGAGTTTTGTTACTGTGAATAATGACAGCATACTTTTGTCACTTCTCTGTTCTCTTTCACATGATGATTATTCATTCACAAGAGTGATTCCCAATCTCTCCCCAAGAGCTTTAATTCCTTTAAGAACTTCAAAGAATTCCTAGAAGCTGATTGGCTTCTTCAGGAAATGCCTCCAGTTTGGCGAGAGAGGATTTCCTTGGACGGGAAGAATTGTCATTATTATTTTGATGGGTTTAAGTGGTTACATAGTTAACTCTTTATTTAAATTTCAGATTACTTTTTCAGTGTCGAATTCATACTTACTAGTCACAAATCACTGAATCTTCTCCACATCCATTTATAAATTCAGGGCAGTTTGAGTTTCATATTTGACTTTGAGGAGACTTAATCTACACTTTATGATTTACCCTTGTAAGACACTGTATGTATTTGACTCTCTTAATATTCCCCAGCCTTTGTGCACTCTTCTAGCTCCCTGGTAGACAGGATTTCCATTATTCAGGCTTGTCTTGAGAAGCCTTTGAGAGCGTGACAGTTCTCGAGCAGAGATTAGGTTTGTGTCACAATCTCCATTGTCATACTTTGCATGTACACTGCATTTTGGCTTACTTTTGACTTGACACTTCCACAGATAAGCGCTCAGATGACAGGACTTCTCGACTTTACAGTGTGCATTTAGGATATACACAAAGATGTATCCTGGCACTTGCTTTTCTGAATTACGTTTGTCAAGCTTTATAAAACCATTGCCTTCTGAATTTGTCAATGCAAGGAAGCGAGGCTGGATATATGGGCTGTTTTACATATGTTTTTCAGTCTGAACTTTCAAGTCATAAAGCAGCTGGGGACTCTGAATTAAGCTCTTGTGTAATGCAGTGGGCCTCTAGTGGTGCTTAATTTCATTCAGTGCTGAGTATTTGGTGTTCTGTGAGGGCACCTGAATAGTCCAAAATTGCAAAATACTGTCATTACCTTGGACTGGCAAACTGTTGGTAAACCAGAGTTGTTAATTACCAGCAGCTTCTACACAGAGAAAACTAAGAGCAGAGTTTAGTTCTTGATGAGCCATGTTTCCACCACATATTTTTGTAGCTTTTATATTTAAATTTTTTCACCCACCAAACTTAAAATTTCACCTCTTCATACTGTGTCTTCTTGTCAACATTGTCCTAGGGAAAGACTTATCAAACAGTTGTCACTTGATTTCTTTGAGGAGAAAGGCCTTATCTTATCATGATGCTTTTAGAAGTAGGTGGAAATGATTGATGAACAGTAATAACAGTTCTGCAGTCAGTGATCAACAAAAAGTTCTTTTCTGAATGGCATGTTTATTTTAGCTGCTGAAAAATTGTTTCAGAAAAGGTTTGTGTAGCTGTTACTCACTGTTACATTTCCATTTTGATTCTGAGGAGAAATAATTTGCCTTTTTTAAAATGTGATTATCTTCCATCCTCTAAGTCTAGGTTTGCAGTATGGACAGCAGGATGAACAAAGTCTGACACAAACTGCAGGGAATGTCAGGTGTGCATTACTCCCCAGCAGCTCATGATCTTGCCTCTTTGAATCCATCTTGGAGAAAGTAAAGTTCAAGTGGTTTAAGATTAAAAAATTGTTCTGTCTATTCCCAAGTGAGCAACTCAGGAAGCAGATAAGTAGTTGAAGGAATGTTAGTATTTTCTTTGCAAGTCACATTTCTTGCTTTATTTACATGTAGCCTTTCTATTTATAAATGCCATTTTTGCACTCTCTCATTTTCTAATTCACTCTTTTTAATTTCTAGAATTTGATTACGTGTCCTGATTGTTTTTCTGAGGTGACTTCCTGGAATATATACTTTTATGATTCAAAATTCTGCAAGGAATGTAGAAATTCAGGACTACTTAAGTGCAAATGGAGACAAATGTTAGTGAGGTTTAGGTAAAGCACAAGGTGCTAGTAGTGCTTTTATGGTACTTTATAGATGATTATGGAAGCAGTTGTTTTTGACTCAAAGTAAATAAGAAAATAAATGAGTGAGATTTTGGTTGGATAGATTATCCATTTATTTGGATAATAAATGTTTTATCTGTGGTTTTAGACTCTGAATTGGGAAAGAAGTCAGTCATATCCCTAAGTTATATTCCCAGTTAAGACTGTGCATGGTTAATGTCATTTTAAAACTGCTAAATATTCTGTAAAAGGTTTGTAAAATTGTCATTGCAATCTTGAAAAGAAGTGCAGTTTTAGGTAATCTTGGTTTTGCTCTTTCTAGTTGCTTTTTCCTCAGATTTTTCTTGAGTTAGAGTGCATTTGTGTCGCCAGGGTTTGTATCATGAGCCAGTAAAATCTGAGGCAAGTGCCTTGGTGTTGTTGCTACAGGTGGATCATGTCAGTAGTACCTGCTGCTTCCTTGCCTTCTCTTCCATTCAGAACCCTGAACACTCCAAAGTTCTGGATGGTTGAAAAGCCAAGCAGGCAGGATTAAGGTATCCTCTGGAAACAACACCAGGCCACTCCTTTTATATTTCTCTTGCTCATTTTCAAAGAAAAAGTTATTAATGGATTTTCTCTTGACAAAGCATAGAAGTTTCTCACAGTTTCTAATTATGGTATTTTAGGAGTTCATGTGAGGAACATCTCTTACAGAGTAATTCAAATTTGAAGTAAAAAAATGGAGCAGGCTTTTAGTTTTTTGACCAATTTGTGTTAATTAATAACAAGAGCAGCCACATGGAACAAGAAAGCATCTTTGTCTTTCTCTGTTGGCTGTTTTATGTAATACTCAGCCCAGGACAGTGTCTGGCAGAGCTGCCAGAAGGGGCATTCAGGGATGGGTCAGCCCATCCTCCCCAGCACAAGCAGGTCACCAGCAGAGCAGGCTGAAGGGAGAAGCCATTCTTATGGACATTAAACACCCTCTGCAACAATTAATTCAGCAAGGAAGCTGTAGGAAGTAGCACTCATCCCACCTAGCCCTGACACCTGCTTCTCCAGGGTTGGAAAAGACAGAATTTTCACCAGTCTACTTGTCCTTTGAATGAACTCCAGTAAAATTGTTGACCAGCTTTCACACGGGGCTGTGGAGGAACAGTGCACAGAATTTACATGACAAAAATAGTGAGTGAAAGTAGAATTGGTAAAAACGTGCTTGCTGCCAAGAAGTATAGCAACTTGTTGCCTGATTTTAGAGCTATTACTAAGACTATGTGCAAATATTGAGGGAAAGTCTTCTGATCTGTGTTGCAGACTGCGTGTAAATACAGTCTTCAGCTAATTGCCTTGGAATGCCAGTAGTCTTTAAAACTCAAAAAAACATATGGCACTGAAAGTGAAGCAATTCTTGTGTGCAAACTAGGATGGTGTACTATTTTTTTCTTAATTTTTTTTTAATGCAACATTAAATCCATTGCTCTTCTCTGGGTCTTTTCCAAAATGCCGTTAAAGCTTCGAGTAGGTGGAGCATTTGTAGATCTCTCATGGAACTCAGGCACTGGGTATTTAGATAAAGGAATGTGTTCAGCTTTTCAGCTGGCAAGATTGCATCTTACTAAGGTGACATTCACCCCTTTCTTCACATAGAAGATAATTATTTTGCATCTCTGACCAAAACAGTGAAAATTTGATATTTCAAAGTGATCTTCTAGTATTTTTAGGCCAAGTATCGTTTCAGCATGCTGAGATTACAGCTGTCTTATGGCATCTTGGTTTATGTCCAATTAGAAATCAAGAGGGCCTTGGTATTGATTCCTTTGTACCTCGGCTACGAGTGAAAAAGCTGCAGTTTTCTTCCAATTTAGTAGAAAACCAAACTGGTAATGTTATGAAAGATCAAACATTATAGAAATTAAATAGGAATGAGTGAGCAGCTTCTTTCCCTGGCTTTTGTGGTACGGGAGATAAAAAACCCAGCTCTGATTAAATACTGCTTCTCCAAATTCGTAACGACTGAAAATATTTTTCCTTGCCATTACAGGATAAGAAGGCTTACCTGGATGTCATCCACACCTACATGGAGGTCCATGGAACTGTTCATGGCACAAGCACCATGTACATTCCTGGCTATGTAAAGAACCATGGAATTCTCAGCGGGCGGGATTTGCAGTTTCTGCTGAGGGAAACCAAAGTAAGTTTGTCGAGCAGGAGTGGTGGCAAAAAATATCTCCAAGTGTCTGAAGTGCATGCATTTCACCTCCTGTGAGTAAGCTCCTAATTTAAAAGCACTGGAAAAAAAATTATCATGTGTAAAGGAGCTTAAGTTGTGTTCTGTGTGCCAAGAATATGTTTTTCATGATGTCTGTGTTTGGTGGATTGACAGCTCATATTAGAAAATTGGGATGACAACCTAGAGTCCCATTTAACAACCAGCTTGAGAAACAGGGATAAATGCATTTTTCATTTTCTTGAATGTGATATTCAGCTCAAGGAGATTATAAGCTGAGGATGTGCTCTGTTTTACATCCCTGAGGTCAAAGTTAGGTAACATCCAAAAGCTGCGCAGCCACATGCGTGCTCTGCCCTCCCAGTGACTTTAACCCAGAGCGACCCTGCTCTCCCAGGGACAAAAGCAAAGCTGCACTTCATTTGCCATTCATGTCCTTCCTCTGCTTCAGCTGTGCACGGAGAGTGAGCACAAGAGCGTGGCTTTTTGTGATGTGCTTTGCCTGTGGCTCCAGAGTCAAGGGAACTCAAGATAAGGGACGGGATGTACATTGAAATAAAATTTTCTCCCCGTGGTTTTTTCTCTGCCCTTCCCGTAAACTTTGTGGCACTTTGCAGCATTAAAACACTTCAGGGGATTTCATTTAAATAGGATGTTTAACTTCAAGTTGATGAAAGAGGGGAGGTTGTGTGTCTAAATTAGCAAAATCTGTGGAAGTGCGCCACTGTTGACAGTTCCTTGCTGTGCACTTCCACAGAAGAATCTCTTTAAAAAAAGAAAAGAAAAGAAAAAAGCAAGCACCTCTTAGGCTTCCCACACAACTGCAGAGATCTCCTTTTTTAAGTACTTGGGGAAATGATGGTAATTTGACATCTCTGTGTGTCAGCTGTTGGTAAATTATGAGTTTTTAAAGGCAACCACTGTGTGTATGTGCTTGATGCATGCAGATACACATAATGTTGCATATTAAAAAGTCAACATTTGCTTTCGTCATAGATAATCTGAGATTACACAGCTTTTGCCTGTGTGGAGTATGAAATCCCTGTGTTAATCATAATGTGGGAAGAATATTGACCTTGTAATAACCCCAGGCATGAACAGTGACTACTTCCTAAAAAAACGTGTTCTATTCACTGAAATAGTAAAATAAGCAAATGGACATCCTATAGAATTACTGAAGTCCCTAAACAAATGTCAGTTCATAATAATAGTTATGTTTAACTAAGCCCTTTCTCTAATTTTTTTATCAGCCATCTTGCATGTATCACATTAAAAAGCTTGCTTTTCGTATTAGCTAGATATCTCATCTAGTTGTTATTGGTTATATTTGCTGTGCACTAAGATGCAATGTAAAGATACATTCAATTTAGGACAAATTCAATTTGATAATTTAGTTGTATGGATTTTGTGACACAGGAGGTAGCAGACAGCTTCCACTCAGATTTTGAGCAGTAATTGCAGCATCAGATAGAAGAGACTCTGTTGGGATTGTGAAGTGCTCCTGAGATAGTAAATTGCTCATTTTTCACAAAAAGTATTTGGTGAAAAGCATGGATCTGTGCTGTACTGTTGTCAGAGTCCTAGAGCATTTTAGATTTTAATGATTTTTATTCTATAGTTGTGCATTGGTTATGGTTGTTTTTTGCCTTCGTAACATTGGGGAAAATCTTTTTCAGAATTTGCTGCATTTCTTAGTAGAAGGCACTGAGAAAATCATTGATGTATTTCAGAACCCTGTATCAGGAAGTCAGGGTTTTAAAAATTACGTCTTCAAGCAGTATTTTTACATGGCTTTCCTGAACTTCTGTTAGCACGTTTGCAAATGACAAAAGCTGTTTTCCTTTTAAGGAAATTATTTCTTTGGGATACAGCCAGGCTAACAAAACTTTGCCCCGATGATAAGCTGTTCATAGTCCATCTGCTTCTCCTAATACATAAGTATTGTTAGGGAAATGAGAGTGAAATGTGTTTCTGATTTTTCAACAGAATGAAATTAAATATGGCTTATTGCATCATGCATTTTGCTTATTATTCCTGTCTAATATGGTTTCAATATATCTAATTGAACAGATAGCAGCATCCTGGGATTGAAAGTGGAAACTGAGATCTCCCATCTCATTTGTTTGGACATTGCAGTTGGAGGGGGATTGGGGGTGGGTGGCGTTTTTAATTTTTTTTTTGCTGGCTGATGCTTAATATCTCATAGGTACTCTGGCTGTTCTGCCTCAGCATATGGTTACCTGTCAGTGTTGATCACAGACACACTTGCTCCAAGTCTTCTTGCTGCCTGTGTATTCACAGTTCCAGATTCTGATTCCCTTTAAGAGGCAATACTTGAATGCAGCTTAGTACAGAACACTGCTCACCTGCCACCGGTGGCCATCTGCTGCCAGTGTGGGTCAATTGTGTTTATATCAGATGGATCACGGATTGAATTGCTAAAATAAGTGAGGGTTTCTCACAAAAATCAAGCTGACTTGAATAGGAGCTTTGTGCCTAGAGGAGCCCCCTGTGTGTGTGCGTGCACATGCATGCAGTGATGTTCAAGGACACTTTTTAATCATAATCACTTTGCTCACTAGGCAAAATGGCCAGAGCCCCCTAATGAATTTAGTTATGGGGTTTTGTCACCAGACTGTCTGTGTGCTGCAAGTGTGTGAATAATCAGGGCCATAATTCCAGGCTGGGAACATCTGTGGTTACAATGCTCATCTGGAACATCGTGGGGAGACAGCAACCTTTGTCCTTAAACTTCCAGAAGCCTTCAGGTGTGTTGAGAGCATGGGCAAGAATTGTCTGTCATTGGTTGTGATTTCAACGTTGTGTTAGCAGGTTTTAGGTCAGCTGGCAAACGTTCTGGTTTTCAGAAAGGGAGAGATAAATAACAATTTAACAAATCACATGGTTCAGCCTAGTCAGAAGTGTCAGCTTATGCTGCACTGCTTCACTTTGTCCTTAGACGGCAAAATACCAATAGGTGATGGGCTCAGTCCTGTGATTCTTAATCAGAGCTTTGCATTCCCAAAATGTCTTTGGTCCCCGCAGTAGCTGGTAGGACACAGTTATTCCGGGCAGTGTGCAGCTGCCATTTCGGTCTGTGTGTGCTATAAAGCAGCACATTTTGGAGGGAGCGAGTTGTGCAGGCAGGAGGGGCTGGTTGAGATTCATCATGGCTGGTTCAGCTGTGTGGAGCATGACAAAAACGAGCCATGTCTCCAGTCCCTTATGAGAAGATGTAAAGCCATTCATCACGTCAGAGGAGAATGGGGTAGGCGAGCTGGCAGCCTTCCTGCCAGCTCCCAGGGCTCCTTGCCAAGTGGGCAGCTGGAGGAGTTGGACCAGGCTCTCTTGGAGGCACCAGTGTTGAATTCTTGAGAAGTATTTCTCCTTTTGAGAAAGTTTCGGACGCAACTTTTTCTTTCAAGTCATTGTGAATTTCTCAGAGAGTTTGAATTCTTCTGCTAAGTGGGTTCTGTGATTTCTGTGTGGGAGCTAATAAAAGTAGGAGCAAAACCCTCCTTAGACAGTCACAGGCAAACAAATTTGTTTTCATGTTTTATGAAGAAATATATATTTACTTTCACACACTTCATAAAATCAGCGGAAGATATTTACCTAGTGATTCTATTCTCAAGTTGTTTGAATCACAGAAGGATTGACTTTTGCAGAAAGTATTTTGTATTGGTGAGAATATAGCAAGATAGTTAACCTTTGCTGTACTCCTCTTTCCGGAGTTCAGAAGAGAATATATAAATTCAGTAAGGAGGCATATTAAAGTGGTGATAAACCTACCAACTTGACAGAATAAATTAAATAAAGTGCAGTAATGTTAGAAAGGGGAGAGAAGACGATACACGCTCTTGTGTGTGGAACTACAGCATTTCGTTTCTGGAATATTAAATTTTTTTCTTAACTACTTCGCTAATCATAATTACAATCGGTGAAGTAAAGCATTCACTCTTTATTTTATACTTTCGGCTGTAATTGAGGAAGACTATTTACTTACTTATTTTAATAGTAGTTTGATGTGGTGCTGTAAACTCCACCAAAAAAAAAAAAAAAAAAAAAAAAAAAAAAAACCACCCCATACTGCTTTTCATGGGAGGGCTTGTGAGTCACTTTCTGTGTCAGAGATGTCTCCACTTAACTCCTGCACTGTGAGAGGACTGTTTACATTACAGGAAGAAGAGCGGTGTCTTGGCTGGTGTGATGCTGGGTGGCCATCTCAAAGGTCTGAGATTGCAAACCAGAGGTTCAGTTCTTTACAGAGGTGGAAAACGTTCCTGAGGAGCCTTTGTTATGAAAACCAAACTATTAAGGGATTTAACTTTACTCAAGTTGGGCCAGTAATGTTGCAGAAACAATCCGCTTCTCTGGTCTGTGCAGGCACAGACACCCTGGGGCAGCAGACCTTGCTAAAAAGGAATGGCTTAAAAAAAAAACCCCAACCCCACACTGCTGTTTCCATGATCATTCTACTCCTGTATTTTTTGGCAGTTATCTCTTTTAGATAGCCTTTTACAGTGTAACTTCCTTCTGGCAACCACCACCTTCCATGGGGTGTCAGCATGCAGAGCTGGCTGTGCCGTGTGCCCACTTCAAACTCTCTGGGAAAAATAGCTCTTGCTTTCAGAAACATTGGAAAGGTGAGAAAAACACTCACAAACAGAATATGAATTTTTTCCAAGCACTGATCAACCAGTAAAGCATAAAGCAATTCTCCTCTGCAGAGCAGTTCTGCTGCAGCTAACAGAGTGAGATGAGGACTAATGTTTTTAGCCATGTGTACCCACTGTGGTGTTACCAACACAGTCACGTTTGAAGTTTTCCAATATGGATCTTCAGCCCTAGCGTGCACGTGCCTCCCCAGGGTGGGCTGGGTTACCAGACCTACATCTGATGAGAAATCACCCTAAAAGCCATAGTCAGCACCCTCAGTGTTGGAGGCAGCAGTGTACAGCTACATCACAGACTAGGGGAAGCACAGCCTGGTCTAAATCTTCACTCTGTGGGCAGAGCCTTGTCTTCCCCACAGCCTCGTGTGTATTGAGGGTGGATGTTTGCTTCACTGGTTGGTACTTGAAAATGAGCGACTGTTATTTCTACTTTTTTCTCTTTTGCAGTTCTTTTTCAGTAAATTACTTGCAGTATTTGCTGCATAATTTTAGGAAGTACCTTGACTGATTGTTTTAGCCTTTCTGGAAATAACAAGCTGCCTGTAATTCAAAGGATTAGCAAATGAGAGCATCATGAGTTACAGAAAAGGCCTGTGTTCTCTAATACTTGCTCTTTTAATCATAATGAATGTGACTTTCTTGAGGCACGTAAGATATTTCTGTTTTGCTCTTTACACCAGACAAAACTACTGACTCCCTAACCGAGGAACATTAATTGTAGAGAGACTCACAGAATGGTTTGGGCCGAAAGGGACCTTAAAGATCATCTAGTTCCACCCCCTTCCATGGGCAAGGACACTTCATAAGGGACAACTTTCTGCAGAAGGGTCTGGATTGAGTTTGGGAATTTCAGCGGATTTGATGATGATGGGCTGGAGGGTGATAGAAGGGCTGAAAGAAGGATCTGAGGGGCTGCAGGCAGCTGTGAGCCAGGCTGCAACCTCAGGCCACCAGGCAGCACACACACACACAGAGCACACCCCCTGTTCGAGGGATCAGACACATCCTTCTTTCCTCCTTCAAAGGAACAGTGCTGCTTAAAGGTGAGGTTGGAAAATGGATGGGAAACAGGTGGTAAGCTATTTATTACAGATTAAGTGATGGCAGTGCGCTCTGTGCTGTCAAAACATAAACCCATGTTTCTTTTCCCATGGAGCTTCCTCCCAAATAAATGGACCAGTCAGGCACAGAACTCAGCAGTGCACAGCAGCAGTTTATTAAAAAGGTGCAAAACTAAGCAAACAACCCAGCATTCCCTACGTAAGAGACAAACACAGGATCATAGGAGAATTGATACTTCAGATGGGTTTAATTGCTGGTTCTCAGCTGGTTTTCTGCCTGAACTAAGGAGTAATTTAAATAAATAATATTTTATGTGCAGACTGCATGAAATGGTTTCATGTCCTTAATTCATTGTTTTCAAGAGATTCAGCCTCTTTTGAGATTATATTTAGCATGCAGTTCTTTGACTGAAAGGTGATATATTTTTTGCCATATATAAACCCAGAATTTAGATAATTTGTCTTTAGTAGAAATAGCTTCCAGATCTTTTGTTACCAGCCACTGGAGAGTTTCTTTAAGATTTAAATCTGTGAAAGAGTTGAGAAACTTCTTGCAAGTAGGCAACTTCTTTTACCTGAAAATGGAGAACTGAAATTACAATATTCAGCTCCATGCAGTGAAAATTGAATGTCCTCAGCTATGCTGAGAAGTGTTCACTTGCATTTCTAAAATGAGCCAACGCTGAATTTATGCTGTTGTTGCCGTGGGTTGGGGAGGATTGATGCTGCAACGCCTGTGCACGACAGGCCTGACTACAGGTTTATGCATCAATGTTAGGATCAGCTCCTAGGAAGAGCCTCCAGCTGGGAATGTTCTCTTTCTGGGATTCATTTCCGTGTTGCAGAAGATTTAAAGCAGAATAGTACACCTTGACCTCTTTGAATATGTGTCCTGATTGCACGACTCTCACAGTGCTTTATTTTCCTGATAAATGCAGTAACTGTATGTATATGTATATATATGTATACATACATATCGATTGTTATGCAGCAGTACTGAGAAATTGCTGCTCCATCTCAGAGCTTGTCGTTCTCCCGTTACACACAAACATTCAAATGAAGATGAAGAATCCTTTATTTAATTCAGGGGGTTTCATTATGTTTGGCCAGGAAAGGCATCAAGATTTTTTCAGACAACTCCAAAAAACCGTGTAATGCGTTTTCACTGGAGCAGAGCAGTGCCACTTCTAGAGCACCTGGAATCTCAGCTGGTGGAGGAAAAGCTTTGGGATGGATTATTCTGCTCTGGTTTCCCTTGGAGGCTTTGAACCGTCTGAAGCCCCTGCGGGCCCTTGCCACCTCGTTCCAGAGTCGTGAGCTGCTGTTTGCTGCCACCTACCGTTTTAATTAGGAGGCTTAATTAGTGTGCCAGGAGCATGTTCCTGTTGGCAAAGCCAGCGGCTTGGCTGCTTTGGGAGTCAGGCAAACACTGCCGCAGCTGTTCCTGGAGATCGCTGCCTTAGAACCTGTACCTGCAGGAAAGCCCCAGCAGCTCCACTTCAACACCAATCGAACCACCAGTTTTTCCCCTGCCCAAAAAAAGCCCTAAAAGGGTCTGTTGTTGCCTCAGCTCCATGAAAAAAACAGCTCAGCTCATTAACAGATGATGATTGTCAAAAGTGTGTTACAGGACATTCCGTTACTGCTTGGGTGGGAGGTGGTGAGCTCTTGAATTTCTCCCATTTTCTTCTTAGCATTGCATTTTCTTCAGGCTGGTACATTCAGAATGGGGTTTTTGTTTCTTTCAAGCTAGCTCTTAGCTTTTTTGTGAATACCAAAAATTTAAATATCCCTTGTTTTGTATTTTTCAGCTGTTTGTTGGTCTTGGATTTCCATATGAAGGGCCAGCTCCCTTGGAGGCTATTGCCAATGGATGTGCTTTCCTAAATTTAAGATTTAACCCACCAAAAAGCAGCAAAAACACAGATTTTTTTAAAGGCAAACCTACACTCCGAGAGGTAAGCTTTATCAGTCTTGATAATTTTTTTTATTGAAGATGCTTGTGGGTTTCCTTCTAGTAACAGAGTGTTGGAGAAATTGCATTAATGCTCAAGGTTCATTGCCAGAGGTGTACAACTGCTTGTTTCTTTAGTCATTGAGGAGAAGAGTATCAGTCCTTTTTTTTATAGGAGAAATAAAACGGTGTTGTTAGCACACTTCAGGCTTTATCTCTAGATTTGCTTATAGGTACATTCTGCTACTTCTTGTTGAGACATCATAAACTGAAGTTTCACTTGGAAACCTGACGTTCTGCCCAGGAACAGATCGTGTCATTTTGATACATCATTTGAAAGTGTTTTTAGTTTGTTGAAGAAACAGGCATTGCAGTGTACTGTGCAGGAAGTAAATAGGTGTTTCAGTAAATTATGAAAAGGGCATTTGTGGGTGGTTATGTGTGTTCTGGGATTTTTTTTATTTTCTTCAGAAAAGACATGTTTGAGGCACTGTTGAGTTAAGGTATTAATGGTCACCCACCGTGTTTGTGGTTAAATGCTGAAGACCTTTGGAGAACTGACTCCAGGAAAACAGGAAAACCAAACTCCAAGCTTTCAAAACAGTCAATGTGCTCTCTCTAGTGAAAGAAGACTGAAGCTAAGTAAACTAACCCCTCATCCTGGCACTGACTTTGGAATATTTCCCCTTTATTCAATGTAGGTAAAATCCAGGCTATCCTTGTAAACATTTAATAGTCACAGAGCCATTTCTGACATCAGCACTCGTGTCTGTGGCCATGGCTTGCTCATAGGTGTATGCACATATATTATTTATGTATTTACATCAAGGGAAAGCTCTCAGGTAACATGCAGATGATGAGAACCTTGCACAGCCACACTTCCCAGTTCAGGTTATTCTTGGGCCATATATATTGTGTCCTGAGCAGCACTGGCTGATTGATAAGCAAAAGACAGTTTCCCATTTTCAATCAGGAACATAAATTAAATTCCTTATAATCTTATGATCTACAACTGTAATTGCCTTTCTTGCTGTCCACTAAATTCGTGTCCTGTGCAAGCTGAAGCTTGCCCCTTCTCTCAGTCTGTGTTGCTAACAAAGGAGACAGCAATAAGGAAGTAAAGGCCTGTTAAAACTTTCTCCTTGGGCTTGACAGTTTTCAAAACTTTTCTTCTGGGAGTCCCTCAGTTTTTGTCTCATATCCAGTTGTTCTGTGCCCAAACACCATAACTGGTCAGACTCAGTAAATAATCTGAGCCAATCTAAGTGCTTCATAGGAATTTCAGGGCTTGGAATGCCATTGGAAATCCTGATGGCATGTGTCAGCACTAACAGAAATGCCGTGTACCTGGCTTGTACCGAAAAATAATCCCTACTGACTGCTCCTAGTCCAAAGTACATCCTGAAAATTGCTGCCTTCACGTGCTCTGCTGACCTGTCCTGTGAGAAACCTTTTCTCTGACTGGTCCTCACAACTGCATTTAGATCTGATTGCCAGTAATCCACGTGCTGGTTCTTTGGGATTAAGAAAGCCCTTAAATGCTTCTCTGCATTCTTCAAGTGCTAAAGAAGAACAAAAAGAGCTTGTTCCGTTCTGTGACATGATTATCCATATAAGAATTTGAAGATAAAGTCTGTGTTTAGTGGTTTTGTAAAGTAACCTTAGCAAGTTACTATTCTCCACGAGCAAAATGCAATGGCTATTTTTTTTAAATGGGTTTTTTAATATTTTTGGTGGTGATTGCAACTGTTTCTTGCATTCACTTGAGGAAAAGATCAAGTACAGTGTATCTCCTGGTGCAGGAGAAGGTTCTTCCCAACAGACACTGCTTCCTGCTTCACATCTTCTGCAATGTCTTTATCATAACGACAGCATAAGGAGGCAGCTGTATAAACATTGCCTATAAACAGCCTATCCTCTGGGGGTTTTGGTATTTATTGAAAAAGCAGTTTTCTTCTGAGGCTGGTGTAAACTGCTTCTCCCGTCTGTAGCTTTTGCTCCCTTTTGTGTGTTCATGTGCATGTTCTCACTCCTGGGTGACTGGTCACAAAAAATACTTATTGAGCTGTCCTGCTAGTTCTGAAAGCAACTCTGATACAGCTTTTCTTAGTTGCCTTCTGGGGTATTCATTGAGCCTGTTTTATGACGAAGTGGTGAGCAAAAAGTCTGATTTTTTTCATCCAAAAAGTCTGATTAAGAGAGTGAGATGCAAGAATATCTTTACATGTTAATTTTGACCAATATCATTTCTTCTTTCAGTTGACATCTCAGCATCCCTATGCTGAAGTTTACATTGGGAAGCCCCATGTGTGGACTGTGGACATCAATGATCTTTCTGAGGTTGAGAAGGCCGTGAAATCAATTTTGAATCAAAAGGTGAGAAGTGTGTCTTCAATCTGCTCTCAGCACTTGAGGGTGTACGTGTACTGCACGTACAGTGCTTCCTAATGCTAGTCTGATGAGTGCTGCATTTTGGTAGGATATTGAAGAAAAAATGGTTATTACATACCTGTGGTATCAAAATTCTCATGTTTTAATACTGGATATGTCAGGTTGTTGCTTGAAAAAAATGACTGGGTGAATACCCATAGAAATGAGGATTTCACGTGTGAATTATACAGCAATCTGCAGCAATTTTCTGTGCATTCAGTGAGGAAGTTTCTTTGTTGATTCTCAGAGCGTTTCAGACTCTGCACTGCTCAACTCTGAGTTTGTAGCCTTGAGATTCCCACAGAAGTGCTTGTGCACTTACAGTGTGGAATGGTAATGAGGGCGCTTCAAGGGGGGAAGAGTATGAAGGAATTTTCAAAGGTACCACATTCTGTTTTGTCACTTCAACTTCAGAACTGAAACTTAGTTAAAACAGGAGCTCTGGAATCCCAGAGGGCCTCAGACTAGCTTTACATCTGCCACTTGGCAGTGTACCCTGGGTTTCCATAAAGATACTCATGGAGCAATTCTTATTGCCTTTAAAAAGGAGAAAAATCAGCTAAAACTGCTGATGGTTTTGTAAAACTCTTATTTGTTAATGAGTTTATTAGTACTTTTTGTTGCTACTTGAGCTGTTAATGGAGTATTTGGAACAGAAGCTGCTGCCACAGAGTACACCACGAAGTTGATTGAAACAGATTAACACACTGTCTCCACAGATTGACCCTTACTTGCCCTATGAATTTACCTGTGAGGGAATGCTTCAGAGGATGAACGCCTTTATTGAAAGACAGGTAGGAACTTCTGTTGTGGATGACTCTTGGATTATGTTGGAAAGGGAAAACCATCTCCATTTTAAAGCTCCTCAGTGTTGCTGCTGTCCAAGTAGAAATAGTAGCTCTGCAGACCTTGGCATTATATGAAAGCAGAAAGGCAAAGCAATTTTTCACTCTGTGTGTGTGACTTCCTTAGCTGTGTACACACATAAAAGCTTTGGATCACGAAGGATCACTTAAATACAGAGGTACTTTTTGATGGAATTGCAGTCTCTGGGCAGAATTGCAGCCTCTGGGCAGATTTTTCAAGTATTTAGTTTCAATCAATAACGATTTAAATGGTTTGGAACCCACTTACTTAAAGGACTTTTGGTCCCTGAGCATTCCTGCCAGCTGAGAGCAGCAGAAGATGTTGAGTTGGAATAATAAGCTGCAGAGATTTACACGGGAATCTGGTTTCTAGAAATTGTGCGTTTGCTTGGACTTCTGCCCAAGCCAGATCTGTTGCAGTAGCCAGCTCTGCCTTTTGTTCTGGCTGCTGCAGAAGAGAGATAGGAATAACCTTTATCTCTGATTTGTCATTTAGTTGCCAGGATTTCTTTCAAGGGCACTGGACATGTGTCTGTACTTTTATTCCTGAAGGTGTGTGCTATTAGAGACAGTCCTAAAGAATACCAGAGCTCCAGGTCAGAAGGGCAGTTTACACAGCGTAGCTATTCCCACTTTCCTGCCAATAAACACTTTAGCTTTTTGCTGCTGTATTGATGACAAAACCTGTAGAAGTATCACTGCTGCTTTTGGTTCTTCTACCCAAGTTAGCGATAATTGGGAGGTTTTGTCAATCAGGAAGAAATGGAGCTCAGTCTAAGGGAGAAAGAGACAATCAGGAGATGGCACCTGTGGCTTAAACCTGTCTCTTCCCTCTGGCCCTCCCCCAAGGGCTAAGCCCTCCCTTGTGCTTCTCAGAAATCCACAGAATATTGTAATTTTGTTCATTGCTTTGACTAATTGTCAAAGGCTGCTGGTGTTTCATAGCTCCCAGGAAGTTCAAGCACAATTTTTAGCTGCATGTGCTTAGCACTCTGCCTAATTAACATGTCAGATGAAGCAAAAATAAAGATTGAGACCTTATTTTGACAAGTTTGTGGTGGAGGCAGGAAGAACTGAGAAAGCAGTACAAGCTTGAAACAGGAACAAAGATGCTGGAATAAAGAATTGGTCTGGTTCAGAGGTTGTGTGCCTTGACCACGACAGTGAGGTCTTCAGAGGGCGTTTGTGTGAAGAGATGGGGCCGGACACACTCTCCACTAGTCGTTTTATGGACTGTTAAACTACAGCATTTAAAGGAGGTGCCCAGAGTTCCCCTTCTGGGGCCTTGGCTGAAGGTGAGGAGGGAGGACAATGTGCACAAGAAAGGTTTAGTGAACTCCCCTAACCTTCAGATCCAACATCTGGCCTGAAGACCTTTCCAGTCTGAGACGAGGGAACTGAACTGCTGTGAGCTGTGGCTGCACGCCCAGCAGTGCCACCTTCAGCCAGTTAAACCAGCTGTGTGTCCCAGCTGCTCCATCCTGGCTGTGCCCTGCCCTGCCAGCAGCCCAGTGTGGCTGTTTGGCGCATCCCTGGCATCTGCTGAGCCCATCCCTGATCCTGTTTGCCCCGTGGCTGCACGCACACTTGTGTCTGCTCTGCAAGGCAGCAGCAGAGGGAGGGATTGCTTCAGTTTTGGCTCTGGCATCAAAGGAGCAGCCAGGCAACCGCAGCCAAAGCAGCAGGGATTCCCTGCTGCAAATCTGGGAGCTGTCAGATGAGGCAGGCTGGGCTGATGGAACAGACACACTGACTTTGAAAGATGTGGCCAAGCAGAGAACTGGATAGGAAAATGTTTGGGGCAGGACTCTGTGAGGTCAGAAAACTGACTTGGCTCAGCAGAGGGTCAGCTGAGCCCCAGAGCTTGGCAAGGGGGGTGAGAACATTTGCCCAAGAACAAGAAAAGACAGATGAAGGAGAACACCTCCTTTGGTCTCACCTTAAAATTTGTGGGTCCCTTCCAACTAATGGTATTTTGTGATTCATGGCTGTGTAATATTTACATTTGTGGTGAGACCTGAAAGTATGAAAACTTCCTCCTTCAGCAGAGGAAATCAAAGTGAATGAAAAAAGCTCAAGCTGATATTGAGAACTGGTAAATGAATCTGGGGGCTTTGGGTCACAGTGAGGGATCAATTCACACAAGTCTTGGTTTTGTCTGGAGGAAGCAAACCATGATGGACCAGGCCCAAATTATTTGATCACCTTTTGGTGAGGTGCCAAATGTTAAAATACAGTCTGAGTATTTTGAAATGTTGTCTGAACACATCATAACAAGACATGATCTGTCACTGCAGGATTTCTGTCACGGGCAGGTGATGTGGCCCCCATTAAGTGCCCTTCAAGTAAAAATCGCTGAACCTGGAAAATCCTGTAAGCAAGTTTGTCAGGAAAGCCAGCTCATCTGCGAGCCTTCCTTCTTCCAGCATCTTAACAAGGACAAAGCTCTGCTTAGGTAAGTATTTACAGCACAAATATGTTGTCTGGTCTCTTTATTGCACTGGTTTTTATCACACTTGGAACTTAAAGCACAAGTTCTGCGAGAAGGGAAGGTGGGGAGAGCAGCTCTGGCCGTGAGTGAGGGCCTGGCAGTGCTTTGTGGGGTGTGTGGTGGTGGTGACTGCTGAGAGCTCCCTGCCAGGAGCACTGGGGGCCACAAACCTTCTGTCACTCTTGTCCTGGGTAAAGAGTCGTGAACCCTGGTACTCTGGAGGTGTTGGGCATTAAGGAAAGGAATGCTTCTTTTGAGTGCTGTCTCTTTGGAAATGTGTCTGTGTTCCTTTCAGAATAAAAACAAAGTCCTCCAAACCAGGCTCCCACAAATGGCTGTTAGGGAAATCTGCTTTCCAGGTTTTCTATCCCCACTTTTTGCTAAATTACATTGTAGAAGATTTGGG
Organism: Chamaea fasciata; assembly: GCF_029207755.1. Classification (NCBI taxonomy): domain Eukaryota; kingdom Metazoa; phylum Chordata; class Aves; order Passeriformes; family Sylviidae; genus Chamaea; species Chamaea fasciata. Next base: position 32,519,965 of record NW_027094093.1, read on the forward strand.
GGTTTGTATTTTCTTTGAAAAGTTGTAATTTCCAGTGGAGTTCAGAAGCAGCTCATATAAAGACTTCCTTTTCTAGCTGTCTAGACAAAATCATAATCCTGTGGAAAAAAAACCCATCTGTTAAACGCTGAAAGTTACCAATGTTTCCAGAATAAGTGAAAAACAAGGCTCTGCTGGAATGGCTACCCTGGTGCTTAAGCTTTGTGGTCAGAAAATGGCAACTGGCATTTTTCATTTTCCTGCTGACTGGTTCCTGGGAGCTGCAGGCCCTGTTCCCCTGGAGCCCAGGAGCAGCATCCCTCATCCTCACAGTCCAGCTCACCCACCTCGAGCTGCCCAGGGCTGCCCAGCTCTGTGAGGCTTCCCTGGGGGAGAGACTTCCTGAAATCAAAGAGAATATCTCCTGATTTCAGGTTCTTTGTCCTAATGAAAATCCATGGTGTATTTAAATATTTGGGTTTGGGGTACAGTCAGAAGGATTTCTTTTCTCTTTAACTTCTCTTACTAGTCTTTAGGAAACAGTAAAGCTGTAAAGGCTGCACTGCCCTCTGCAGAGAGAATCTGTGCAGCAGAAAAGTCGTGTTCTGGAAAGGACATGCACTCGATTTAGGATCCAATAGAGTGGGGTTTGTTATTTTTAGCAAGGAAGGATGAAAACTGTACCAAACTCTCCTAAACTCAGGTGTGATCTAGATCACGTGCTTTGCTTTTTAGGCACAATATCGAATGTCTCACCATGGAGTCTGCAAACGATATCCTGGTCCCCTCTTTTGATGGAAGGAGGAAGCACTGTGTTTTCCAAGGTGACCTGCTGCTGTTCAGCTGTGCTGGCTCCCACCCTGCCCACAGGAGGATCTGCCCCTGCAGGGACTATATCAAGGGGCAGGTTGCACTCTGCAAGGACTGCCTATAGCAGCAGCAGGGCTGCTCCCAGCTGGGGACAACAACGGGAGAGTTCGGAGAGGAGTTCCTTAGTACTTCCTGCACTTTGGTCCAGGTTTTCCGCTGCGGGCAGAGCTATCATTGCTGGGCAGAGTTGTCTACTAAGAGAGGAGGGATTCATGATAAACAGCTGTAACTGATCTTTTCTTCCTGTAAGGATGTTTGCAGTGTCACTCTTCAGATTCCTTCAGCTGTTTGCGAAGAGAAGCGAGTCTCATGTTCGACAGTGATTTGAAGATGACTGCGCAGAATAGTTTGTAGAAAATTTCCAGACCCATCAAACTTCTGTTTTTTGTTGTTTGGGTGAAGTGTTTTCTATTTTTTTAATGAGTTAGGACATCCCCCCATCATGGTTAGCTAAAGGATCTCAACTTCATTCCAGTAGAAAATTGAAAAAAGTGTGCTTGAGGGAGGGGATGCTGGGGAAGGAGGACTAACATTTTATTCAAGGTGCACTGCTTTGGGTACAGCTTTGGCTTGAATGGCTACAGAGTGGTTTCCTTCACAAGAACTTGGAATAATGAGAGAGCTCTGTACTCTGCTATTGGGTTATTTGGGCCCAGTTTTGTTGTTTTGGGGTTTTTTTTCCTTTTTTTTTTTTTAATGAAATCTTTGTATACAACAATATATTGTCTGCATCACAGCTGCTGCACCAGAGCAGCCTAAGCAGAGTGTCACAAATGAGCAAATAGGCAGTTGCCAGCGTGTGACACATCTTGGTGACTGCACAGCTCACTGGGGTTGTGGCATTCTTCAGTGTGGAAAAGCTACAAAAACACACAACCATTTTTGGAATGGACTCATCACAGTTTACTGGTCCCATTTAGAGAGTAATCCTCGGAATTTGCCCACGCTTCTGTTGTAGTCTGTCTACTAGAAATTCTGTGTGAAGCAAAAAGTATTCAGCATCATTGGAGCAATATTATTGTTAGAGCCTCAGTTTGCTACGGCTTGCAGTAGTTAAAAGTGTTGCTGAATGACATAGAAAGGTTAAACTAAGCTAACTATAATTATTGTATGGTAGAAATGTAAAATGTCTTCATAACTAGCTAGGTTTTTAAAGAGAAGTGTTTTTTTTTGGAGAACAAGTAAGAGGAGACAAAGAACTGAAAAGAAAAGAACTAATCAATCCTCTTGGGTTCTTTGATTGTTTTTCTGGTTTTAGGGGGCTGCTTGTTTCTTCTTCCCTTTTTATCAGGCACACCAATTACAAATTTAGAAGAAAACAAATCAGAAGTTCAGAATTTAAATCAAAGTTAGTTGGGTTTTTTTGTTGTTGTTGTTTTGTTTTTGTTTTGTTTTGGTTTTTTTTGAGAGCAGCAAGTTAACTCCTCTAAACTGCCTTCTTTTTACAGAGGTAATTTTTGTTATTTTCAGCAGAAGGTGACATGCTTGACAGCACCATTTGTAGTCAGGAAGTTACATGTTCAGATTAGTGAGAAACAAATCTGCAGTCAGAGTCTGTCTGTAGGTTTGCAATTTGGACATGCTCTCACCATGCTGGAATAAAACCTTAAATCAGCACAGATTTTTTTTTTCTTTTTTTTTCTTTCCATAAAAGGCATAGATGTTTTACATTTTCCTTTCTCGGACATATCTGCTTGGTTCAGATTTTTCTTGTAAGCAGTGTTCACTATCTGTGTGGGAATATTGGACGTGGTGACCTACCCAAGAGCAGGCAAGGGAGATGCTATTGCACTGTGGGTGGATAAATCCTCCAGAACAGTCTACATTTTAACTTCCAGTTTGAAAGCAGTGAATGAGCCTTTTCAAGCCTTTGGTTTCCTGCCTCAACACTCCTGACAGTGTTACCGTGTAACACCCCACTACATCGCTCTGCACAACACAGGAGGATGTTGAGTATCCAAAAAGGGTCTGCGGGTGCTGTTGAACAGCAAGGTCACCAGGATCTGGGTTTCATGATGTGAAAATGTGCTGTATTTTAGATTGATTTTCCAGAAACAGAACAGCTGGGTTCTCTAATGGGAGGCAAATTTTTTTGTATGAGAAGAAAACAAACGCGAACCGGTATGAAAATCCCTCCTGTTGCCATAGCTCAGTATTTGCTTCAGTCAGCACAAATGTAGTTTACTATAGTTTCACTGCCCTGGAAAAACTGGGGGAGGAAATTGGAAATGGGTCTGAGCAGGCATAACAATTCATTCTGTATTTATATAAAATATCCCCTGCATACCTGTGCATATTTGTGCAACTAGAAAATCCTGCCTATCACACAGTGTATGAACTTCCAGCTGGTGCTGAAAGTAAAGGCAACAGCAGGACTTGTCTTCATCAGTTCAGCCTGATGTTTTTCAGGCAGGAATTGATTTCGGGCTGGGATGTCACAGAATTATGTTGGAAACAAAGATTTGTGCGTGTGCACTTAAAGGATGCAAATCATGTGGGTTTTGCTGTAGTGTAATTCTTTGCTGTAAATACATGTTTGCTTGGTTCCCCCTGCTGTAAGGCCCACATGGCAATACATACTGCATTTGATTTTGCCTCTAAACCTTTAAAGATGGGAGGGGTTTGGTATTTGTTATTATAAGATTTTTCTGGTCTAGTGCTTTGCTCAACGCTAAGTTTGCCTTTACCACAGCAGGGAGAGTTTATTATAAGCTCTGTGTTTTTCATGCTGTAGCACTGTTTCTAGTCTGCTGAACCGAATTACTGCATTCTGGCAAAAATGAAACAGCAGCACCGATGCCGCTTGCATTTCAGCCAGGGACAGAATATCCGAATTGGCTTCAGAGTCAGTGGTCTCTGATCTTATTTCCACTGAAACCTATAGAGAAGACTCATTTGTCTTGAAGAATAACAAATCAAGACCCATAGCTTCAGTCTAAATTCCTGTAAAAAGAGACTATCATGAGAACTGTGAGTGCACAGACTCTGCTCACTGAGCTCTGCACACGCTCCCCGTCACAGCCGCCCTCCCTCGTGCAGTGAGAATTTAGTGAATCCTTCTGCAGATACACACTCAGGCAAATCCATGTGGGACTAGTGAAAAGTTTGAATTATTTACTAAAACCTGTAATAGATACCCACATTTCAGGCTAGCAGGCAGCTTTCTGTCCGAGTTCCATAGCTATTTTCTTTCCTAATTGAAGAATAAAGGTGTAGTCCAATTCTTGCACTCAAGCAAGGACATCAGAGAGGGGGGACCGTGCTGCTGTTTTCAGCCTGACAGCAGAGCTTGCAGCTTCCTTTGCTCAGAAGTCAGGTTTTTGCATGACTGCATTTGAATATATTGATCTGCGATTGATGGGGGGGAAAAAAAAGTCAAAAGTTGAATACGAAACCATTTTACAAGCTTTTAAACATATCTCTCATATCAAGACATTCTTTGTTTTAAAATTTTGTATTTTTGTATGTGACCTAGTTTTTTTCAAAAATCTTGTTCCTACGGGATTAGAAAACTTGAGAGAAGCATTTACATATTTATTAAAATTAACATAAAAGGCTTGCCTTTGAAAGGTAAAGTTGGTAAATACACACTGTTTAAAAATGCCAATAAAAACCTCATTTATTTCATATATGCAAGTTGATTTGCACATGTATAAATAGAGTTGCTTTTTGCATTTTTTGCTTAGTTTCTATGTTTCTTTTTGTAATTTATAGTTGCAGCAGTGTGTTTGCTTGTTTATATCAGATTATGTTTCTACAAATATTTAATGTTTATGTGCCTTTTTTACTTTCTTTGGGGTTTGGATGAGTGTTTGGAATATGGACACTGTCTGAACAAGTATAATGGAACACTAATTCCAGGTAAATTGTGCTGATGACTCTACAACTTAGTGGTGTGAATTTTGAATGTTTTTAAGTAGTGGAGAAATCTGTTCTAAAACTATATAAGGCTTAATAAGATAAAAGATGCTATAACTTTTAATAATTCCTGCAAAACATTGCTTCTGCAAGCAGAATGCAATTTACTGAGAATCCGTGATTTGGCATGAGAGCTCCTGCTGGCACGGGATGTCTGTTCAATGACCAGGGAGCAAAGGAAAGCCATCAACATTCCCCAGGGAGACAATGATAACAGAAAACCTCCAGGAACAGCCATAAGCTGATGTGATGAGCAGGAAAGCTGAAGATCCACATTGAGGTTTGCAAGGTGTTGTTTTTTCAGATGAAGGTGTCTGTGCACGGGGCAGTTCCTGGTGCTAGCAGGGAAAACAGGCCTTTTATCACAGCTGAACTGGCAGCTCTCGTGGGGAGGGACTGTCAGCTCAATGCAGATGGATTTTCTTTTTGCTGCTACTACTTTTCAGCAGTAGTATTTTGCAAAGCAGCTGCTGATCAGATTTCAGTTGGGATGGGGTTTAGCCAGAGCCAGGACTCTGCACCTTCCCAGCTCCACTCTGCTCCCAGCTGCTTTGTGTCAGCTTTTGCACCTTGCTGATTATCAAGAATTCAGACTCATTGAAAATTTCTCTTGACATCACCAGCTCCAAATCAGACTGTCATGTTGTACCACTGCCCTTTAAAATCCTGGGCAGCATCCTTGATCTGTCCTTAATACAAAAGGCATACCCTCTCCTCTCAGAGTGCATGGCCCATCTGAATTGCAAAGGTGATTTATGAGTTTGCAGCACTGTTCACGTAAACAAAACCCAAATTGCTTTCTCGGGTCTGTCTTTTGCTCAGAGTTCATTCCGGGACCAAATTTTGCTAGTAAAATAAATTAAATGGGATGTATCAGGCTGGATACAATCTCACATCCAAGCCTAATTAACTTTGTGACTCCCACTGGCTTCAGTGATAGCACAACTCCTCCATTAATGTTTCTTAAAATTAAGAAATCAGCCCTCCCTTTTTAATAAGTGTAAAGCACTGTATCTTAAATGATAAAGACCAAACACTTGCAGGGCATATTGTACACATATCAGCAACCAGCTTTTCTTGCTGTCAGACCATAGGTCAGCTCTGACTAAGTTGATGTTACTGATTAATTATTAAAGTATCAGTTGAAAACGTGGTTAAATTGCTGTTCAGTCAACAGCTGGGAGTCTGAGGGGTGGCAATTTTGATTGTTTATTTTTAGAGAGACTAGGAGTTAGCAGTTTCTGATTTCCCAGTCTTTTTTCCAGGGGTGCTAACATTTGGCATGGCTGTTTCCTTTGTGATGTTTGTCCTGCAGCTGCTATGCCTTCAACTTCTCACTGGTGATCTCCTTCCATCTGGAGTTCTCCTTTGGCCCCATTGTTGTAAACACAAGGAGAATAATGCACTGACGGATGTGTTTTCATTGGGGCTGAAATGGCCAGGGACAGAGAGGATTTTCTTGAGATCTGTTTTAATAATACTGCTGTAAATGTGACATCAAAACACACCGTTTTATGGGCAGTGACCTAAATCTCATCTACATATTTTCAAGCAGTTCTGCAGGGGTTTTTTTAATTCATTTGTAATTTCCAAATAAATGGAATGTGTAAACAGCAACTCCATGAATCAAGTGTAAAATGTTTGCTGTAGGAATGTGTTGGAAATAGCAGAGGCTGGACCCCAGAGTGCCTCAGGTGTGAGGCATCATTCGTTGTTCTTTCTTCCAGGAAAAGCAACGAAGTGCAGCCATTGCTGATGTGCCTTGCACGCTGGGACCTATTCATTTTTATAGGTGTCATCCTTTGCATATTCATGTAATTAGGAGCACACAAAAGTGTGTTTTAATTCAGGCCTCTCTCAAGAGCACTAAGCCACCTGTTTATTAAATGAGTAAATAAAACCAATCCTCAAAGTTTTGATAAAATGAGTAATGACTTCACCCTTAACACACAGAAACAGCTTTAAAAGATTAGTTGTGCTCAAGTGGTTGAAACCCTTCTCTCTGCTGGGCAGATCAGTGCAGGTGCCATTTACTTCAGTGCGTGGGACCAGAAGTTGTCACCTCGTGTAAGGGCTCACAGAACCGAAGCATTGAGGGTCCTGCTGTCCCCATGGCCACCAGAGCACGTGGCTGCTTCTGGTGCGGGAAAACACATCAGTATTGTCCCTGCAAACACCAGCCCTGGGTCCTGCAGGAGCCACCAAATCCTTGGCTTTAAGGAGAGCATGTAAATAACGCCTGGCATTTCCTGGAGCACCAAGTGCATGCAACACGACCTGGCTCGGGCTCCAGCTGCTGCAAAGTAGTTTGAAGTATCAAATAGGCACACAATAAATCAAGTTAAATTGCTGTCTGAGGGCAGGTAATTTTAATAGTGTAATACCCAGAACTAATTTATGTTCGTTAACAGGTCTGTTGCAGTACTGTGACAGTGAAAAATATTTTTAAGGAGTTGTGGGTTTAATTTGGTTTTTGCAAGGAATGCAAGAGAGGAGGAAGAAATGGCAGTTTTTACCAAAGGAAAAAAGAGAGTATATTTTGTGAGAAAAGTTACCCTGAAGATTCTAAGAGAGCTAAAAGAAAAATATCAGGGAATATTTACAAAGGTGATTTGGGCTTGGAGGCGTTCATCCCCCTGAGCTTGCTGAGCTGACCAGTGCACAGGGATTCTCCAGAGTGCAATTTGGCGCAGCTCTTTGGGTTCTAGTCTGCATCATTCCCTGGAGGAGTCTTCCTCTGTATGGGTGAAGAGGGTCAGAGTGTGAATAAACCCTGTAGCAATGTAAATTGGAAAAAAAAAAAACCTACTGAATTCACTGAAAGTAAAATACTGCTTTTTGCAAACAATAATGTGGAATCAAGGAGGGGTTTTAAATGTGCACAAGAACTTCAGGGCCAGGCTGGTACTATGGGGTGTTTGGTTTGAATTCTCCCCTAATAGGTTAATCCTTTGTTTTATTTCAGTGCTTGTGTTCCACTATATTACGTTCAAGCAGTTGGATTCAAACAGAACAGAACGCAGTGGTTCATATACTGCCAAGTTCCTGGGGTTCAGTAGGATGGGAGTTTTTTTAAATTTTTTTTTTTTAGAAGAGTAAATGTCTGTACTTCAATGGCATAGAAAAATGCTTTGTTTTCACTGTTGTAGAAAAAAAACTAGGGAGAATTTATTTTTCAATAAACTTTTTTCTTGTGTGATTTGGATTTATGATTGCTTTGTGCTTAAATGGGAATGCCACGAGCTGCCTTTTATCCCAAATTGCATTTGTGTGGCTTTTTCCAACTCTGCAGCTGGGTGTTTCTGTCGCTGCCCCACCTCTGCACAGGTAAGTTCCACACCTTAGCCAGAAGAACATCAGGTGAGTAATGAGCAGTTTGCTTTGTTTTGTTTCAAACCTGAGTTGGATAATGGATTACATCAAGCCTCCTTTCAGTTTTGTCTCAGCAGTAGTTGGGAATTCCTGCTTTGCTATAAATTTACTGCACGCTCAATTACAGCACACACTGAATTTACAGCACACTGTAAATTTGGGAGAAAGGGAAAGTGAGACTGGAATGGCACAGTGGCTCTCAGGCCTAAAAGACTTACTGGAACAATACACTAGGGAGTTAAAGACAGAGCTACACTGTGGTAAAATAGCAGCTTTAGAGAGGATTCCCCTGCAGGATCCAATTTAACATGCAAAGCACTTGGGAGCTTGTGAAACATTTCCATGTGGACCAAGGGCTCAGGTGTGAAGCTTTGGCCCACGTGGGATTGGGGTGTGCATTTGAGAGGTGCCGCATGAAATCACCTTGGCAGCTCTGAAGAAATACAAATGTCCAGAGTGAAACTTCTCCAGGGGAGCTGTCAGGGTGTTTCAGTGGCACCCGTTCTGCTGACTGGCCTTTTCTGCCCACCTCGGGCTTTGCTAGCCCAGCCAAGACTGAGGGAAGGGCTCTCTGCTGTCAGCTGCTGGGAATGTAGAGAGGTTTTGCTGGAGGCAGCCAAGAGTAATACAGCAATTAATGCAGGAGCAGTATACAGTGGAAAAAATAATAGTAAAAAAAAAAAAGACAACAGCTCTTTATCTGTTAAAAAATGTCCATTTGTAGCACAGTTGCTATGTGCTCTAAAAAAAAAAAAAAAAACACAACTACACTGGAGAGAAGCCACAGCTCTTTTTTTTTTTTTTTTTCCCCAGCATTACCTTTTTCTGAATTTGTTCTTTGTTGAGGTTTTGGTTTTTTGTTTTTAGAAGGGCCACACATAACTGAGCACAGTAGAATCAGAAGAGTACAGAACTCAGTAATACCAGCTTGAGATGCCTTGTATTGTCCCTCTCCCAATTAATGACACACACCCTGGTAAGCAAGAGCACAAATAAAGATGTCAGACAGATGCCTGCAGGCTGGGAGAGGGCTTGTGAGGCGGGTTTGGATATCCACTTGGCCAGTCTCTTCACTGGGGAGGTTTGTGCATTGTGGCTGCAGAGGGTGGTTTTTCCACTGTGCAGTGCTGCTGCAAGAGCCTTTTATGGCTGTTTCAGTGAGGAAAAGTATGTGAATATCCTTCACCACTTGCCCCTTTTTATTGTCCTTGGCATACTTCCCCTTGGACTAAATCGGGTGAAAATGTTGTTGGTTCTGTGTTGCTATTCAACGTACCACAATTTCCAAATGTTTCCTACCATCAAAATGAATTAGTGGAGGACACTGCTCATTCAGGCTCTTGTTCTACTTATTTTTGGAAACGTTTTCCTTCCTGTTTCATTCCCTTAATTGTTGTTCAGCTTTGACATCTAAAAAGCTGAAGAGACATCTGTAAAATGGTGAACAGCTAGAGTTAGATGTGGGCTGCGTTGCAGTCACATAATGGAAAAAAAATCTATGAAAATGGGAACTTGGAATAAAAAATACACCATGCAGCTGTATTGGAAAGCTCATTTGGGGGAGCTTAAATACTGAATACTTCAACTCTCACATGCTTAGGCTGGGTTTAGTCAAACTCCAGCTGGTAGAGAGTCCACAGATGGAAACGTTTTGCTGGGACTTTGTGCCGCTCTCAAAACACTTCCCCTCAGTGTGCAAGAGCCGGAGCACCCACTTTGCTGCCTCACACTCCCCTGTATTTGTTTATGCTTGTCAGGACTTGTTATTTTATTTTATTGATTATGGAGATTGCATTTAGCTAAAATCTAGGTAGTAAATCTTTGTAGCAAAAAAAACCTGGGAACCGTTTGCACAGAACAGACTCCAGCTGTTCAGTCTCGCCGTGTGTCCTGCTTTGTTGGGAGCCTTGGCTCGGGGGTCCTTGCTCCTGCAGGACTCAGGGAAGCACTGCCTGGCTGAACACATCTGCTTCCTGCACCTTTGTGAGGAGAGACCTGTCAAAGCACCTGTCAGTGCTGGATGAAATTGCTGAAAAACTCCAAAGAAAATGTACCAGAGTGAGAGCCTTTGGTGGCTCAGCAGGTCACAGCTGGTGCTGCCACTCTAAGTACAGGGGATTTTGGAAGGGAAGCTGCCAAATCCCTGGAGACCCCACTTGGCTCCAATTTCCTCCCCACCTCCATAGGAGGGTGGAATTGATGTGATCAGCCCAAGCTGTGCTGCAGGCTTGGGTTCTGCCCTGTGGCTCTGCCCAGGAAGAGGAGGTTGGCACTGCCGCTTGTTCAGTTTAAGGGGAGCTGCCTCCACTCCACTGAGGGGTGGCAATAATCCCTGCGGCCTGTGTCAGTGCGAGGTGAGTTCAGAAGGGTGCTGGCTTTGGTGCCAGCAGTGGGAGCTGACAAAATGGGATGTTTCCCAGTTTCTTGCCAAACTAACTTGGAAGAAAATGTACTTTGAGCCTGCCTGCAGCTGAATGTTGGTGTCAGTCCCTGCAGGACCTGAACTCTGAGCTTCCCTTCTGCAGCTCCTGCTGAGTGGGCTGGAGGCTTGGGGGCACCTGTACCCAGCACAGTGGGCAGCTGATCCCACTGAACAGGGGAAAAGCAGGATCTGTTCACTGCTACCTCCAGTGCCAATCCCGTGGCTGAAAGAGAAACAGCAGCTCCCAATCCTGGGGGGAACAGGAGAGGGAAATATCCCTGGTTGGTCTGTTGCTCGAATTAATTCTGCTCTCACATTGCGTAACCTGGCCCCACATGCCAGGCCACAGGAATGTGTTTTTGTGCTACTCCTGTGCAGTTCCTGCGTAAACACAGCCAGAGGCAGGGATGGGCTCTGGCACAGCACCTCTCGGTGGCAGCACACCCAGCACAGGCAGAGAGGTGAGAAATCACTGCCAGCACTGCAAAACTATGTGTAACCCTTGTGTGAAGCATCTCCCTAAATCTGTGAATTCCAGGGATAATCTCTGCTCAAGGAGCTTCCTCAGCTCTTTATTTGACTGCCGAGGATAAATGCGTTGTCGGGTTGGGAACAAACATTCCTGGTTTGCATATTATTAAGGCTTAAGAGATGGACTAGATGACCTTGGGCTGGATGACCTTTAAAAGATCCCGTCCGCCCAAAACTATTCTATCAATCCTTGTCCCGTGGCCTAACATCTCCATGAGCTGGCCCACAAAAGAGAGTAACAGAAACGCCTTCTCTTTTTCCCAGGCAGCTGGGATTGCTGAAATGTAAGTGTTGTTAGTGGTGAGCACCTTTGTGGTACATTCCCAGCTCAGGTGTACCTACAGCTGAATTTGCCCACATCTGAGGAGAAGCTTCTTGTCTGGGAACTCTGCTTCAGGTCCATTCCTGGAACATCATCAGGGAGCTTCTTCTGAGGCTCTTTTTCCAGCGTGGTTGGATGATGCTTATTTATGGTCTGCCTATTATAGCCAGAAGTAAAATGGAATAAATCAGCAGCAGATGTTAGTCTGGTGATGTTTTTAATGACAATCAAGATTCAAAAAAATCTGTCTTTTAGCTAGAAGTGAACATTATCATTTCCCATGCCAACCTGGTGCGTGTGGGTCATGGCTAGGGATTCAAGATCGCAGCTCGTGTAATCCTGACGGAGTTTCTGATGGCTCCCTTCTCTGCTGAACAATATGGCCAGATTCAAAGCATCTGCTCAGTGTCACAGCCACTTTCGGGGATTAATTTGCAATTCTGAGCTTGGCCAGACTTTAATAAGTGTCAGTTTGCAGCCTCATTCTGGCCAGTGCTGTTCCTTGTGTGAGCACTGAGGCTCCTTCCTCACATCCTGCGCACAACAAAGAGCCCTTGGCAGTGCTGAGGCTGCTGTGATCACCAGGCAGGTTACTGTGTTGGCCAGTGCCAAGTTTCAGGTGATTAGTGCGAGTGCTTCTGAGCTGTTGCAGCTTTTGAAAAGTCCACCCTCACGCAGCCTAGCTGGAAGCACACTTGCCATCTCATAGTTGGAAAAAATCAACTGGCACTGACATTTAATAAAGAAAACTCATAGAAACTGTTCCCTCTGAGGGTGGCTGGCTCGAGCAGTGTCACGGTAGATGGATGAGCAGTTATTTTCTCTGCTATTGTCACGTACCACACAGAGTCTCCTTGATGCCAGCTGGCTTTATCACCTTTTCTGAGAATCATTTTTTTCCCTGGACTTTGTCAAGTATCACAAGTATTTCTGTAATTTTCTTGTATTGACCTGCTTATAGCAGCAATGCTTTGAAGCACCTGTGGTAAGTGAAAACTCTCTGCAATTGGTTTGAACTAATCTGATAAGAGTATGATTAACTTGTTTAACCACATCTCCTTTTCGGGTGTCTGCACTCAGAAACATCCTCAGAGCATTCCAGGGTTCCAGAAGGAAGTGTGAAACTTCATTAGCTGAGGGTTTAACCTTCCTTTGTGCTTGAGCACATCTGTGCTCCTGTTTTCACTCAGCACTTTAACAGAACTATTTAATGCCTGAGCTGGGTGTTGGTTTGAGTGTGCTGCATACTTTCAGTGGTTTAGGACTTTGGTGTGGTAAAGGTTTTATAAGGAGCTCAGCCACCACCATGTTCCTTCTCCCCAGTTTTCTGCAGCAGTGGGCTACAAACAGGCAGCTGGACTGCACTGCCCTGGGAAGCAGCACTTGTGGCAGGTCTCAAGTGTCATTGTCAGAACTAGCAGTGGGACTGGAGTGGGAATAAAGCCCTCAGGGAGGTGGAAAAGGGGAACAGTACCAAGAAAACTAACAAACCCGTGAAATGTCTAATATTGTTGGGTTGGGGCCCTGGCTCTGTGATTCTGAGGCTGAAGCTGCCTGACAAACGCTCCTAATCAGTGAGGAAATACCAGTTCCACAGCTCCCCTCATGGAGCTGGTGTGAGAGAAGAAAAGTGAAAGTGTAAGACATTAAGGTCTTGTGCAGGAAGACAGGGTCTTTGGGGTGGCATTTGATATTTTAAAATCCACCTGTGCTGAGTACAGTGAGCACTCAAACACTTTCCAGTCCTTCTGAAGTCCTTGCTGAATGCTCCTCTGAAGTAGCTCCTTTGTCACCTTACAGCTGAGTGACATCATCCTGTGACAGCAAGGCACAAGCAGCATCAGCACTGATAGCACCACTCTGCACACAAATACCTACACAAACTTAATTGATCCAAAAAATGTGCAAACAAACGATAGCAGCAGGGCAGATTTCATTTTGCCACAAGGAATCCTGCATCAAGGCACGTTCTCTTTCCAGTACTGTCACTCTCATATGGGTGCTGTCAGGTCAGGGAAACCACTGGAGGCTCTCTTCCGACACATATCAGTGGGAGTTGGATTTTACCAAAGATCCTTAAGGACCTGGTCGAGTTAGAGATGATGGGAAATACACTTTTAACATCACACCTGTGAAAAAACCAGTGTCTCCACTACACCCCTCACTGATCAGTCTAGTTGTACATCTACTCGTATATCTGTAGTCTATTCTTATGTACCAGAAATGGGCATTTCTAGCTACTCACCTACTTACCATGGTCTTATTTCAAACTCTACAGTAGTCTGTCCTATTTTTTATTCACCTGTGATAAACAGAAGCAACAATACTGATTCTCTGTTGTGAAAACCTGGAATACATAAAATAAAGAGAAAATGGCTATGGCCAGAGAATCCAGTTTAATAGGCTGCTATACAGGAAGACTTTGTTCTATGATACATTCTGGAAATAGTTTTCAAATGTTACTTACAGATACTGTATAAAATAGGTACCAGTTTTATTGATTATACATCAAGATTCTTTGATCATTTAACCTGCTATTAAGTAATATGTAAGATGTGTGGTGGAAAGTGAGCAACACTTTACAGGACAATCTAAATCTAATGACTAGATCTGTATCTCACCACGAGATTGAGCCACTGCTGTGCCGTTGTCGGACTACAGAGCAACCACAACGTCACACACGCTGGTACAGCTGCATATGGAGATGAAAATTCCTTGAGCAGCTCCTCTTCCCTGCATGACTTTTTTTGGCTTTGGTCTGTACAGTAACACTGTGTGTGCTTGTTTGGTCCATGCAAAGCTATGAACAGTGTCTCATTAAGAAAAAATAGACTTTAAATTCAGGAGGTATCGTTTCAGTTAATTTGGGGTTGAAAATGCAGTATCTCTCTGATCACAGAAAGGGCTGTACCTGCTCTTTCTGGATGTCTATTTCAACAAGGGGGTGGAAGTAGCTACTGAAGTGTTTGAAGCAACACAGCTCTTGGTGTCCAGACTCTATGTAAGATTCTCTTAGTTGAAGAGGTTAGCAAGGATTGTACTCCTGTTACAGCATGTGTTTGGGAAAATACAGGCCAGGGGAGAAAAAAAAAATCCAAAACTCAAATCTGAAACTGGCACTTCATTACCCACAGGCTTACCACACCATTGAGAACACTTTCACTCTGAAATATACAACATGGCAGCTGGGTTCAAACTGCGAACTGCATGTTTTCTATTGTCACAGGAATCAATAGCATACCGGAAATAAATAAGAAAGAAAAAAAAAACCAAAACAACAAAAAACCGTAACGCTGCTGTTCGGCTGAAATCGCAAGCAGTGTGCACAATATGCCAGATTTACAGAGAGATTTCCCACTCAAACAAACTTCAACAGGAACAGACCACGGGGAAACAAACTGCATGTTCAGGAAAATACCATTGGCACCACTTGCCAAGACGTAGGACGCTGTGGTTGGACAGTCCTTGCTTCACTCGAACATCTCGTAGTGACGCGTTTGCCTCACCCTGGGCACCATGTCGATGAGTAGCCTGCAGGGAGAGCACAGAGGGTCATGCACAGGCACAGGGCAGCCCCAGAACTGAGTATGTTGTGGGTTTGCCTTCCTTTTTTTCCTTTGGATATTTATTATTTTATATTTATCTATTTACACTCTCACAAGCCATGAGCTCTAAGTTACAAGTCAGAGAAATGAGATAAAATGGAGACGTCCTCTATCTCTACCAGGTCTTCTCAAGGACAACCTGTCCAATTATGAAATGCCACCTAAATTATTTTTATTTCAAACTCAGTAACTTAACTACTTGAAGTCTGCAATGCGGACTCCATCAATCAATTACAGAAAACCACCTAAACCCATGAAGGAGAGGGGGGAAGAAGGTGAAGAAAAAGGACTCAGACAACGCCCAAAGCCCTCTATCTTAACTCACATGTATTCCTACATACTAAAATCCCCAAATCCAAGTTTCCAGAATTCCAACGTGAATATATAAATATTCATGAATAAAAAAGAGCTCAGGTGGTGTTACAGCCCTTACAGTTTTCCAGAACAGTTAGTTTTACAGTGGAAATTCTGATTATACTGACCTATTTAAGAGTGGTGCTCCCCATTAAAATGTTAATTGAATTTTCCAAGTTGAAAAAAAAAAAAAAGAAAACCAAACCCACACAGCTTCCAGCTGAGGGCTGACTGCAGCCTGGCCAAGGGCTGCTTCTCAATGGGCGTAATTCCAACTAAGATGCTCCATCTCCCACTTTCTTTTAGGGCAGATAAAGCCATAAGGGATAAAGTGCAAAATTTGTGTTGGATTCCATGCAGAAAAGGAAAATTGTGGCAGCAATGAAGTGCATGGCAGAGCTTCATTTGATCTTTTATTCTGTTTCTGGTCTGAATCAAGAAAGCATCTTAAAATTCAAGAGAAACAGCATCTGAAACATGAGCAGGAACCTTCAGATCAGAAGTTGCCAAAGGTAGGGCTGGGACAGAAATCAATAGCAAGATCCTTCTTTAAACTTGGGCACCTCTCCTTTACTCCAGACTTCCTCTGGCAAAGCAGCACTCAGAAACGTGCCATAAATGCAAGGAGGACTGATTTTATCTCTAAGTTTTGGTTATTTTTCAGGTATTGTATTTCAGGTATACAAAAAACCGAAAATAATTCCGATTTCCTTTTAAGTCCTGGTTGCTTTCCAGCTCGTGGGGGACACAGTCTTTTATGACCCTTTCCACACACTCTGCTCCAGTATTGGCTGCTAGTCTAATAAATTCCAGGGATTGATTTCACTGGAGTTACCCAAACTCTTAAAGGCTACGAGCTCCTACCTCTCAGGGCCAGCCCATCTGCCTGCTCCCAGGGGATACTCACTTGATTCCATAGGCAGATATTGTGAGTCCAATTAACACTCCTATACTGCCGTCCAGGAACCAGACAGAAGAATTGTGTTTAAACACTTCTGCACTAAGAAGGATGGAAAATCCCATTATTCCACCTACAAGAGAGTTGAAACCTAGAAGGGGGAAAAAATAGTTAAAGGATGAATGGCAGGAATTCATGGAAAGGAAAATGGTTTTGCACAGTAACCTGTCGAAGATCCTCTCTTGGAGTTTTTTATCCCATTCCATTTATTTATTTACATGTTTGGCACTATTGCTTAGAGCTGTAGACATTGCTGAAGGCACACAGGATAATCCTAGTATTATTTTCCATTTATCCTTTAGACAGATCACAGCAGCTTCTTATCTATTATTTACAACTTTAATGAACATCCTTTTAGATGCCTTTTTTTTTTTTTAACCCCTTTCTCTTTTTCTCCAAGATTGTCTCTTCAAAATTCTCACAGAACTTTTGGAAAAATTAATGCCCTTTTTCATTCAACTCCTGTTTGATTGGGTATTGATTTGGGGTTTTTAAAGTCATTCCTTGTGTCCTATTTTTTAACTCCAAATTCCCTTTTTCTGATTTTTTCCACAATAACCTAAAAGATACCCCCGTTATTCTATCAAAAAAAAAAAAAAAAAAAAAAAGTCTCTGAGACTTCATTAATTTGGTAGATCCAGCCACTATTTAACCTAGATAACAAATGAAATATCAAACGTGAAATATTCTGTGTAGCTTGGTGAGTCAGCCCTAGCCAGCTGCTGTTCACAGGACTTAGCCAGGTTTTGAAATTCCCCTTGACTGCCAACAATGATACACCTGACACTTCTTCCTGAGTACCTCCTTTGATCCAACCCTCTCACATCCAGTCTTTGTCTATTTATCCATATATCCTGCTAACAGATGTTGAAATTGTGTATATTGCGTCTATAGATATAGAGAACATAAAATATAAATTAATAATTAGAAATTTAAACCAGTGTTACTTCCCCTGCTCCAACTTAATTCCGAATCTATCAGCACCATATGCAAAAGAATAAAACATTTTCATGCCATTATTGGCTGATGGTTTCAAATGATTTAAAAGCTACTTGCAAAGGAAATTGTTTTCCCTTCCTGACTCTGATTCAGCTAAACCTTTCTTTGCTGATGTGGCAGGAAATCATGTAATGGCTGCAGGTATTAATCCAGACACTGTTCCAAGTGTAAGGCCAGCACAGGAAAAAACAGGTGGCTAAATCTGGGTGGGAAACAGGTACCTAAAACCTAGAGGAAAGTTGGCTGACATCAGTGGCTGTCACAGAGTTCTCCTGTGAGATGTCACAAAATTCAAGGCAGGAAATGGCTATTTTTATTATCCAAAAGGCCAAGAGCTTTTGCTATAAACAAACTGTACAAATGACATTTTGCCTAATTAGGATTCATACATCTAGGCTTTAAAGAGATTAAGCCCTATTAGGGCTATTAAGCCCTACTCTAAAACAAATTTATTCTAAAAAATAATTGTTAATAGAGGTTGACATGCATAAAAGAGAATTTGCTGTTCTGAAAATAAACCTATTTTTTAGGAAGAAAAATTCATGCTCCTTTTACTCAAAACAGTTTGTTGGTCTGGAGCCAGGGATCACAGGAGGTAAATTAGCAGGAAACAGAAAACACTAAAAAAAGATATGCAAGGGACTGCTAAATCTGTCTCAGCTGCTGAATCACATTGTCTCTTCCTGATTGTTAATAAATCAAGCACATATGTAAATATATCTTGTGAAAGCAGATATTTAACCACACATGTTAAGATCAGCCTCCTACATTTTCTAAAGTAGTTCTGAAGGGGAGAAGAGAGACAAAAACCAGGCTGAGGTAATTGTATACTTTTTTCCCTAATTTTTTTAATCAAAGAATGAGCAGTCTCCAGCTCAGAAGCAGTATCATTAGCATGAGGATGTAATTACTGGGAAAGAGATTTCTCTGTCATACAGGAGAACAATTCAGAGCTGGAGTTATTTAGGAATTTTCAGTTAATATTTTGGCTGAATAAACTGCTCTGTTTCAAAACTAAGCTACATTTTTTTCAAGGGAGGGTTCATCATTTCTCCGCCTAGGCACAGCTCTGAAATGGACAACGTGTCCCACTTCCACCCTGGCACTGAAGGAAGTCAGACTCACTGGGCTGCAGCTCCCAGCATCCTTTCCAGGATCCTTTTTGCAGGTTGGAGATATTTTTGTTTTAAAATGTCTGGAGTGGCAGAGCCCATTGGAAGGAATGAGATCTCTGAGCTGAAGGTCTGTTGGGAGGGAATCCCAAATGCAGGGAGGCAGTAGCTTAGTTGTAACCCCCTCACTGCTATTCTGATGCCTTTTTTGCTTCTTTCAGATTTAAAATATAAATACTCATGAAGAATTTTCTGTAAGTGGGATGATAGAGATACTCATAATGTGTGTTATCACACATCATCAAGAAAGAAATTTAAGTATGTTTAATTTGCTTAAAATAAAGCAAATTTTATGTATCTCTAGAGTAAGCTGAGAATTGGATTTCCTTAAAGTGAAATCTTTATCAAAGAGTAAAACATTTTCGGTACCACGACCCATGAATCATGAACACCCTAAAGTGTCTGTTTGTAGAGTATTTCAAACTGCCCTGGCAGATAAAAACTGGGAGAGATTTGTAGGGGGCTGTGAAACTTCTGCCATCACTGTGGCCTCACCCGTTTCAAGGGCAGATCCCTGGGATTTCTGAGGATTCAGAAGCTTGAGCCCTGTCAGTAAGAGGAATTTCTGGACCTACTTTTAAAGCATGATTTTAAACCCACCTTTGAACCCAGGAACAGTCAGGTGCTACACCTGGGCTGAGCAGTGGTGGCAGTGAGGTGTTCCCAGGAGGCACAGGAGGAGATCCACCCTGTGCCAAACCCCAGCAGGGCCAGGGGAGTGCAGGGTTTTGTTTCACACCTGCCACGCTCCAGCAGCTCTGCTGAGTGGCAGGGAAAGCCCGGTGGTGACAAATGTCACCAAAGGGGGTACCTGTGGGTGTTAGTGATGATCCCTGCTCGAGGCAGGTGGGGTTTCTGCAGCAGACTTTGCTTCATGTGAACTTTCAGGATTTTACCAGGCACAGGCAGTGAGAATGGAGGTGATTTAACCAAAGCTCTCTAAATTGGTGTCATACCCCCCTGCTGCAGCCCAACCTCTAACACACCTCTAATCCATTATCTGCTCTACCTCTAACTCTCTATTTTTACTTACTGTCCACACATTCACTGTCTGGCTTCCACCAGACATTCCCATTTCATCTGACCTATCTGTGCTAGAGGCCAGCGGTACCACAGACTGTTCTAGGGTTTGAGTTTTTTCCCCTTTCTCAGTGGCTGCCCTATTTCAATGCTCTTTCACAGCTGTGACCATGCAGGGGTTCCTGGAAGAGCCTACAAAGGCAGCAGGATCAATGTGACACTCACCATCAGTTATCAGTGCTCTGCTTGTAAGGACCTTTCCCAGCATAAATTTGATTACTGCCAAGGCAGTGCAAAGGATTCCACTTAGAACAGAGACACTGTACAGAAAATCATCCTGAAAAACAACAACAAAAAAAAGAGAGATGTCAGACATTAGTATGTCTTCTGATCATGTCCCACCTATTAAAAGACAAATAGTACTAATTACTGTGCAATTATTTGTGCTACTGAGAAACACAACCTGAGGTCAAGATTTCCTGCCTTATGACTTCCACAACAGCTGGTGCTTATTTCGCTTGTATTGTCACCTGCAGTTGCTTTTGCAGCCACCATTACTGACAGTTCCAATCGACAAATTGTGAACTGACCCAGTCTCCCCAGAGTCAGGAGGTTATATCTACCTGTGGGGCTGAACGCAGACTGCCAGGTCATCCAATGCCTAATGCCAGCAGTAGTGAAGTCCCCACAGGCAGGAGGAAGGCTTGAAAATAGAATCCCACTTACCAGACCTATATTGATTCTTAGTGTAAGAAATAACCATTTAATGTTGTTTCTGATTCTGGGCTTGCTCTGGTTTTGTTTCCTTTCCTTTTTCAAAAGTCTAGTTCAGGCTACATCCATAAAACTTCTGATGCTGATGTGCAAAGGAAAGTTTAGCACTTTCATGGAAAACAAATTTTTTCAGGGACTTCCATTTCACAGAAACATTCCCATTGCTTAATTTGCACCAGACTCCCCCAGGAGAGCGCTGTGCGTCAGCGCAGGGCAAAGGAGGGTAAGTTGTTATTGTTTAACACTCATTCTCTAAAGGTCATCAGGAGCCCCCCACCCGTTCCTGCTGACTGCCTTGTGTTTGGTTGGGCTGGGAGGACACTCCTGGGTGCTCCTATGCCGCAATAAGGTGCCCAAAGGGAGCCCTTGTGCCTTTTTCCCCCTGAGGGACATCAGCCCACAGGCTGCAGAAAAACCCAAGGCTCTCCGCCTGCCTGCCACCTAACCACAGAGCTTTGAGTTAGATTCATTTATTACTTGTGATGGAAGCTTTAATTTAAACTGTTGCAACACCAGTACAAAGAAAGAAAACAGCAAGAATTCTTCTTTTAATTTGTATCTGCAGGTCTAAGTGGGCCAGTGCCACTGGGACCCTGCTCCTGATTAAAACACTCCAGCAAAAGTCCCTGTTGGTACCAAACATGGTCGTGATGATTCATCATCAGCTCCATCCATTTTCATTGTTTCAGCCGCAATTTAAAATCCAAAGAAATAATTTTAAAAATGGTTTTGAAAGCTGCTTAGGAAGATACTGGGAATTAGATTACAGGTATAATGTACTCATATCCCTAAATAAATCATTCAATATTTTTATACAATTTTGTATGTCATATAATTTTGAAAGTCTACTTCTACTCACTCTCAATCATGAGCTCATTCTCTCTAGACCTGGTACAATATTATCAATATAAAGACAAATGCACTGAGGGAAAGAGGATAAAATAAAAGCAACAAGAACACAGAACCCAAGTACTGGCAAAGGTAGGATTAAAAGCATCCGTAAAATTACTTTCACAGAACAACTGGAAAGTATCCATGCAATTTCTGAGTGCTAGGGAAGGACTAAGGAAATAGTGGCAATATTTGGTTGCTGTCAGTCTAACAAGGAAAGTTGGCGGCTCTCAGAAGGCTTGAAATGACAACAAAGCTTCAAAAGTCAGGACAAGCATTGCAAAAACACTCAAAATTTGAGATCCTTGTCAAAACTACGCCTCTAATTTTTATGCACCTTTCTCAAAAATGTGCATTTTCAGTGCCCAAAGACTTCATTTTGATGGCCTAACAAGTTCTGATTAGTTAATCTAATCTAATCTAATCTCATCTAATCTAATCTCATCTAATATTTTACCTAATATTTAATATATAGCATAAGGCTCCAGAATAATCCGAAGTAGAATGCTGTTCTCCACCAGCACTTCTCTTGTGTGCTCACTTGGCACAAGACCCACAGCTCAGTGACTACATGAGATCCCTTGTTTCCCCATCACCCCACAGACCCTCCAAAGACTCTCTGGTTCCTCCCAGGCATCCCTATCTCTCATCTTTGCCCTCTCCCCAGCAAAGCACAGGCTTTGTCACCAGCCCAGAGCTGAACACTGCAGGCCCAGCAGAGGTGACAGCATAAATCACTTTGCTATTGACAGTTGTGTCGCTGTCTCTGTGTCACTGTCAGCCTTGGGATGATGAAATGGAGTTTTTCTACACCTGTGAAATCCTTATGGATGCACTGGAAAATCATTACAAATTGACATAGTTTGGAAAAAAAACCCTATAGATTCCCTGTGCTTTCAAATCAGGTTTCATCCTCTTCACGGCACTTTATATTTAGAGTTTTCCTTTGTTTTTGTTTTTGGTTTGTTTTTTTCTTGCCATGGTGTGCCACAAATTTTTGGGCTGAATTCAGGGGTTTTCCTGCACATGTCACTAAAATCAGAGTATGTGGAAATGCATCTTGCTGTGTGTTCTGCTATGCAGTCATGATCAAAATGAGTCTAGCTACTCTGCTGGAATCCAAGAATGACCTAAATGTGATGCAGATTTCTCAATGAAGTCATGAATTGCTGAAGAGGCTTTTTTATAGAGAATATGTATTCAGGATCTAGAAAATGTCCCAAGTTTGCCATTTTTGCTTTTTTCCTGAATCGAACCAGACAAGCTCATTTTGTTGCCAATACTAATCCAAAAACCACCGATAAAGCGGAAGACCCGAAAAATCGAAGCTCCTTTGTTATCACTGTGGACGCAAGAAAGGGAAGAAATTAAAAAACCCAGAAAAGGAACAAATTTTAAAAAAAACCCTGCTGTGAATGCAGACGCTTTAGGCTGTGCCAAACAGGTTTCCGGGAGGCGAAATTCCCGGTTTTATCTCTAAACACCCCAAATCGGCAGCTCCTGCTGTGTGCAGCTCCTCGCAGGAGCCACCGGGAGGCGGCAGATCCCGCACGAACCAAACCCAACAGGAAAAAAAAAAAAGAAAGAAAAAACCCCTTTTAAACTCTCTTTTTTCAGTACTTCTCTCTGTTGTCTGGGTGTACAGGCACCCCAGAGCTGGAAGAAGAAGAGTGAGGCAATTTGCTTTCACCAAGAAGGTTTTAGGGGTGTCACAGATCAGCCCCAAGGGGCGATGCCCAGCAGCATGGACTGTTCCCTGAGCAGGTGAGGATGAAAGAGAAGAGAAACAGCTCAAAGCATTGCCTTGGCACCGTTTTGCTGCCAGGAAACTGGAATTGCTTCAGGATTCAGTGCATTAGCCGAGGGAGGGCTGCTGCGGGGCCGGAGCAGAGGTGTCCGGCCCCGGGACACGCCAGTGACAAACAGCGCGGGGCTGTGGGCTCCAGAGGGTTAAACACGTCACCCCGTGGCTGTGAAATGATTCCCATTGAACTAACCCGTCCTTCGGAGAGACGAAGCAAAGAAAAGCCCTAATGGAGGTCTAAATTAATAAAATCAGCCGGGCCATCTGGCACCGTCTCCCTCCGGATCCTCCCGCAGCCCTGCCCTCTCCGTACCCCTTGCCTGCCCATCTGACGGTCGTTAGGGCTCGCTCACTGTACGTGTCCTCGGTGTTATTTTAATTAAAGCAGCAGCAAATTGTGACAGAGGAGGAAAAAAAAATTAAAATTCTGATCATTTCCATATGATAAAGGCTTTTCCAGTGTGGTAAATAAAGCGCCTCCCTTTTCCATTTCTTTTCATCATATTCCCTCACTGCTACTACACTGTACATGTCCTTAATTAAAGGACAACTATTTCTGATTTGGTGGCTTCATGTATAGACCAGCACCGTACATAAAGCAAGGTGCCCATCCTGGGTTGCCTTCTCATCACACAGCTACAATGTCCCTACTTAAGATTTATTTTATGCCAGGTTTTATGCTGTGGTTTTATGCTTTCTTTCCCAGAAGAAAGCTTTCCTAGGAATAAAATCTTTTCCTCTTTTACCATTCCTAAGAAAGGAATAAAAGAAGTCAGCAGGCAGCTTTCCTCCACTTTATCCAAATGCACTGTCCCCAGCTGTGCAGCTGAGGAGAGGGGCTGCAAAATTGTCACAACTGTTCTGTCCCTGCTTTCAAGGATTTCACCAAAAGCAGCAGTAATCTTATGGCTTAAGAAAAAGTTTGTTGGTTTTTATGTTGCAACTTTGATCTCTTCCTGAATCTGTTGTAGAAAGTAAAAAAATAAAAAATCTCACAACGGATTCTTCAGTGCTTGGCTTATTAGGTAGAAATATTCTAAACCAATTCCCAGCCCAGTAACTAAGTTATAGCTGATTTGTGTTCCTAATCTTTCCTTAGAATGCATATTGCTAATTCTGGCCCTAAAACTTTGCCCTGACTTCACATATTATTTCTACCAGCTCCTCTCTGCCCATTCTCCTTTAGTTACAGTCTGAGATGTAAAAATTCTCATTTCAGCTGCTTTGTACAGTGTGGAGTCAAAAGACATTCACTGGTATGGGAGGAAGCTCTGTCCTTCCTTGGTCACTCATCCCAGAACAAGCTCCTTCTCCCACCCCAACAGCTGCAGGCTTCCTTCCACTCCCCTGCCCTCTCCTTGGCATCCTCTGTGAACCAGCCAAAAGTTCCTCCACACTCCTGCAGGAGCTGGGAGTTACTGGAACTGCCTTTTTCATGCCATTTTTTCCCTTTCCAGCGAACCTGGTGTCTCACAGTGTTTTGCCTCTGCTCTGCTGAGCCTGGCTCGTCTTGGCTGAGGAGGTAGGGATGTGTTTCTGGAATGCTACAGATGGTGTTGGCAGGAGAGAAGTCATGGCTGGCCCAAACTGAGCTGAGTTTGTGTTGTTAAATATTAATTTTGCCCATCTCTGCAACTCACCATCTGTCTCCTGGATCCCAGCAATGACCCTTCTCCAGTCCAGGTGATTGGTGACCATCCTCGCCAGCACCAGCCAGGTTCTGCTCCCACCCTGCTCCCCATCCCTACCTTCACATGCTTCCCACAGCCTCCTGCTCCCCCAGCAGCTGCCAAATCATCTGGGCACACTGGGATCACTAAAAGCCCCTCTGCAGAACATGTCACTCAGTCACAAAGGGCTCCCTCTTCCTTCCCTGAAGGATTATGTTACTATATAGAGCAACAGAGATGTTTCTAATACAAACACTTAAAAAAAAAAAAAAAACCACAAAAAAGTCCAAATCTCCTTCACACTTTCTCCCAAGTAATAAATAGTTTATGTACTCAGTCTAAAGGGAGCTCCTGGGAAGCCAGGGGTCCCTCTGACTAGCAAACTTCAAAAGGGATGAGTTTTCATTGCACTTTGCTGTCAGAAAAACAAACCAACAGCCCAGTCTCTGACTCAAGCAGGAGACAGTCTCTTCACATGGAGATACAAACATCTATTATTAGTACCAAAAAAAAAAAAAAAAAATCTTATGAATGTTTAAACTTGTCTTTGGTGTGACAAAGCAATTCCACAGCACAGAACGCTTTTTCAAGAAGCAGATAACAAAGACAGAGTGTGCTGAATGCCATGGCAAGGCACGGGGGCTGGGAACTGAGGCACTGGGGCTGCAGAGAACTCTCTTAGGTGACCTTAGGAGTCCGGCAAAGGAGTCTGCTTAACTATTAGATCAGTCATGTTTCCCGTTCCCCCATAATTCACCCACATTGTTTTAACATCCAAGTCATGGAACATAAATTCAAATTGCATTTGTCCACCCCCAGAAGAGCGAGACTGATTTTTCTGACGAGCAGGGAGCCAAGACCAGCAATGGACTCCACATCACCCACCAAGTGGGGAGCAGCCACCAGCTTTTCTTTCTTATCACCATGTGGTAAAATCTGGAAATGAGGCTTTCCACCTGAGCCAAGAATGACGTGCAGCTGACACCTTTGCCCTAACCCTGGCCTACTCTTCAATTCAAGGATCCACAACATTCTCAACAACCTGCAAGAAGCACATGCATTTTAGGCCAAACTCCAAGCCATACACAGAAATAACAATTATAAAGCAGGATTCTAATGTATAATTAATGTATATGAGGCTTTGATTTGAAATGGCAAGCAATATATATGAGGCTTAGAAATATACAGGGAAACGTGTATAAGGACATATGTGTGTACACTCATAAGTGTTATTTGTTATGTTGCTACTGGCATATAATCCAACTGCTGACATTGTTGAATATATGTTTATGATACATTTATTTTAAACTGTTAAACCAATAGATCAATTAGAACTCACAAAGCTACACTGTGCCACCCCTACTTTCCCTTTTCAGCTGTAATCAATAACATACAATAGAATAACACATGGCCTAAATTTTCAAGAGATTTCATTTAAAAAGTATAAAATATGGACGCACCACATGAGATGGGCTGCATGTCCTTTGTACACAAACTGATTACATCTTTCCTTCTTTGTTCTGCAGGAAATGTCACAAATATGGCATGATGCTTGCTTACTCTTGCAAAAAAGTGTCCTTTGCCATACTAATGAGGACAAATGCCAAACTGCATTGACATTACATGTGTTATACGATTACCCAGGGAAATGCAAGCAGTAACTGAATAGTAAATGGATATTGATTTACAACCCCAGGTGAAATTAAAACAGTCTTTCTCTGGCGGTTGGGTTGGGATTTTTGAGCCTTCTTTAAGAAACAAGAAAAGGTCTGAAAATTCTTCATGGTCAAAATAAAGCACATCATTCATGTCTAAATTATATCTGGACTACCCAAGAATATCTAGTAATTGACATGATGAAGGTAAAGGGGCAAATGATGAAGGGTTTTTTTATCACAGAGCTGGCAAGCACTAACAGCAGCAAAAGCAAACACAACACAGTGCTCAAAACCTACACTCAAGGCTTATTAGATTCCTTTCTCAATATATTAATAAAATGTCAAAAATCACTAAGATTTACACAGAAATCCAAACATGATGTCATCAACAGTATGCAAAATCACTATTCCTTCCTATTTGTAGTGAAATGTGTGTACCAAATCCTCAGGGACAGCATTGGCTGTGGATATTGCTCTCTGAAACATCAATAAAGGAATGGTAATTCCTTCCCCTACTGGGAATTATCTTATTATGGCTAACACAGGTTGGAGAACAAATGCTGGAAGTAACAATAAGGGAAATATTGTGAACCTTATAGCTAGGGGAAAGGGAACCTCAGGAAATTATTTCTGATCCAACAAGAAATTATTCTGTTTTAGGTTCAACACTCAGCACTTGTAGGAACAAAACCCAGCTTAAAGTAGGTGATCTGAGAAATAGTCATTTAAATTAACCTGAAGGGTAAACAAAAAACAAAGACTTTCTCTTCCAAATTCTCTTCCAAATGTCAATTACTGATTAGCTTCTTAATTCAGGTGTATTGAACAAGAGCTAAAATTACCAAAAATTTTAATTCCAAACACTCCAGAAAGAAGAGCAGCTGGCCTGCTTCATCTAACGCTTTCAGCAAGTGCTGGAACAAAGGGAAAAAAGGAAAAGAGGGAGGGGGAACAAAAAGTCAAAGATCTGGATGGTGAAAAATATTTCCTTAGGGATCAATGAGATGAAACTGAAATAATAACTGCAGCATGTCATGAAGCAGACCCATACAGAATAAATATTCCCAACTAAATTAAAAAAAAATCCCAGCTATATAAAAAATAGGACAAGAACACAGAAAGAACTGGAATTTGCAGCTGTAATGTTCCCAGACATTAATGGCATGTCTCTCTCTCTCCTGTATAAAACTTGTTCTCTTTGGGTTTTGTAATCTTTCCATAATTTTTTCCATCATTTCCAAACTTTTTTGAGTTTGACAGCATCACTGAAAGATCCTGGGAAGGGCTGGGGGCAGGGTGTGGGCTCTGAACAGCTCCTGTACAGGAACCTTACCCAAAAACTGAAGCATTCTGGAGATACAAGAGTAGGAGAGAAACGGCAAGATTTCCTTCCAAACCAATGTGTTCCAAGGCAAGTGGAAAATGTCATCACATCTCTAAATTCTTAAAATGAGGAAGCTTTAATTAAAAATATTTCCAGGCAAGTGAGAATGGAGGTCTCAGCTCAATGAAGCAACGGGCGCGTACGTGTTGGCACAGGCAGAAACTGTCTCCCCTCCCACACCCAAATTTGCCTCCAAAGGAAAATGAAGCATCTCCACAAATCTGAGGCGAGGTTACATGGCAGAAAAATCCCCTCTGGCAGTAACATGAAAACTCAGTTCTCCTCATTTACTCCTCTCTCCAGGAATCAGAGACCCATCACACGTTTTTTAATGCTCGCAAAAAGTAACGTAAAACTCCACAAAAATGTGGGAGGAAAAAGATCCGTTCCCCTTTTCAGTGCACGTATTCAACACTGGCGTTTTCCAGCCCTCTTGGACAAAGAGATCCCTTCAGTTGCAATATTTCTCCTACATCTACCTTACCGTCAACCCTGAAATTCATGACTTCATTCAATAACGGATTTCAAAGCATACACCATTCTATGGATCATTGTTGAAGAACGCTGCTCGACATCACAAATACCAGAAACACTGGCAGAAGGGATTGTGTTTTGAACACTGAGGATTAATACACATTCTCAGTTGCTTGAAAGTGAACTTTTCCCCACAGTTAAGAGAGGTATAATTAATACAAATACAGAATTATATAGTAAGTGTATAATTAATTGTCTGGCCAACTCTCCTGACACAGAATATAATTTTTCAGGGCAGGCTTCTTTTTAATTATAATATAAATATAAAGTCCTGTGCAAAGGGAAAACCCTAAGTTTACCTAATAATGACAATTTCTAGACTTGCTGCTAACTGCAGGAAATGAAATCTACAGTTAAAGTTCTCTAAAAATATCAATTCAGTGCTAAACAGTAATTTGCAAAATTGAACGTGTTGCATAAATCCCTGGTGACCCTCTATCCTTTGACTTCTGTGAGCTCTCCAGGCTTCCTTGGTTAAATCTTCTAAAGATGGAGATAAAATTAAAAACAAAGGCATGACAAAAGTCACTGGAGACCAAATTTGGGCCTTTTGGGCAAGTAGAGCCATGGCTGCTGTTGCATGTGGGAAACACACACACCAAAGTCAAAATTCCAAACACTTACCATTAAACTCATCCAAGTTATTTTAAACTAATTAATCTACCTAGTCATTCATATCCTGCCTTACAGGCTATGCCAAAGTTAACTACAGCCCTTAGCATATCAAGCTAAGGCAGCAAAACGAGAAATACACTATTTCTGTGTTTCCCAGGGTTTTGAGGCATTCAGAAGAATTACAAAATCACTGCCTGTGCTGAAAGCTTGTGTCAAGACACAACACTACCTATTGTTCATTTTTACTTGAGATGCAGCAAGAGGTAAAACAAACAAGCAGAAAAGGAAGGCAGAAGCAATATTAAGAAATGCAGAAAGTCAGGAGCTCTAATTGTCCTCTCTCCTCTGCCAGTGCAGATCAGGAGTGCTGTCATTCACAGGATTTCAACAAAATTACATTCAGCATGGAATAAAAGAGAATTCAGATGGGTGACTGGAAAAGCCTGACTGAGCTAACTATGTAAACTGAGCAGCACCTCTCTGCAGTCTAACAAGGATCTGTGGACATTTAAGCCCCTCACAGATTGGGGAAGTCAAACTGGAAATGCCATTTAATGTGCAGTAAACCTGTCATTCTCCTCCTGGTTCTCTGAATCCTGCTGAGGATTGCTGGACCTGCACCTGAAATCATCATATGAAATGACAACAATACCAAAGACTGTTTCTAAGTGTCCACATAAGTAAAAGAATATCTGTTCAAAACATGTGAAAAAGTACTTCAAATTATTTCTTAAACATGTGATTTTTATATTTTTCTCTTATTGCTAATATTTTCATTAAAGCAATTCTTTCAAAATTCACTTTAAGAACAACAGAATCTCTACATAACAGAAATCATAAAATCTTTAAAAATAATTTTTTTGCTATGTTCATATTAAGAGCTGACAGATACATAACCAGCGTACCTCATATGCAACAAGAAATACAACAAACTTCCTATAATTGATCCAGTATTATTCAAAAGTTATTGACTCTGCTTTTAGGATTTTAGTCATAGTTCTTTACAATTAGCAAGCAGATTACCCAGTCTGTTTAATTTCTAAAATTAAACTTGTCCATATCATACTATTTTCTCCAAAACGTCTGCAATTTAAAATGAACTCAGAGAAATTATTACAAAGTTCCTGAAGTTTACCAGAAATTAAGACATAAAAAGAGACTTCATAGCTGTGAGAACAATGCAGTCAGTCATGCTGCTTAGCGTTATTATTATCATTAGGTTAATCTTGAATCTCCCACGTAGAGCAATGCATTCCAAACCATCTCCATGTGCAGGGCTGACAGTACCAACTTTGTGTTCAGCATCTGAACACCGAGAGCAACATTTTCCAGTTGGGGTTTTTTGCCACATTATCTCCCTTAAGACTGAAGTCACACAGCTAAAATTTCAAAGGATGCTTTAAAAATTGCCCACATCTTAAATGACCTTTGCTGCAATAAAGAGCAATAAGGATGTAAACTGAACAACAACAAAAAAATCATGCGACTCTGACTCACATGTGAAACATCTGTTGAGGCACAGATCCTCTTAACCTAGTGCTGAGCTCTACACCCTGGTTTTATTCCAGTTTGGGACTCCAGTGGAGTTACACTACCTTTCCTTGGTCTTAATGTTCTGTTCTTGCTCACACCACAAGGATAATTCCCTGGTCTCAGGATAGCAAGTTAATATCATATCCCAGTAGGACAGATAACACCACCAGAATGTATTTCAGGTCACTATTTTGATGCAGAACTGGTTACTTCACTGCTATGCAGAAAACTACTAACAGAAAACATTGTTCTGTTATTTTTCCAGATATATATCCATATATTAAAGCCAAATTACATGGTAAGATACTACAGAGATTAGTATCACTAGCAATTAGTTCATCAGTGGGCCAAGAAGTAGAAGACAGCACTTTGGATGAAGGAGCAGAGGCAGAAACTTCTGCGTCCTACTGACGTCGTTTGAGCAGATTTCCCCTCTGCTCAGATACTGATGATATGGCCTGGGCAGGTGCAACTTTCCTGGGAACACTATCAACGAAAAAAGACCCAAACAACTGGGAAGAACATTTCTGTTTAGAGCAGCTAAGGGAGCAACTGAAAATCAGCATCACGGTCAGGCACAGCTAGGGCAACTGGAAAGGTTTCTATTCAGCAACATCCTCTTCCCCCAATTATTTTTAATGTTGGCAACCCTTAGGCATTATACCTCACTGGCCATGACTTGCAGCCGTGGTGCTGTCCTCTGAGCATTCCCATTTTTCACTTATTCTGACTTTGCACAGAGATATTTCACCTGCCACACAACCCTTGCTGAATCAGTTTCGCACAGGGAGATGTACTGAAAGGCTTTGAAATTAAAATCCTTGCCATGCCGTTTAGGAGACATTGAACAAAAGTACCATCTCTTTTCATCCCATGCTCCAATCTACATTCCAGACAGAGTTGCCAGGCATGAAAATCCTTTAGGTGTGTGCATGTGGCTTTTACCCTGCCACCAGTCATCCACAGCCTGAGCCTTGCCAGACACATGCTTCAAATTTTGGTAGTACTTGAGTGCAAGTGAGTGAGAACAGTCACAGGAGGAAGATAATCCATCAGTACCCTGATACTGTGTCAAATGTCAGCAGTTACCCACTCTAAATTCTACCTGCTTGACACAGATTCAGCACAGGAAACTGAATCCAAGGCAGCCTGTGACAAAAGGGATCTGTACAAATCATTCTTACAGGACACTGAAAATGTAATGGGATCTGATTCCATTTTTTCTGATTCCGTTTTTTCCCCGAACTTTTGCATTTAAAGACATTAAAAATGAGGAAGTACAATATGCCTGCAAATCATAAAAAATGTTCAAAATCCAAATACGAGACTTTTCTCCCCATGTCAGAAATAGAGCCTGCTCCTGTAGATGAAAGTTGTAATAATGAAAGAGTGAGATATAGATGAAGAAACTTTTAAATTTTTGTTCCTACTGATAGAATTATTAGAGAATTTGCCCACAATGAATTAGATGGAGATATACAAGTTAATCTGATATACACTACCAGAAATTCACCAAAATGAGGGTTTTAATTATGGTTGTATCCTCCCTTTTCCCTTCTCCTTCACTGAGTCAGGACTATATATTTCATTTTCTCACTAAACAGAAGTCAAGCTGTACCCAGTTGGCACTGTTTGGGTACAGACAAGTTAAGAAGCTGCCCTTAGCTGACCATCACAGCAGGGTCTCCCCTCACCCTCGTCTGCCTCCTCTTCAGCATCACTGGCACGTGCTCACCTCCCAACCCAGTTCTGTCAAAATGTTTTGGTTGGGTTTAAGAACCAGCTACTGAAAGTGTTTAAGTTAACCCAGATCATTTTGACAGAACCAGGCTGGTGAACTCCATGTGCTGTAATGCTGGCAAAGCTGAGGAGGCAGGAAATTATGAGGACGGGAAAAGAGGGCAAGCAAAATGCAAAGAGAACATGAATCACCTGCAGTCAAACAATGCACCTGGTTGTGATTCAGTAACGCGCTAAGTCACGGGCTACTCATCTTCAGCCAGATTTCAATAAACTACTGAAAATAGGCTCCTGGAATTGCCCAGCCTCTTGCAAGTTTCCATGAGAACACAGGACCCAGTAGGTCATCTGCACTGCTACCAGTGGGTAACAGATGGAATTCCATTTTGGCTTTTTTATTTTCCAGCTCTGCCTCCATCTCCTGGTTGAAAGGAAGTTTTGGTTTCTGTGCGGTGCTGTGTTGAGAATGGCGCTTGGCAGGGTGAATCCTTGACGTGAAGGGCTGAACACACAACCAGACCAAACTTCACAAAGGCTGCAGACAAAGCTCTGAGGTTGTGCACACAACAACTGAATTGAAGCCTCATTTTGTTTGAGCACATTAGGAAGAGTCCTGTGGGAGTGGAACCACTGCCAAATGTTTTTCCCAGTGAGCAGCTTGTTAAGATGAGTAGAAGTTAATAGCCTGAAAGGAAGCAAGCAGGACAGGCCAGAGCAGAGCTGAGAGAAAGGCCACTGGGGAGAGCTGCTCTACAGGCCAGGTAGGGCTTTGCTTCCACAGCCAAAAGAAAGCAGAGAGCAGGAGAGAAGCCCTTTGTGATGCTCCACGGTGAGTCAGTCTAAAAGCCAGCTCAGCTCACTCACCCAGCATGCTCCCCTCACCTGTTTCATCCCTGCTACACGTACATGACTCTGGAGTTGGAGGCAAGAGCTGGAAGACATTAAAATATAATCCAAAAATACATTTTTTCCACACTGAAAATAAAATACTGAAGCCACTGGAGCAGTAAACTGTGGAAACATTCTTCTCATAAAATTCAAGTACGTTCATTAAGCCCAGAGAGGACTCCTCTCTGTAGGTGAGTTCCCACAGTCCAGTGTAGAAGCACTTTAAGGGGTTACACTGAGAGAGATCTGGGGTCAAACCTATAAAAACCCATAATTAAACTCCAGAAGCAGACTAGACTCCATCACAAAAGTAAAAAATACTGCGGGAAGACATGGGCCAGTATGTGCAGCCAGGCAGGAAATGCACCTGTTAGAGCTTCACAGAGTTCAGTGGGGCTGTTGAAAGGAGACACTGGCACTTCTCAGTCCCACTGGCGGGGCAGGGAATAAAGAGAACATTTAAAAGAACATGAATCACCTTACCACTTCTGGAAGCACCCTCTTTGCAAGATCGTGGATGGCTTTGATCACAATACATATAGATGACAGGAGGAATATGACACCCAAGATAACGCAAGCCCTGGGGAAAAAAAATAGAGAAAAATACAAAGAAGTATTAAGAACATATAAGTTGCCAACTCTTCCAGGGTAACAGAGGGGGAGAGAATATTAATAATAAAAAAAATGTCTTAAGGAGCTAAACATAGAGGCTTAAATTAAAGAACAGAATGAAACATCCAGTTCCTCTCCCATTCTTAAAACCTAGATTATGTATGAGAAGACAGGGCATACCAGATGATGTTTCTTTCTCTGATGTTTCAGAGAGAAAGACCTGCCAGTTCTGCTCCTGATGATTTATCACAGAGTCCTCTAAAGAAGGACTGTTTCTCTGTGTTTGTTTGTTTTGCTAGGATCTCCCATTAGAAATAATGAAGGGAACTTCATTCTCTTTACCAAGCCAGCAGAGATATTTGGTAAATGTGGTCAGTAGCATAACAGAACCTGGAGCAGCTGTTTCCTCCTCTTTCCTCCCCAGTCAGGCATGATGTAACTGGGGAACTGGTCCACAAAAGCTGACTTGCCTAAGGCCAGCTTGACATAAGACACATGAACTTCCTGCAAGGGTATGCTGACAT
Source organism: Chamaea fasciata (assembly GCF_029207755.1). Taxonomy (NCBI): domain Eukaryota; kingdom Metazoa; phylum Chordata; class Aves; order Passeriformes; family Sylviidae; genus Chamaea; species Chamaea fasciata. The sequence goes on from NW_027094093.1 coordinate 32,554,114, forward strand.
TTAATATGAAAGCCTTTTCTGAAAGACAAGCTTTTCTAACACCCCCAACAGGCTTCAACCAACACGGCCCCAAATCTGTGAGCTGAAAACTGTGGATCACATTTCCTGTGGTGCCTGTTGAATCACCATCCCTTTCCCCCAGCACATCTTTTATACCCTGCACACTTCTGAGGAACACAGGCAAATATTCCCTAAGGGGAATGCCCTGACCACTGGCTGGATTTTGTTCCCAAATAAATCAGAGTTTGGGGTTACGTCTGTGAACTTGCCAACCAGCCAAGTCTAACAGCAAATATTTTGCATATTTGCCAGCAGATACACAACAACTTCAGCAATCTTGATTTGTTCCTCTTATTCTCCAGCTCATTTTTACTGTGGCAAAAGAATTCCCATCCACCTACTTACCCAGAAATAGCTAAAGTGGATAGAAGAAAGGAAGATGATAACAACAGTGACAAGGGTATTAATAGCAGACAGAAATGCAGTCTGAGGTTTGAATCAGCATTCAGTAGTCATATTTAGCAAGCCTAGCTTCTCCATTACATGCTGGCTTTTGGAATCCACAGCCATGCAAAATTCATGAGTATAGTACTTTAAGCAAAAACACCCCATGGTTTTTGTCTTCTTGAGTGTATTGATTTATCTGCAAACCCACTAAAACACAACACTGCACAATGTCTTCTTTTAATCTCATTTGCTAGAAAGAAATAATTTCTAACTACTGCAAATCATGCAGAATTCAACTACAGATCTAAAAAATAACAAACCTACAAAAATCAATCCGAGAAACCGTAGTACGTAATAAACAAGTTGCAATTGGTTATTGTGAGCATGCTCCACTTTCACTGTACCAGACCACAAAAATTTTGACACAAGCCAGCTCACTTCCATCTGCTAACAATCACTGCTGTGTAACTGAAGAGTGTTTCCAACTGCACACCAAGGGTGTTGGTGCCAAGCTGCTTGGCAAATGCAATTTCATTAATGGCATTCAATTAAATTAGACGAACAAACTGCCATTTCTAAACGGGTTTAAATCAACTCAGAAGCACCCACAAAAACTGGTGAAAGAGGAGTTATACAGAAGCGAAGGTGGACTGATAACATGGAGAAGGATTTAAAGACAGCCCTGATAGCTTTGTCTAACCCTTGACTTGCACCTCCAGCACCTATTGAAGATCATGTCCTTATTTTACAGCCATTTCTACCTGAGTTAGAGTCAGAGGTTCCCACTCAGTATCTACTAAATCATTATAGTTATAATTGATCTGTAAAGCAAAATAATTGATTGCCACAGGTTTGACAGGCAGCGGAAAAGCTCTAATGAAGAATGCATGAATCTGGAATCTCCCATGTAATAAACTGCATCTAAAAGGAAGGAGGAAGAGAGAAGACTTAGTCAAAACATTTTAAAACACAATGGAAAATCTTTATCTGGTTTTCAGAAACAATAAGTTTTCTGGAATCTTTCAGGATGCAGTACAGTTTGAAAAATAAAAGACTAATTCAGAAAGGACAAGGGGAGGGCATCTCTCTGATATCCAGGCAACAACCAACTTTTAACTCAACTACAGCTCTAACTTCCAAAGTTGGGTTTTTTTCTTAAAGAAATGGAATTTGGAATGCAAGAGTAATTAAAACTACTAGATAATATTACAGACTTAACACTGAAACCACCAAGTCTTCTTTAGTTTGCTGTAGGTGTTGGTAGCTGATCATGATCTGCCCAAGATACTTCTTGCTGTGTTTTTAAGGCAGTATTTGTATGGGACATTCCAAAAGACAATACGAAGTGTAATTCATTGTATTAGAAATGATCTCATCAGTTCCATCAAATTGTCAATATTATTTTGTCACAGATGAAACACTCTGTTAAATTGGTTGCACTGCAGCCTCAGGCATTAAGAGTGAAATTATTTAGACTCTCAAAACAATCAAAGCTTTTACACAGCTTTGGAGCTTTGGTCACTGCTAGCTCATTTCTAGTGGAATTCAGACACCTGTATAAATCCTGAAAACTAAAGCTTGATTCTGGCAGCAATACATCTTGACAATTTTCAGAAGATACTTCCTTGAAAGCAGGATTACAACCCACATACAAGCCATTTATATATTTTTACAGCCCTATAAATACCCATTTTGTATTACAGCAGCCCTGGATATTTGCACTCACACCCATCAGAAGCAGATCAGTGTAACTGCATTACAGCACACACAGCTGCCACCTCACCCGTTCCATCACATATTCCCCGTGTGGAGCTCTAATAGACACAGTTCTTCATTTTGATGACAAATTCTCACAACTCATAAGGAAACCAGAAAAGGAAATCAATCACTGTAAGCACCTGATATTCTTTTCCCTAATCAAAATTTTGTTGCTTTGCATAAGTCAAGGGCTTTTAAGCAGGTAGCACTGAGATTCAGGGGCTTCCATCTCCACAAACTGTCAATTTTCAAGCTGCTATTAGTAAGTTTGCACTTTTTCCCCTCATTTTATCATAAAATTAATTTCCTAAGTAGAGTAAGTCCAACGAACCAATTCATTTGCATTTAGCAGATGCAGCAGAACAGCCTCCTAATTCCTGGACTTAGCCTTAATTCTACCTTACAGTTTGAAATTCTTTGTTATAATTCCCTACAGGTAGTAATAAGACTAAAAATTTCTGTAATGTTTCCAACACAGAATTAGAGATTAATCTCACTCAGATTTCCGTGGTGATTAATCTTCAACATAATGAAGGGATTTTACCTTCAGCATGGTCTTGCCACACTAAACACCCTTTCCAAGAGTTGATCCCTTTCAGACAAAGAGGCTGCTCCTCCAGGTAAGCAGCAGTCAGATTGATGGAAGAGATTCTCAGCTACTTGTTTGGTAACATTTTATAAAAAATAAATTGACAATAGTAATGAAATTATGCATATATGCTGAGTAACAAGCTCTGGTATAAATTACCTCAAAAGTGATCTGGAAAAGCTACACGAGGGTGACTGGAAATTGAGTTTTTCTCATATCAACTGACTGCTATGAAATAGCCAATGCAAGAGCTTTTCTTTCTCAATTATTACTGAGAAAATATCTTTCTCAACTTCTCAATTATCATCCCATTCTCTTTCTGGCAAATCTTTACAGCAGCACAGTACCACTGGGGGTTTGCAGTGAAGCCCTTGGTAATAACTCCTCTCAAGTCAAAGGCAGTAAAACAGAATTAAAGATTCAGAGAAAAATTAGTGATGCACATGAATACAATCTGCAAAAATGTGTTAACTTTCTCCTAGAGGCTCATAGAGAGTTGTTTAGGGGCAGTGGGGAGGAAAAAGGCTCTCATGCACTTGATGGTTTCTCTGTTACAGTCAGGAAACTATTTTACCACCACGCTTCAAGTCCATTAAACTAATGCCTGAACCATGATGACACCATGTGGAATAAAAGTTTGTCAGTAGCAGTCTAATTACTCCCTAATTTTGTTAATGTATGATGAAATTATAATGCAATATTAAAGCCCTAACCTTCTCATGAAGTACTGCACTATTCTCCCACCTGTTTCATTCCTTGCAGTGTCCCAGATTAGTTGACCCTTTTTGATTATACGGGTTATTTGGGGCGGGGATGTTTATTACTTTTACCAAAGTAGAGAGGCTCCCAGAAAAACAGAAGAGCCCAGGATGGAAGGAACCTCCAAATGTCATCTGGACCAACCTTTCACAGGAAAGGGGAGCCTAGATGAGATTCTCTAGCACCCTGTCCAACTGCCTCTTGAAAACTGTCCACAGTGAAGACTCTGCCACATCCCTGGGGAGGTTGTTCCAGTGATTGATTGTTCTCACTGTAAAAATTTCCATTCTGGTATCAAGATTACCTGCCTTGTTCATAGAAAATATTTTGATCATTTCAGCTGAACTACAGGAGTAAACATGACAAAAAGAACTGGAAAAAAAAGTCATTGTAAAAACCACTAGGATTTGTATTCATATTCTGTATTCATATTTGTATTCATATTCATTTTCATACTCTTGAGATAGAAGCTCTATTCTCACATTTGCAAAGCTGCCATCTAAACAAGCTTCAGTTCCTCACCCAGTTCTCTGGCAGCCACGATGCCGTAAATAAAAGACAAGACTTCTAATTTCTACATATATTCTGGTTACCCTCCAAGAGCTGGTTTACTCTATTTTAATTCTGCAATTCCTTGATTGTTAAAAATCTTACCACATTATATTTCCCTAAGGGAAATGAGATTTTCACTATGGATTAACGGTGGAACAGTTTCCCAGAGAGGCCGTGGAGGCTCCGTCCTTGGAAGTTTTGGAGACCTGACTGGATGAAGGTGTGAGTGACCTATTCTGATCTCACAGCTCACTCTGCTCTGTGCCAGAGACCTCCTGAGGCCCCTACCAACCTGCACTATCCTGTGATCCTATTAATTTTTATTCACAAAAGCTTTAACTCTGCAGGCTCTGTCAAGATCTTTCAGTACTAATGACTCCTAATAGCCCACAGAAAAGGAAATGTTAAAATCTCTGCAGGCTGTTTTCACCACTGAAGTGGTGAAAAATATTACTTTGCAAGGAACTGTAACTTCACATTAAAATGAGCTGCAGGCCAATAAGAACAATATGAGCTCTAAGCCCAGGAGTAATGTGAGCTTCTTCAGCAAAGCTGAGAAAATCAGTTTTATGATGGATACAGAATTTAATCTCTGAGTAAACCCACCAATAAAACCTCTACAGTTTAGGTAAGAAAAAAAAGAAAAAGATAAAAGTAATTATTCTAATAAAAACTGTAGAAGTGCTAAATCCTGTTTCCCATGATTAGAAGGGATTTTAGTCTTAGTGGCTGACAGAGTGGATATCATGTCTGGAATCATTCAGGGAAAGTCACACGGTATAACACGGAAGGCAATTGTCCAGGAGGTTTTTCCTGTCAGAAGTTAGGAAAATTTTTTTGAGCATGAAGTATTCATTCACTTTCTAATTCTGTATCTGTACTTCTTTCTCAATTGTCTTCTATGCCTAACCACATGAGAGGAACCCTTTGCAACCTCTTTGCCTTGCTGGTGCTCTTGTTTTCATTCTTCCTTCCCAAAACCAAACACAAATTACGTTCTTTGACTACCCCATCATTAATAACTTGGAACTTGCAATAACCTGCACCACATTTCCTCTAGAGGAGAGGCTGTCATCCTGTTTAAACAACGCTAGGCATGCTTTCATTTCACAGTGGTGCTATGGCAGCGCTCATAGCCTACATCCATTAGTGTAAAATGGGGGGCAGGTGACAGCAACAGCTCCGTTTTGGGGACTGTATCTCTGCAGGAAGGGCCTGTCCAGCATCCAGCACACTGTGCCACAGCTCTGCAGCTCTGTACTTTAAATACAGGCATCCAAATTACAGCGCAGCTCTTCACTAACATTAGCTGCTGCTCTGAAACATTGCTGAGACCATCGTAGCCACATTTTTCATGAGGGTGACATCCAGAAGTCTGACATCTGTAACATCTGCCTCTTAAACTCATTAAAGCACTTTCTCTGAAAAGAACTAGCCGCTGTGACATATTATGGTAATACACAGTCAAAAGATGCAATATCAGCCTCAGTCTTGAGATCCCTGCCTATTTGTCATGCTCTGGTGCTAATCTAAAGCTTCCTTGTGTCCAATTAGGCTGTTATATCAGCTACTGGTGTAGCTTATCTGTTATCAGTGTTCCTGAAGACGTTTTGGACACCAGACTGCACAGAATCACAGCTGTTCAGAGTATTTACACCTGCCTGCTCCTGGCTGAGGAGGGAATAGAGTCAATTTAAGAGGCACTCTAAAAGGAATGGAGTGGGCTCGCTGTTCATCACACACGTTCCATAATCCACTCCCAACTGCCAGGATCCAGATCAGCATCATTACAGCTACTCCTTTTTTCTCACCATATAAAAACATAAGCCCAAACTAGGTTACACAATAATGAAAATACAATTAATAGTCCAAATGACCACTGAAAGTCAATTTTTCAATTACTGTGTTAGAAAAGTGGGTTGTGACATCACGTGGTCTAACTTCTTAAAAGACATGGAGGGGAAAAGCTGTTTATGTCTGAGACTCAGATCAGCTCTGCTAGGGAACCATTTCATGCTGAAAGTGTTACAGGCCTTCTAAAACTTTTATTATCCCTTAGGATTTCCACTAGTTGCTGCAGAACAGGGTATTTACATACTTAACATCATGCAGCTGAACTGGGGCAACAGCTCCATAAATAATTTGATGCTCCAGGTATGGAATATCTGACAGAAAAAGCTAACAGACATTTCTACAACTGGGGGGAGTTTGAAAACTCTCATGACCTATTTTCTACTTCCTGGGTCTGCACAGACCCTGCAGCTGCACTTGGAGTACACCTGCCTTACAACCACCCTCCTGGCTCCAGCACTGCTCCTCCACTTGCAGCAGATGATCAGAGACTCTGCCATTCCCCTGAACCTGGAAGTTAAAGCCTTTTGAGTACTTCTATAATATTCTTTTTTATGGTGATCATCAAATTCCAGCACAGGAAACATCATATCCCTGATTTTATATGCATAGGCCTGTGTGTAAATACTAGGCAATACACACAAATCCTGCTTAATCAACTAACAGTTAAGTAAAAGGAAAGGCTTTCACAGGTTTTGGATCTAGCTCCAGTAAAATCATTGCCAAGTCTACAGATGCCACAGTTTTTGAAACAGATTTTAGAATATATAAATATATACATTTTCTATTTCATATTTAATATAACTTGTATGTGCAATGATTTTTTTGGGGCGTGCACAACAACTGTAGGCATACAATCATTTCTGTCTGGGTAAGAGCAAAGTTTCTGACTGATTTACTTTTGTCTGAATATGGGATAACAAATTTATGGAGAAATTATGATGCCTATTAAGTCAGCCTAATGAAGCACCCCTGAAACTTGTCTCTAGCACTGTACCTGGATGTAGAATTTTGGCCAAATATTTCAGAAGAAATAATGGTCTAGAAATTTTCAGTGGGGTTAAGAAGAAACTACACTTCTCCTCCTATAAAGCAGCTATCCAAGCACAAGTGACATCTCTGCTTCTATATAGTGCTATACCTGGGTGTAGAATTTTGGCCAAATATTTCAGAAGAAAGAATGGTTTAGAAATTTTCAGTGTGGCTAAGAAGAAACTATACTGCTCCTCCTATAAAGCAGATACTCAAGCACAGGTGAGCACTCCATTTGAAAACTCTCCACTGTGCCTCATTCTGTGGGAGAGACAGGAAAATGTGGTGTGAGGCCAAACCCCTGGAACCTGAGAACCACACATGAGCTGCAGAGGTAGATCCTGAGCTTTTTGCTGCTTGCAGCTCCCTGCATTTGACATTTTTCCAGATCACTTAGGTATTCCATTCACTCATCACAAAAGAGCTTTGCCTCCAGCCACAGAGGTTTGCCCTGAACTGTGGGTAGGTGCGGATTTTGCCATCTGTGCTTCGAGTCTCTTTCGTATGTATGGTATAGATAAAATTATCCACAGTTTTTTCAATGTGACTGATATGTTGGGTCTGAACCCAGAGGATTATTTTCATTCAACACTGCCTAAATAGACAGTGCTCATTTAGCTGGGTTAACCAGCACAGCAGAGCCAATCTGCACATGAAAATTTAAATACAATAGAAATACTAAAAATGTGGGTGGCTTTATTTAATTCTGTGTACCAAGAGACATATGCCCTGAAACCATATAGATCAATATGCTTTCCTTTTGCATCAGAGGGAGAGAGAAGAGCCAGACCCAACTTTGCAGTATGGCAGTCAAAAAAGGTGGCTTCTAATTCTTTCAAGCTTTGAGTGCAAAAGTAGGATACCTCACAATCCCCATATTCCCCATATGCCTAATTGTAATGCACATAAATTCAGTATAAGTTCTGCAAGGCTCCCCATGACCAGATACCAGGGTAAATATTCCAAGTGGTGTCATCTGAATAAGAGCAAGAGAGAGAAAAGGTTTACAATTACTTCAGAAGAAGAGGCTCTCTCTGTCTTGTGGTCTCATCACATTTTCTCCTGTGATTTCTCATGTCATTTCTGATGAGGAGCAATCAAATATCTTTCTCAGAGATTGCTTTTAGCTGAAACTAAATTAGAAATTCTTAGATTAAGCTCTTACAGTTGTGTTCTGAATGTCAAAACAGGTGAGAACACCAGTTCTTCCTCCCCCTAATTTAGGAACCTATTAGGAAGCAAATCCCCAGGACAGGCATTCTCCACGTGGCAAATGGGCTCAGCGTCCTGAAGGTATCAAATCCACAGCCACAGCTGAGGTGTAGAGATGAAAGTTAAGCTACAGGCACACAACAAAGCATTTAGGTAACGTCTACTTGCAAAATGACTCTTTTGTTCTGGCAAAAAGCTTTCTCAGAAGCAGGTGGAGGTATGACAGATATCTGCACCCGTGTCTACCACATCACAGATTTTAATTCCTGTAATTTCAGTATTACTGCTCATGTTTCACACAACAGCTCCACCAATTTATTAAAAAAAAAAAGAAAAGCACATATCTGCACTCATTATGTATTATGTCATGGCAACACAGAGCACCACAAGTGTGTTTAAAATGATTAGTCCGTGATACAATTTAATTTTCGTATTAGGTAATTAAGGAATGCATAGCCAGAGTCTGAAATACGTAATGAAAAAACCCAAGCAAACAAACAAACAAAACCACAACACCAAAACAGTGAAAGAAACATAAGAAATGTGTGTTTTGTGCTCTTGCCATAATCCAGAATGTTCATTATGAGTCAGGTTTCCTATTTACCCTGGCACTGGGTTAAGAAAGATGTTGACAGACTGGTTCCTGGGAAACACAGAATTTAACTTGATATCATCAACAAAATAATATATAGCAAACACCAGCTGCAACTGTCAAGAGTCACTGTTTTAAATATGCTGTACAGAGTTGGGTTTTGCAATAAAAAAGCCAGTAGCCAAAAATCCCAGAATCAATGGATCCCACAGGCATAGGCAGAAACTGGGTCCTGTACTGCCCTGGACAGAAAAGCAAGATCTTTCCAACCAACTGTACTGAAAAAGCTCTGGTTTTCAAAGCTTTCCCACAAGGCTGTGTACATGTAGTTTGTTATTCTGTTTTTCCAATACTTCCTTACCTGGTATCTCTCACCTTCTCCTCAGACACAGCTCCTGCACTCCAACCAAGTCCTTCATTCCTGAATTTAACAGAAGCTAAAAGCTGCCCTTGGCTGTATAGCCAGTTCAACATCTCGTGAGATATTTTTCCAGTCTTCTATGAAGAAATTTCTTCTACAGCTATTTACTGAGTTTATTTGAGCACATGAAAAACCACTGTTGCCAAACCAGTGTCAACAAAGTTCTTCCTTTGCTTCAGCAACCCAATAAGCTACCAAGTTGCTAAATGTTTACTAAAGGGCAGAATCTTGAAGCCATTTGTAAACTGGTTCAGGAGAGAAGCCAGGGGGACCATTCACATTTCTTTGCACATCTTAAATGCCTCAGTCAATTTCAGTTGTAAATTTTCATCTTTAGTGGAGATCTCCAATTATTTCTCTAGTTATTTCAGCACTCTTTCCTTTCTTTAATTCCTTGATCATTGCTTTTTGACGACTTGTTCAGCACTTTTACATTTCCTGCATGTTAATTTACAACCTACAGATCACACTGAGCAGATCAAGTTCTCATGAACTATGCATGTGCTCTGACTCTCCTCCCAGATATCTGTAGTCCTTCCCAACTCTTGCATTGCCTCAAGACCCACAGTTCTTTCAAGGATTCTTCTAAAAACCATCAAATATTCATCCCACTCCCACATACTCCTTCATTAATGAGCCAGTCAGGCAGAGTCAAGCAGTGTCTTGGGGCCTGCAATCTTGCAGTGGTTTAATTCCTGACCTTGGTGAATGTTTTAGCCTCAGCTTTTATTTCACATGGGCAGCAGTGGTACATCCAGGAGCAGCCTGAGCAGCAGCAGGAAGGGTGACAGAGCCCTAGAAGTGGCAGGACTCTGGAGCAAAAGGAGTTTTCCCATCAATCCTCCCAGTCAAAGCAAAGAGATTTGAGATGGCTGAACCTGGAGAATCAACAAATGGTTACAGGGCTGGTGCCACTGCCAGGGGTTCCTGCTCTTCTGAGCTGTGTGTGGTGGTTGGCACCCTGGAGGGAAGGGATGAACTGAAGGGATGAACACTGAAAAAGTACCTTCTTCATCTCACCCCAGAAAACAAGAGAAATCAAATGATCCAATAAAAGTGAAACGTGTTAATCGGAGTTAAACTCAGTGGGACACATTTACATGATGGTTTCAGCACTCCAGTTGCCCTGGAGTCAAATGGAAGTGCACTGGTTCCTCTCAGCAGAACTTGGCACAGCAAGCACTTCTGTGCTCTTAGGAGTGCCAGCCCATCCAGTGCTGCAGCTCCAACTGCCATATGGCTGCAGCTTAACTAAGACTACGCATTTCTTCTACATCTTAGCATTTTATCCTCAGTATTTAATTCACAGCACATCATGAGTCAGGCTGCATTCCCTGTGCCTTTTCCTGGGGGTGTGTTTTTCAGTCTATCTTTATGCTCTCTCTCAATGACGTCCAAGAGCTGGGCCTGAATCTAACGCTGCCTTTCCATGAGGGGATTAACACTGATTTTAACAGATTTTGGATCAATCTCTTGCTGTCAAGTTTATGAAACAGGAAGTTTTATAAATTTGCCAAACACAATTAATTGGCAATTCCACTTGGCTTCTGCCAAGGATGTAAGGAATTTTTCAGATATGCTAGGATACACAGACAAATGCAATACGTAAATCAATAAAAGACAGACCTATAAATAAAGAACTAAGCGGAAGCTACCTTATTCTGGTAAACAGACCCCTGCACTGAGGCAGAATATGGCCAGGCACACAAAACCAGGAATAACACACAGCACAACCTGAGCACCCACACAAATTTGCACCACGCTGTCCAGGAGCCTGAGGGAGAAGGCCCACAGAAAATGAAGATCGTGGCAGACCAGGTGGAGTTAGATATGATACAAAGATTATTCATAAGCTGAGCAGGCAGTCAGCAGGCGTCATTGCAACATTTTCCCAGCGTCCAGGAGGAAAAACAATTACATGCAGTGTTTCAAGCTAGAGATTGATTAAACACAACAGGAAATTAGAAATGTGCCTCCCTCAAAAATCTGACACAGTGAGAGTTGCCTTAAGCAGCACAACCATCTCACCATCTCTTTGCTGTCAGTACTGTGGTGGTTCTCCTGTCAGCTCTGGAAACAGAGGGATAACCAGGCTGACTAGCCAGTGATTCACATTCCCAGCATATGGGAACATTCTTTCACTTGATTCTGAACTCATCATGTAACCTTAGCTGTCTTCAGCTAATGGGCATGGCAAGTAATTCACTGACTTAATTTAGCCTTATGTAAAGCAGAGGGATTATATGAAAGCAAATTAAAAATGAGCATAAAAAAAAACCAGGAAAATGTTTACTACTTTGCCCGTTCACTTTACTGGCTTAGCCATAGGGATATGTTGAGTCTTCTTTTGTATTGGGATTTATTTTCTCTTTTAAATACTTTACAAGGTTCATTTGAAAAAGCTCAACAGAAGGAGATTTCAAAAATATGTTAATTGAATGTTGACAGGAATCTCTTTGGACACCCACAAAAGCAAGATACTAAGAAAATGTCTGCTAAATTCTCCAAATCTGTGCAGGAAGACTAATTTTAATCACATTTTTCTGCATTTGTTTTTATGAATCAATGCCACATCAGTCTTTTATGCCCTTTTATTCCAAACTGTTCTATATGGAGCCCTGCCAGAAAGGAGCTCACAGCCCTGGCAAGCTGTTGCATGAGCCTGAGTTAATGCATGTAAAAATACCGCTTACTTTTCCTTAGTTTTTAGGAAAAGATTGTGAAGATGTGATTGAGACACTGGGCCCCCAGGCTTTTTGTTGTTGGTTTTCTGTGGGGTTTTTTTGTGTTTGTTTGGTTTTGATCCTACCGGTTATGCAATGTTCAGTTTCATCAAGCTGCCCTTTATTGAAGGGGCATCATTAGAGGTGTTTCAGCACAAAACCTACCTTATCCCCCAGTTGAGCTATTTTCCAGCCAGATGGGATGCTGCCAGCAATGGCAATGCAGAGAAAAAACACACCCTGGCAAATGTACTGCAATTCTCCACCTGGATGCCCAAAATTTCAGTAGGAATTTTAAATCTTCTATATGTACTAGCTGGAAAAATTCTTGAGTCAATCTCCACCTGATCTTCTCAGCTACCATATGAATCACCCACAGAAATGATGCACAATGATGCAGAACACAATTCCCACTGTGATCAATACTGCACTGCATGTGCAAAGACTTTCATATCGATAGGATAGGATATACAGGATATATACAGCAAGCATTAAATATGAAAAAACCTCCTTGCAAAGTAAACATAAAGAAGACATGCATCACTGCTATCCTCTTAAAAAAATTAAAGTGGATGATATTCAAACTTGTTAAGGGAAGTACAAATGTAATACAAGCATCAATTTCAAAATCATACTCTAGTAAGAATAATTCAGTAAGATGCAAAATGAAAGATTGACAGATCTATTACAGATTACAATTACAATTCACTTGATACAGGTGCTGCAAGGGAAAACAAATTGCAAAGGCCCAACCACAGCTATGTTGGCTAAAAAGAAACTGAAAATCAATCATCACGGGGAGGTTTGCCTAAGGAGAGGCTGCGTGTTTGGGAGCAAGCAGTGAGCAGAAGGAAAGAATACTTGCTGACATGACAAAGAGTTTTTTGTCAAAGCTCTGGAATCTGTAGCCTCTCAGCTTGACAACAAAAGCTCTGCAGGGCCCTGCCACAGGCAGAAGAAATTAAGTGTACTCACATGTACTCCCTGTGAGCAGAGTGCACAGCGGCTGCGTTGCTGTAACGCCACAAAACTATCGCTGATGACAAAACATCCAGGGTGGCATCAAACTGAAAGAGATACAGAATCAATTGTTTTGTGGGCCATTAAATGTGCCCTGCACTAAGAGCAGTGCATTTACCATCCTGCTGCACAGGCACAAGGCAGCTTCAAATAAATCACTTTAATGAAATCAGGATTTACGTTTATTGAATTGATCTTCACATTTTCGCCACGTATTATTGCATAATCATACACTTCAGAGCTCAGAAAGTCAATCAAGGGATTAAAAAATTTTGAATTTTTACTCTATCACTTGTGAAGAACTTAAGAAAAAAACAAACATCACAGTGTGCCACAGTAACACTCCAAGAGTTAAAATACTAATATGATTCTAATGCAAAGACTGTAAAGAAATAAGTGTAGAAAAGTGCCTGTCAGACATTCCTTTTTCCTGCAGTCACTAATTTCCTGCAATATCTTTTGTATCCAACCAAGAAAATAATAACTTTTTCTCCCACTCAGATTTCAACCTATATGAATCTATTATTCTGTATCATCAGCAAAATTGCCATGTTTTTATTCCCAATTAATGCAGATGTGGTGTCAGGAACACTGAAAACCAGGCCTGTCCCACTGCAAGAACTTTCACTCCCATGTCACACTTCCTACAGAGTCAATCTCACCTTCAAAATTGAAAGCTAAAGATAAATTATTTGATATGAGTCATTGCTTGTCGTTAGGAATTTTTTTGCTCTGCCACTAATCTGGAAAGTCATGGCAAGGACTGGAGAGGAAAGCTGTCATTCCAAAGGCAACAGCAGTCTTACCATCAGCTTCAATGGGAAGAGTTCAGATGGGAATTTCAGAATTTGGCTCAAGTTCAACAACAAAACCGAGTTGTAATTGAGAGGTTTTGTAGAAGAAAACCATATCTGGTGCATAACATCTATCTACTATAAGGTATAAGCACGGGTATTAACTCCAGGATAGGAGTTCATGGGCAGAAACTGAAAATATATAATAATTAAAGTATCTTTGCCACCCCTTCCAATGCTTGATTTTAACAATATTTTTTTGCTAATCCATTACTGACTTTGCAAACTTTCCATGAATTTAGCATAAGAAAAAATGCAGTATTCCATGTTCAGAAAATGCCCTTGGAAAAGAAAAAAAGAGTAGATAATATTTCAGTTGTATCTCTACTTACAGCAAATCCAAAGGATGATGCACTGTATCTCATTACGGAGACAGCTGAAGGAAAGAAAATATTATTTAGAATCACTTTAAATTTTCTTTGCATTTTTTTTTTCTTTTTCTGTGTTTCAAGAACTACAAAACCAGTTTTAACACATGGATTTACTTTCACCCAATTCCTACTAGAACAATCTGACCCAACACTTTAAAAATGTCTACAAAAAGACCTTGTGCCACAGGAAATGGTTAGAACACTCAAGAGATTTCTTCCAAAACTGTAATGGGGGAGATCGAGCAGCGTTCAGAAAGTCTGCTCACAAAACAAGCTGTGTTTTCAATGCAGATTTGAGCAAAAACATTTCAAAACCACAATATCAAACTCTCAGAAAACTTAACACATCTCAAACTGCTCCTTGTTCCAGCCAGGAGTTTCAGGCCACCTGAACTGGATGACAGAAAATTACACAAGCCCATTGAGTCTTCTTGAGTGCCATCTTTTTGACAAAAAGCCCAAGGGTAACAGCCCCAAGAAATGCATCAGATCCCACCATTTCAGTGGCTTCCAATGCAAAAATATCATAGGGACAGTTTTGACCAACCCTGGTTTTGACCAAATAGTACCTTCTAAAAAATAACCAAGACTGAAAATTAGCTCATACCTAGAAAAAAACCCATAATTTTAAAAATTTTTATTCCTCACATCCTAATTTCATCACCTCAGTTTCCAATTCTAGGAAGGCCTGTGTCAGAAGAAATATTCCAACAGCCCAGAGGAATACCAGGGAAGAAGCAGGCAGCAGTGGAAGAGGAGTCTCCTGGAGATTCACAGAATCACAGAACGGCTGGGTTGGAAGAGACATCCAAGATCATCGAGTCCAACCCTGCCCTGACACCTCAACTAAACCATGGCACAGAGTGCCACATCCAGCCTTTCTTTAAACACATCCAGGGATGGTGACTCCACCACCTCCCTGGGCAGACCACTCCAATACCTTATCACCCTTTCTGTAAAACCTTCTTCCTAATATCCAACCTATATTTCCGTTGGTGCAGGTTGAGACTGTGTCCTCTCGTTCTGTCAGTGGCTGTCTGGAGAAAGAGACCAACCCCACCTGACCACAACCACCCCTCAGGGAGTTGTGGAGAGTGATAAGGTCACCTGGAGAGTGATAAAGTCACCTCTGAGCCTCCTTTTCTCCAGGCTAAACAGCCCCAGAGATGGGACTCCATCAAATGCAGCTCTCAGACTCACCCAGCCAGGCTCTCAAGCACTGAGCAGCTCCACCCCCCCTTGCTGTGTTTCGTGGAGGACCATCTGAACCTCTCCTCCCTGAATAAACTCACACAACTCCAGCTCCGGCGTTAAGAGGGCTTGAAATAAAGCCTAAAAGGATTGATTTGACTACTCTTATGTGAACAGATATCAGCTAACTTAACAAGAACACATTTTTGTAGAAGAAATAAACAAATAAAACAAAAAAACAGACTCATCAACGACTTTGTCAATCTTAGGCTGACAAACACAATATCTAATTCTCAGTGTTCATTAGAGAAGTTTGGCAGAACAGAAACACTACAATTTGACTGTTCTTTTCAGTAACAGCAAGCTGCAGTTCTGTGGCACTTATCTGGATAAACAGAAACTAAATTCTTGGAAAAAAACCCTTTTTTTAATGGATCTAAGACCTAGGTCTGGTCACAAGCATGCCAGATGTCACAAATACTTGGACTTTACCATTATATTTGGCCAAAACACAAAGAAAAGTCATCAAGGTTCCTCCCTCCAGACTCCAATTTTCTCAAAGTTGGAGAGTACTGAAACAGTGTAGATTTACATCTCCCTACCACTTTTAACCATGATTTCCCACACTTCATTCCCTAGGTATAAAAAGAAGCTATATTTTTTGATCAGACCTGCCACTGATCTGCAAATTTCAACACTTCACTGCATAATAATATATTGCCTATCAAATTTTCATTGTCTGCCTCCTTAGAGGCACACAGTTTCAAAATCTGCAGAAATTGCAAAAAAAAATTATGGGGATTCACAGGTACATACAAACTCGCAATGTTCCTGTCATTGCTGCTTCCATATGATGCAGTTCAAAGCAACACTTTTACTCCTACTTCTATTTCTAGCTCACCCCTCTAGTGGAATTAACTCCTCAGTTTTTTCCTGAATTGCCAGTTTCCTTCCCAACCCAGATCCAGACTTTAAACAAACTAATTTTATGGTTCCTTTAAAAATGAATATGTAATTTCTCTGGTGATGAACTGCATACAGATAGCCATACCTTAAGGATGCTTGAGGGGACGTACTTGGTATATTTAAAGCGCAGGGAATTCAGCATGAGAACTATTTTTATTTTATGTATTCTATCACAGCAGTAACACACAATCTGTTTGTCCTGAGCTATCTAAAACAGCCATGAAAAAACAAGTATTGACTAACAGTGTCACAATTCTGCTCAAGCCTTTTTGCTAATTAGTGAATATAACTAGGGCTGGTATCCTACAACACTACCTTTTAGTGGTAGAAGGCCATAATAAAGGTAATAAAGACCTTTTAAGCACTGGAAAGATGTATTTCTATATTATTTATTTACATACTGGTTTTCTAATGGAATAAACGAGGCATTTCTTTTCCTTTCAGGGTCAAATAACAATGTTAAAGAACCTTCAGCCCTGACTTAAGCACATTAATACTTCTAGCTGGCAAGTACAGTCGTAAAGCTCCCCAGTAAATCATCCCAGCTTAAACAGGATGTTTCTTCACAAATCCAGGTTCTGCGGCAGTGAAAGCAGCTCTAATATTGGATTACAGGGTATCACCAATAGAGGCTGCAACAGACCAACCACATCCACTAAAAACCACTGGTTCCCACTCCAGAAACTGCAGCTGGAAAGACTCTTGGGGAAGTATTTCTTAGCATTTGAGAGCCCTGGGCGAAGGGAAAATTGTGGTCCTTATGTCCTCCAGCATCACTGCTGGGCTCCAGGAGAGATGCAGGGATGAGCCACGGAGCTTTTGCTTATCCCTCACCTTCCCTCTTCTCTCAAAGTGCATTTCCAGCACTTTTTATTTTTCCAGATGGGAATAAAAAACCCCCCAGAGATTCCTGATCTCCATACTGAGCCAGAACAATGGTGAGAAACAAGTAATGAGGAAAGAACAGATCAGGCAGCTTAAAACCACTGTGAGGCCACACTTAGCAGCTACACTGCCATGACAGTGGGAGCCTGCTTTTAGCTGCTTTATTGGCTAAATTGGACAACATTTTATTACCTCTACAGTAAAGCAGATAATCCTAATGCATTTCCCTGACATTTGTAAACAGAACTTGCAAGCAATCAGAAACTAAAAATAGAGCCAGCAGCGTAAGCAACAAATCTACCACTGTCTCCACCTGCACAGCAATATCAATTTGTGAAGTCTGCCAGCCTATAGGTCAGGTTTTGGTGGAACTCCTTCAACCCTTTCAAAAGTGGGCTTTTTCCCATACATTCTACCCTCAGCAAAATAAGGGGTTTATTCATTTAATGTACCTCAGAAAGAAATCATGAAGCTAGGGCCTTAACCACAAAATAGCTCCACTTTAACTTTCCAGAAATCTAGTCTGCCACCAGCCCTTCTCAGGTTTAATCAAGCTCAGATCTGTTCTAGGGTGAGAGCCCTGCAGTTACCCTGGGACTCTCATCTCCTTCCCTGACTTGGGAGAGCTCCCTGGCACCTTTTTGTACAAAGCTAGAAGACTGGAAAGAGGATAGAAAACTAACTCTGACTCCAGGTCTTTCAAACAAAAATTTTGGGGATGAGTCTGACTACAAATGAGAGATGGTACATAAAAACTTGCTCCTCCACCTGCCATAAAAATCTCCTCTTACCTACTCAGAAAGGGGAAAATTATTTTTAGGAATCTCATCTAGATGGGACAATCACTCCATCATGTTTGCTTTGAAATTGGTCTTTCTAAAAGACACGCTTGGATGTCAGCACGTAAAATACCAAGGCTTCAGAAGCACATGACCTGCACTTGGCAGAAATCAGTCAGGCAACTTGAACACTGCTGAAAGTGGTGGACTTATGTCTCTATATATTACCATGCAGATCCTGCAGGTTGTACAGTCACGAGCAAGAGGAACTGGAAGTTCTGCTGAATCAGAAGTGAGACTGAAATACAGTCTGTTTTCATTGCCTGGTGTTGGTAAAACATCTAAAACTAATGTTACAACAAATATTTCAAAAAAAACCAACATTCCAAACGGAGAAAAACAAATAAGAAGTTATTCTCTAAAAATCCCTCACAACAACTGAAGGCAAAGAACAGACACGTCTGATAATGTTAATACTTGTTAAAAATGCTATTGACCCTGAGCAACAGGTACACCTACCTTTCCTCAGGTGCCTTCTCCCTTCCCTAAAATTCTAGCAGAGCAAAATTTAAGGATTGTTATGCACATGCATTAAATTTCTGCAGTCAGCAGCTACAAATGGCTGCCACACATTCAGCATCTCAAACACAAATCTGCCAGATACCTTACCTACAAGGGTAGATCCAGAGGCATCCACCAGTGTCATATTTCTAGATCCATATTTCTATCCCAAAGTAATTGGCAAAAGCATTCCAACATTATCTAAACAAAATCTTCTGCTCATTTTCCCAGTTTATATTGCACCAACACAGTAAAGGCCCTCATTTCTGCTCAGAACCATTACACTGTTATGTATCTACCAAGTGACGCCTAAATCTAATGGATACCAAACCTGGGTCTTCATCTCATTAGAATTTAGACCAATTTTAAAGAAGTCTCTAAGAGGGTTCATTTTTCCATGCGCCTGAAAACTGTCACAGCAACACTGTTCAGAATGAACTGCAGGAGACTCATAAGAGATTTCAGTCCTTGGGGAAGTTCAGCTCTGAGAACTGAGTGAATGGGGCTCTAGAGCCAGACATCAAGTCTTCAGCTCTGCCACTGCCTGGGGTATCACTGTCAGGCCAAGAAACCACAAAAAGCCCTCAAGGTAACACAAAAATATTTGCAGATTCAGTAAGGGAATGTTGCTATTGGTAGCAGTAAAGCTTTCCAGGATAATTATCTTTCCTTGTCTATTATGCAGTTAATTATTTTGCTTTTATGTTTGGCAACAATCAAATCTTTAGCAGCTGCAAACTTCCATAACTTCATTTACTTCAGTGAACCACAACAGTGTGTATCAGCTGAAAGTACTCTTCATTTATTACTATAGAAACAGTAAAGTTTCAGGACTTTGTGAAAAGTTTGCCTTTGAGTTTAATCTAAACAGTTCTTTCCAGTTTGTCCACATGTTATCAGATTTTTTTTATTATTTATTATTGTTGTTGTTATTATTAATAATATTATTATCTCCTACTTTGGGATTTTCTATATTAAGTCATAATTTTTCAATGTTTCAATTTTAGAAGCTTGTAAAACCTGGTTTTGTGGTTCTTGAAAAGAAATGCCAGTTCTCCCCTAACTCCCTTTGCTTACCTGTTTTTTGTTTTCATTTGAAGCTGATTATCCATTATACCATGGTGCTCAGCAAGAGTAACAAAGAACAGCAAAACAGTCCAGTCCTAAACCTCATTTAGGCTGCAGATTCCCTGCTGTTTTATTTCCTTTCACCTTCCCTTTTGCCACCAAAAGAGCAGCCAGGCTTCCCCTGGCATATCCCACAAATGGGCCAGACTGGGCAAACTCATTGGACTGCCCAATCCTGAACTGTGAAATAACCCTACTACAAAAAACAAGGTATAACTTTTCAAATGATGAAAATATTACCCTTGTGGAGAACACAGCGACCCAGCCGTGACACACAGCAAACTGAGTGATATAAAGAAGCCTGATAGAAAGCCCCTGAATGACAAAGACACACAGACACTGACAGTAAATCTGTTCCTGATTTCAGAAAAAGAAAAAAATAATGCCTGGGATATCTTTTAACAGCTGCTGAAATATTTTCTGTCTACAGCAAGCTTTCCCTGCCACCCTTCAGTGAGTAGAGCACTAATAAATGGTCAGGCAGCTACACCAGAGCTGTCAATTTTCTATGGCACTTTCCCAGCATGGCTGGAGATGGACACCAGGAACCATTTCTTTAGGGAAAGCTGTTTGTAAAGACAGAAAACAGACAACTCCCATCGGGCAGAGTTAGCAGCAATTTCCAGGGCTGCTCAGAGCCCATACAGGAGCAATATTCCAGCAATATTCCAGCATGTGCAAGGGCTCTGCAAAGCACAGGAGAGAGCAGAATCCCTCCTGTCTGGCATCCCACTGCTTCACACACTCCCGTGCTTCCTCTCGCAGGTGCCAACCTTCTGTTTCGAAACAAGATCATCTCAAAAAAAAAAAAAAAAAAGAGAAAGGAAAGAAAAAAAAAGAACACAAATAAATCAGAGCAAAGGAGGACTTGGACTTTTTTGTTTAGTTTTGGCTTTCCAGGGGGCCAGAACTAAAAGAGGGCCCATATGTTACAGCTCCAGGCTGAGCTTTATTGGGATACTAAATGCATATGTTGGCATTTCAGAATAGAAATAATCAAACTTTTAGGTCTATAAAAAACCAGTGAGATATGTGGTGCAAACTCTCTGCAACTGAATATACAGGTGCATGCTTTCATCTGTTGTGTTTCAAATGGGGTCACTTGAAATGCCCAAAATAACTCACTGCAATGACATTAAAGCACATTGTCTTTTAATGAAACTATGTATTATTGATGCCCCAGCTCCAAATATAACAACTGAAATGGCCTGGAATGTTGCAAATGCTTGTAACTGCACATTTACCAGGGAGGTTTTTGCAGCTTATGCCTATAATCCACAAGCTTTGTAATTTCAAGCCTGGAGTGAGCTTCCAATACCAAAGGAAGCACTTTGACCCTGAACAGGGACAAGGAAGGAGTGGTACCTTGGCTAAAAAAGCCACGAATTACCACAAATGTTGGGTGAAATCAGACACACTCAACAGCTGTTTCTAAAGCTCTCTGGCCAAGATTGGTAACTCGCTGTATCCAGGCAAGGGTTATCTAGATTTAATGACCTGGAAGACTCTCCAAACACAAAATTTCTCCCTTTTTTTTTCGTTTTACTGACTGCAGGCTGTCAGTAAAGCGAAGCATTGAGGTTCTACTCAGCAAAAAAACAAACAAATAAACAAAAAAAACCCCAGCCCAAACTGTTCTTGGGAGTCTGACCAGGACACAGAGGTGAAGACCCTTATCTGACCTCAGGGTTTCTGGAAGCTTCACAGGGATTCAACAAACTCATGTTTTATAAATGCATCCTCAAACCTGTAACAGCTTGGACACAGATTAGACATTTTTACCAGTCGTAGAAGGTTTTCTATTGTTAAGCAAAGAGATGAAACACTGCCATTACTCTCAGGTTCTGGTAAGTTCCCGTCCTGTGGTCACATTAGAAAGATGAAGAGATCCTTTCAAAAAGATAATTAAAGACAGATATTGTACAAAAGCTCAGATGTATTAACACAGAATTTATATGCAAGGATTCAGGCTAACTGCAGCACAGCCAACAATAAACGTATGAATATCATTGGCTCTGCCATTGGCTGTGTATTGCTGTCTGCAAGAAAAAAAATACTGGTTATAACTTTAATTTACAAGGACAGCCCACTTAAAAGAGTATAACCAGTGAGAACTGCATCCCCTGCCCCTGAAAGGGTTATCTGTCTCCATTCCTGTAAAGAAGCCTACTGATTTCATTTTAAAAAGATGCTCAATTTGAAGTTTGCCAGATTTAGACTAGAAGAAATATATCAGAAATGTCCAAGTGCCAAAGTTCCAGATTTAGGGTATTTTTTAATTTATTTTTGCTCTCTATTTTCATACTGCTATTTCATACTTGACTGTGAGCAAGTTGGGGTAATTTAGAAATCAAGAGCATTAAAACAAACCAGTGATGCTGTTAAAAAAAAAAAAAATAGAAACAATTAAGTATCCTCAGAACACAGACAGACAGACAGAACCCAGTTTTAAATACCTGGAATCACACTGCAATCTAACCTCTGCTCTGTATAAACTGGCTGAGAGAAATGCACCTTGGAGGATGTAGATCAAGAGAGGATTTAGTTAGCTTTCTCCTGCATCCTATTCTAGAAATTTATCTATGTTTCTAGGAGCATTACAACTATCCTGTAGATTAAATACACTTCTTAAATAAGAAAAAAAAAAAAACCCACCCTATCTGTGGTTTAAGTTTACTCCAGTTTGACTCTTGTCAGCAGTCTTTAAATTTAGAGAAAATAAGCACATTTTAGCCATGGTAAGCATTTAAAACCAGTCCACAAAGGCACTGACTAAATTCTCACTTTTCCACATTAACTGTAAGAACTCTTTTTTAGTATCTACTACCCACGATGCAACACAAATAAATTTTCAACTCATGAACAAATAGAAATCTGTCAGACAGGAATATTTCCATTGAAATTCCTGGTAAATATACAAAATTTTTGATCAAAGTTCTTTAATTTTCTCTAGAACTTCAAAAAAATTTTAAGCAGCTCATCATATGAAGAAATGCATTGCAACAGTTTGTATTCACCACGAAAAGTTTTCCAAGCAAATTAGAATCTATTTTATTTGATGGATTTTAACTTTTCCTTTCAGTGTGTGTGTGGAGAGAGTCATAGGTTTTGATGTAATTATAGAAATGTAACTATATTTACAATTACATTTAAAAAAAGAGAAAAAGCCTACATTTAAAAAAAAAAAAAAGTTCCTATTTCAGAGGAAAGGAAACAACTGGATCAGGGACCACAGGAGATTTTTGAAGATCAGAGATCCAGAATAATAAGTTAATAATCTTAAGGTAATAAGTCTAATAATCCAGAAGAACTGGACTCTGAAGGGCGAGTGTAACTGTGTGAAAAGCAGGTAGATCCAGCTGGCTGGCACAGTCCCACACACCATACTGCCAACCCTTAAACATTTCCTGTCCTGGAATTCTTATCTGTAAAATAGGGTGCAAGTGCTTCCACAATGCAGGATGTTACACATGGGGAAAATCATTTTACCATAGGAAAGGATGGAGTAATTCTGCAAAGAGTGACAGCAGGCACCATCAACATCTAATTTGAATAAACTGTGCCATGCTATGACCTGCCTTTTATATTTCACATTGTCAAAGCCTTAACTTTTAGAACTGCAAACTTTACCCCTGGAAAACAGAACCCCAATTAGAAACTAGCTGTAGGAGCTTTATGGCATTCCCACAGCTTAACAGTTGTGAGGGACTATTTTTATACTGAAAGTATTTGAACAGACTTCTGAAAATCAAAGCAGATTTCCTTCTATGGAGAAATACAGCACGTCTTCAGAAGTGTATCGAGTGCTGAAAAAAGCATTCATTTTGAAAATAATTTTGCATTGTCCCTTAGCTTGCATTAGTATAGCGTAATTATAATTACTGAAACTGATGTCACTTGTGCACCCCACTGATCAGTTTCAAAGCTTGTTTTTGTCCTGCTGAAACCTCTAGAACACAAAAGCAGTGGGAGCCATGAATGCAAAGGTGACTATTTTAAGCATCCCTCATTTTAGCTCCCTTTGAAAAGTTATGAATTTGGAACAGAGAAAAATGATTCCATACAAAACTGTCAGCTGGACACCAAATAATGAATACATCCCAAAAAATTATAACAAAGAGCTATTAAAAATTACATTGGAACCTGGGTATCTGAGAACATAAAGTCAGCCTGAAACTTCTTTTTAAAAGCCCTATCTAGTATAACCACCTATCTGTGTTCCATTTTTTTATGAAGGTAAAAGAAGATATTTGCTTGGCATTTTCCTTGATATTCTTGTCTGGTTCCTCCTTTAACTCACAGGTGGTTGTCTTGCAATGCTGCTCTTGAGGAAGATAAACAGAAAGAGAATAAATTCTCTTCACGTCTCCATTTGTGATTTAGAGACCTAAGGCTGCTACCCTGGTTGGAGCCCATCCATACCTGACCAAAACCAAAACTGGAGATTTATTCTCATTTCTCTATGCATGGCTCTCCTGAACGTGCCAAGAATGGAACAAGGTGTGTGAGCACAGGACCAGAAGAAATTCACACTTATGACATTTCATCTCATACGAAATGTTTGTTCTCCAGGCATTTTAATGAACTTAGAAATATGAAAACCAGGGAAGATCCAAACTGAAAAGCATTGGCTGTTGAAAGATAATTAGTTGCCTTCACAGCCCTTTTCATCATCCCTATCGATTTCAGAGACAAGACACGTTTCAGGGCACCCCTATTTAATTAGAAGGCTGGTGAGTAGCTCCAGAGCCAAAACAAGCTGCCAAGTACAATTAAGCAGGCTGCCAGAATACAGCACAATCTTAGAGATTTTCCTTTTATAAAGGGAGATTAGGAATGCACCATCCCAGACAGCTCAGTGACTTACTGGAGAAAATTTAAAACCTGGTTTTATGTATGTGTCAAAACAGAATTCCAATTTAAAGTTGCTTTTTAATGTAAAAAAAATTGAGATACCTCAACTGGCGGTGGGAAAGGACATCTGACCAGAATTCACCAGCCCATTTTAGCATGTAGGAGCCTGAGGACCTGTTCTCAGAATTTAAGCACACAGCACTTCATGCTAAGGACACCTCTACATACTTCTGCACAGCTGTTCCATATCCCTCTATTAAATCTTTCTATTTAATCATCAGTTTTAACAAGTGAGACTATAATATCTGCAATTTAACATCATAAACTAGTAAAACTCTGACAAGAGGTGTTCCCACACTCGAAGAATCTGCAGTTTTAAAAACAAAAAATCATTTGCTGTCCCTTTTCTGGTCAGTATGTTCAAGAATCTCTTTATGTGGCACATTTGACAAAGCACCAAAATTCACACCTGGAAGGATTATATTGGAATAAAATAACAGAGGGTAAATTGGGAAAATTATCACAATTATAATAAATCTTACTGGTCCATTTTGCTAATAAACCTACAAAATGCCAAAACAACAATGGTCATCCTGAATCAGCAAGTTTATTCATAATTTAATCTCAGTACTGTCCTATCAATATTTATTTACATTTACTGTATTGTCAGATAACCTGTGGCAGTTTATCACTCAGATTGTTACACTAAAAACTCATTTCTATGGTCAGATAATTTGAAATAAAGAGATGACCGAAAATGTTACCTTGTTCATTCAGTTAGACCAAAGGGCAGACTTTATCACCTATTTCCGTGTATTCTATCATGGGTCGTGATCAAAGTAACATTAAAGTAACATTTCCATCTCCGATAGGGAAAATTATGTTATTTGCACAAAGCAGTGAAATAGTCCAGGTAATTCAAGTAAAATGGATTGATTTCAGTTCACCAGCTAAAAGATAGCAGACCCTGGCTCTACTTATATAGATGCTGGAATGCCAGGAAATCTTCAAGTTTGAAGTGGATCACTAATGCTCCTTTAATATAAACCACCCAGCAATGAAAATTCACCCTTCTTGCACAAACTTAATTAAACAGTCAAGTTCTGAGCACAAACAATTCTGCTAAACAGATCAAAAGTCAGAAAGAAAAATAGAAAAATGTAAATCCTCTGTGCCGTATTTTATCTTTGTAAACTGAGATATGAACAAACCCTCGGGGGAGAGAAGCACCTGGCTGCTGGTTCTCTGTTGAATGTGACTGTAGGGAGGAATTGCAGGCCCTTCAGACAAATCTCTTCCTCAGACAATGTGTTAATCTCAACCATCTCTTGCTAAGGGCTGCAATAAAGAGCCCTGTCATCAATCCTCCCCCGGTGCTGTGGCACGGGGATGCTCTGACAGCAAGGATGCCACAGACACACAGCACACATAAAACAGCTCTGCACCCAGGCTACAGCTCGAGGCCAAACCCAACGTGTCACATCAGCTGTGAGCTCCAAGTCATAAAGCAAAAATTAAAATGAAATGTGAGCCTTACTAACAAATTTCCTTTGTTCTGCGGTGTTTTTTTTTTTAACGAGCTCTGTTAGTAGCTTTTAAATGTGGTAATTCTAATTAAACCGTCTTGCAACATATTAGAACTGTTACCGTTTTCTCCCAATTGCAGGGTATTGAAAACAGGCAGCAACAGGAAATCAATCGTATCCAGCAATTCAAAGACTGGGAAGAGCTTCCCTGACAGACCCAGAGTTGTAAAACCAAAAGAAAACCCACTAAGTGATTGACATGCCACACTGCTCTGCATCTGCCCAACTTTAGCGTAATTGGCTTGACACATCTTCTGCTAATTCTGATCAAAGTAACAGAGCACTTGCAATACTCTCTGATGAGATGAGCTTAACTTATTTGGACAGAAAACAGTCCAGATAATATCATAAAAAATGTGATGACAAGGCAGAGGGAAATTACAAAGTTGTACGCTACTACTTACAACATGTAATCATGTCAATAGAACTCAAACTACATCAATTATTTTTTTTCTGTTCCATGCACAACAACTCCAAGGAGCAAGCTCTTGGAAAGCCTTACAAACATATTCCCAGAATAAAACCCGGTGTGTTGAGCAATATATACATATTTTTTTAACATACAAAAAATTCTGCCGTTGATCTTTTTGCTTTTCTTTCCTGTTATGCAGCCTTTGAAACTAAGATGAGATTGTTATGTGTCAGTATACAGGGAATGTTTAAAGCAGAGTTGATATGCACCTCACTTGAAGTCCAAATGACTTTTCAGTGGAAGACACTAAGCACCAACAATCCATGGAATCATCTAAAATATCCTGACTTTATTTTTCTGAAATAAGCATTGTCTCCAAAAATCCAGATTCAAGATTTCTGCTGTTGCCCTTCTGAAAATGGATGTAACTTTAAACGGGTTAAAATGTCTTCCACAATCATCACACAGCAAAAGTTTTAAAAATTTTTGACAACACCCTATTTTTTAAACATTTTTTCAGATTATTGACAGCAGAAACCCCCAAACACACAGACATGAGCACACACACACTTTTATCATTCTTAGGTCTTCATCTGCTCTCCTTTCAGATATCAGCCAATATCTACTCATTCTCTGGCTCCACATATCAGTAATGATGGGTTTGGGTTGGGTTTTTGGGTTTTTTTTCATTTCTAAATCATGTTGAGAATACCTGCTGGTTTAAAAAAGGAAGAAAACTAGAATTACTAACACCAGACTGCTGGACTTGTATTTCTAAAAAACCCAGTCACCAATTCTGACCCTTGAGCCTGAGATTAATTTAGTAGAAGTGGCGGGTTTAGTGATGCCTGAGCACTGCAGCACTTCAGATTGAGCAAAGATGTCAGGCTCACCATTCCCACCGTGCCAGATTTGGTGTTCTCCTTCCTTGGCAAGGAGAGGCTGTGGTCCTCCTCGGGTGATGCACCAGTGCAGCCCTGATGCACCAGTGCAGAGTCCCCGAATGACGCAAACCCCGCTGCCCCCGGGGGTTCCACCCGTGACTTCCCTCGCCTGCTCCCTGATGAGGGAGGCACATTCCTTCTGCAAAGCCTCCCAAGCCAAACCAGGTATTTCACATTCAGTGACAGCTCTGTGTTAGCTCAGCCACTGCTCCCGATGAGCTCCCAGCCTCCCCCGCAGGTGAGACATCTCTTTGACAAGTTTACAAGTTATTGTATTGTTTTCCCTGGGCTGCTCTTACTCATCCTTCCAGCTCCCCGGTGGTCAGGGCCAGACGACAGTGCTAAGTCTGCTTTGCAGTAGCACAAAACAAGTTCATTCAGCCACTTTAAGAGAAAAATCAAGAATAAAAAAAATCAGCAGTGTAAAATGAACGTAAATGATCTGCAGTTAGTGCTTGCAAGCACACAAGTTAGTTATCGCTGTAGTCCTGTTATAGAAGAGTCCAACAAATATTTTCCCTCTACCCCCAAGCATATTGGCTCAGGAGATACCATTGCAACATTCAAAAAAAGCAGATTATGCTATTATGTTAATAGTAGCTTACTTTTGGAAAGCAGAAAGAACAAGTTAGTTTTTGTCACCTGTGCAAAGAGAATTACAGCGAGTTCCAGAGTGCTCTGAATTCACCTCACTGTGTATTTCATGGTAACTTGATTGCATACGTAGAAGATAAAGAGTCCAGTGTCTTCAGACTGTGTAAATTCACACCAAGTTCCTCAGATACGCTTGTTTATTTATACTACTGGATTATCTTATCTTCATACAACTGTCTGTGTTTGTAACACTCAGCCGAATTTTAAAATCTCCCATTTTGAATGGAGTGTAGTAAAGAAGTCTAAAAATTTCCATGGAAATTATTGAGATAACTTAATCAGTTATAGTGCTGGCTAAAAGAATACTTACAAGAGAAAACATTATTTTGCAAATATTTGTTTGAAATGCTGAAAAATAAAATCCTTTCTTCAAATGAGAATTTTAACAGCTTAAGTATCCTGATTACTTCCTTCTGCATACTATCTCTTTAAAAATATGCTGCCATACGCTACTTCATTCTGCCAAAAAATAAAATAAAGAAAAGGCAATTGAAAGGAAACTCCACAGAGAAAAAAAAAATTAATTCAGAGCTATAGCTGAGGCTCCTCTGGGGTAGGAAGTAGGAATGACACAGCTGCTCCAGATGGAAGCAATGAGATTAGTCACAGTTCACACATAGTCTTAAGCTCTTGCTTAAGAACAATTCAAGTTCTTCTGCAGCAAGATTTTATCCATGTACAGGAAAGGAGGTGACCACTCTGAACATACACAGTGCAGCCAGGTAGTTCTAATAATGTTTGTGAAATGGATTTTCAATCTCCCATGTGTCACAAAGCTCTTATGACACAGAAAGCAATCTTTATAATATGCATATATCTATAAGCTCATCAGTTCAAAGAAAATAATTATTTATTTCTGGTGTCCTCTGCATTTTTTTTTTTATAAATATAAGACAAAAAACAAAGGGCCTGGTACAGGATTAGTCACTAGGTACCCCACAATACCTTCTGTGGCATATTAGTGCTGCATTTTGTATTTTGAGTTACCACCCACAAGACTGTACAAACTGTCCAGGAGGGACCTTGGGGCACAACTCTCCCAGCTACGTTATCCAAAACTCTGGTACACAAATGACTTCTTGGAATGACAGTTCACTTTCCACAGACATTGCAAACTGATATAATCAAAGTCCTGAACATTCTTTGATGGATCCTGGTCACAACGAGGGAAATTCAGAGGAGGAAAGGATCAAAAGCCTAAATGATAAAGATTCTATTTTTTTTCTTTTTTTTTTTTTTTTCCTTCACATGCATGCTTTTCCCAGGAATGCACAGCAAAAGCATCCCTCTTTTCTATAAAGGACTTCTTTGGAATTTGTTTTTGTCATAAGACATAAGAGGAACAAAATGACAGATCCTTACCTGGCCAGCTGTGTGTTAAAGCCAACATTTATTCCTACCTGATTTCACTGTGAGAGTTGCGCTTTGATTTAACAAAATCAACAGGCTACAAACTTTACAGCGGGGGTTATGACCAAACTCACTCACTGGCATGGCTTTTAATATTCATCCAATTTCCAGCCCAGAAGAAATACCTGTGTTCACCTGGTTTCATACAATTATAATTATCTATAAAATTAATCTTGCCCATTAGCAGCTCAAATAATTCCTCCCCGTGGCTCTGACTGGCACCCACACTGTCCAAGGTTGGCTCCCCTGTGCTGGGGTGGCCCAGATCTCATTTCACATTGACACAGCACCAGCCCACAGCTGGGACCTCACTGGTTATCTGAGCAGAGATCTGATAATCACTGACTCGCATGCATTTGCAGAACACTTTCATTAACACTAATTTAATTGGAAATACTTTCAATATCAGAGTCTCAATAGATTATGACTTGTTGGGGTGTGATACTGATGAAGTAGGGTCCAAAATAAGTCACTTCCTTAAGAACTGGGTAATGACCTTTGACCAGTTGTTGCTTTTACTGCAAATGAAGCATTTACTCAAAAGCAAATGCAATAAAGGAGTAAAAGGTGCCTATCCAGAGTTATTAAGTAAATGTGATGGCAAGAACTTCAAATAAAATTTTGAATTATTTTCGTTCATGCTGTACATTAATACAAATTATTCTCTCAATTGTTTCTGCTAATATTTCATGTCATGGAACAAGAAGCAGTGATTATTCGATCCATATCTTTGATGTTCTTTAACAAATTCAGGATTAAAAGTCTGCAGCTTTATACTGACGCAAATGGAATCAATGAATTCTTCAATTCTACTGTGAGAGAAATTGTAAAAACAGGTGTTGGCATTTGGGAGCTGCAGTACTGAACAGAGGCCAGATGATTAATTTCATGACAGGTACCATGGAGAGCGGTCTCAGAAAGAAAAGTTCATTGAGACAGCTAGAAGAATATCTGCACAAACAAATGGAAACAATTTTATAAACACTTAGCAAGATTAGACATTTAAGATTCATTCATATTGGCTGTTTATGCCAATCTAGTTTCCCTATATAATTCAGGTTCCACCTATCTAAAATACACAGTCTTTATCATTTATAGATAGAACTAGTTTGGCAGATTTAGAAAGAAGTCTGAATTGGCATCCAGCAATAACCAGATTCAGATTTTTACATCTTAAGAAAAGGTTTATTACAGTCACTTTGATTATTTGCAAATTTGGATCTAACAATAGTCAGGGGCTGGTCCTTTAACACTCTGTGATGTTCAGACAAATTCCCAGAAAAGTAAAAAAATCTGCTGGTGTTAATTTTTTTTTTTTTAAATCTCTGACAGCTGACCTGAAATGGATGTACAGCATCTGTTTCCTCTCAGCACCACTTTAAATTTGTACAGTTCCATACCAAGAACATTTTCAATTCCCTATAAAATTAACTCTGTGGGAAAGTTCTGATCCATAGGCAAAATAACTGTCAAAATAAAGCGAACCAGTAAGGTACTGGTTCATCCTTAAACTTCAAAAGAACTACTTAAGAATCCATGTAAAAGTTTATCACAGCAAGGTTCATGAAAATATCCTTTCTTCCTTAAAGAAACCCTAATGTAGCTTGAAGAGCAATGTGTAACTCACCTTTTATTTTACAACCAGACAAATACTGTCTGAATAAAAATATCTAGAAACAGCATCAAAGGAAACCCTGCATAATGTCATTACACAGGTTTGTAGAGATTATTATAAACATTAAAAGACAGAGGAGTGTCTGTATAGCAAGTCCTGCAGAGAAAAGGTGATTTCCTGAAGAGTTTGGTCAATTAATGATACACCTTGATGTTACTTTAAAGATGCAGGTCCCCTCTGTAATAGATTTTAGTGCAATGTGTTTCTTGTGACTCACAACTCCATTATCAGAACATGGAAATTACACAAATATGTATCCTTATTTCCCCTTTGGCTTCTTTTGGAAGTACTGCAGAACAAACACCATCCCCAAAGCTGCTCAAGTACTGAAAAACAGTAAAAACAACTGGCCTAAACCTCTCCCTCAACCCCTAAGTGTTACTAAGGATTTGAAAAGCTGTAAGGAAGTACAAAGCAGAATTCACGTCTAATCAAATGCAAACTAGCCACCTGTTTACACCTTGCAACTAAAGAAAAGGGAAGTTTAGCTCAGGAAAGGTGCTGAACAAATGCTTCCCTGTGTTTCCCATGTGTGTGTAGGCACAATTACACATGCATTGGGAGGAGGGAAGGTAAACTGAACTGAGCTGACAGATATGGCATCGGTGACATTTGTGGGAACACAGAATGGAAGAAGCAGAGCTGGCCTGAGCCACCAGAGACAGGAACAGTCACACTTGTCAGCACCCATCACCAGCATGTCCTTGTGTCACCGGCAGAAAACGCTTCAAAGGGGGGAAAACAAGGGGAGTTGAGTGGAGGCTTAAAAAACCTCTTCAAACTCACCCCGCAAGGCCAGCTGCTCCTCTTCCCACCTCCCACAGCACCTGCTGCCCGGGCAGAGCAGGAGCAGCACAGCTCAGCTCCTGAGGCGAGAGGCTCAAAACCACAGGTGAGGTTTGGCTCCAGCCTGGGCAAGGCTGAGACCTGCTCCATCCATCCTGCCACATCTTCATCTGTTGCCACGACAACGCTGACTTCTCCCCATGCTGGGAACTGCTCTTACTTTAAATATTGTATAAATGAACATAAATCTTGAATATATCCCATGCAGCTATTGTTTGTGGAATGGGGGCAGTATTCCTCTTCGTTTTATTAGAGGAAGAAGTATTACACAGATCAGTCATTCTGTTGCCCACTGAACATTGAAGAATTTCAACAGTGCGAACCAGAAAAAATGTTAATATTTTTTATGAGAAGCAGCATAGTAAGGAGTTCTGTATCTTGAGCACAGACAAGGGCAGTTCCAACTAATTTTCACTCTTGAAAAATTCAGGTGTATCAGAAAGCAAGACTTCCACAATAACTTATTTACAACTAAGAAACTTTAAGGGTGTCAAGTAAATTTTTTTATCAAATGTCTCAATATTCTAAAGTGAGTATTTTGTGGAGCTTTTCAATTAACAGTTTTGGATATTTTAATTTTTAATTCCTTTTGGATATTAATCATAAACATTGAATAGTTTTTTAGGATAATAATACTCCTATCTAAGTGCGTTTCAAAGCACGCACTTGTAAACCTGTAACAGTGACTCCATTATTTTTAATTCTACATTCACAAAAGTATTTGAGACAAACCTAGAAATAAATTAAATCCTTCTAGTTTCCTGTTTGATTAAAATAATTTAAGAACAAATATGCAAACAAAGAGAAAAAAGAACAGCCAGTCCATTTAAAAAATCAGTTTTCCACAGCAAAAGGCCTATGAAGGCATTCACATAGGTATGATAATGTAAAACCACCCACAACAGAAACCAACCTCCCCTCCCTTCCATGCAGAGAGTATGAAGCTTCTACTAAGGTCTGATAACACATATTTATACTTTTTATTACTTATGCACATATATTGCAGGATCAGATGACACTGGGGAGCAGGGTATTTTTGTTGGCAAATACACAGCAACGTTGTAAAGACCTATAAGGAAATGAATTAAATAAGGTCAGACTCATCTTTAATCATTCCCTACATTTCATTTATAGATAGGCAGATAGACAGATATTTCATCTTCTCATGTTTCTTTCAGGCCCACTTTTGGTGGCTGCTGTAGCATTTAAACAGAGTTAATCAGTTCCCTCCACAGAAAGGCAAGCACTATAAACAGAGCTGCGGGGCTCAAGGGATGTTCAGCAAATGTGTTCAATCAACACTTGCTCCTCCTGGAATTAAGAGGATG
The DNA here is from genome assembly GCF_029207755.1 of Chamaea fasciata. NCBI lineage: Eukaryota > Metazoa > Chordata > Aves > Passeriformes > Sylviidae > Chamaea > Chamaea fasciata. Next base: position 32,587,514 of record NW_027094093.1, read on the forward strand.
TGCCTCTGCATCACATTCAGCCCTTGTCTGCTGTTTGAGCAGCGTGGGGACCTCTGCCTGTGCCACGGTGAGATTTGGATTAAAGGGAAAAGGCCAAGGGGTTGTTCCAAAACCGGATTGCAACGCCCAGTTTCCATCTAATGAGGATTATCTCATTTGCATTTGAAAAGCCGCACCCACCCCAAACTCGCAGAGTCACAAAAGGAGACACGTGTAAGAGCTGCCGCTGGGGAGGCAGCAGAGATTTCAGTTTACTCTCCCAGGACCCTTAATCCATATGAACGCATCGGGTATCATCACTGAAATAAAGATTTTTATTAAGCAAACTAATACAATCTTGAAACATAATATTATCCCTTTTTTTTCTGATTAAATTAATTTTAATAGAAAATACCAAGCTTACGAGCACAGCAATTGTTGGCACATGAGACGGTGCAAAATTTGCTGCTCTTAAATATGATGGCAAAAAAAAAAAGCCATTTATTCATAATTAGCATTAAAGAAAGGATCCTGATGAATGTCACCAATAAATATCAGGTGGAAGTCCTGATCCTGTAAACTACCACACAGAAATTGGCAATTTCAGCCATATCTCCTTTAAACTGGCTAAGATTACCCAAATTCTTACATGTAACACTCTCTCTCACTATTTTAGTTGATTAGAGGTTAATTCTGAAAAGACTTAGAGCCTTCCCAACCTATCACTTTACACCCCTGAAATCCTTTAAGGAAAGACCACAGGGCCATTGTGCACACAGACACATAGGTTCCTTTCATCTCTAGAGCCAAGCTGCATGACTACAATTTCCCACTAATTAGATCATCTTTCAGAGGATTATTTGCTAATCATCCTCAGCAGGTTTTTTCAGCATATGAAAAAATTTACAGAAGAAAGAAAGAAAAAAAAAAGAAAGAAAAAAGAATACTGAGACTTCTCTGAGAAACCTGAAGTGTTACATGGAGAGCAATATGGGAATACCCCAGAGATGCTCTGGAATCCCTCAGCCACAACATTTCAGCTGTAACAACCTACTTGTGTTAACTGCTCTGGGTAACAGATATTGGAGGTCTACCAGACTTCAAACTCATCCAACACCAGAAAGCACTTTAAAATAACATTATTTCACTAAAAAGTGTGTCTAGACAACTCCTTGACAGATTAGTAAATAGACACAAAAAATAAGTGTGATGTCTAATAGTTATGTGTCATTTACTAGCTGTGGGGATTTCCTTCTTTTTCACCCTGCTAGCAGAGCTAAGGGCAGACACAGGAGGGATTTTTGCATTTGTAATGACTGAGAACCAATTCTTAAATGAAGCCAGTTTTCCATGAAGTCTCTTCCTAAACAGAAACACTTGCTTGGGAATTTTCCCTCATAAACCTCCCTGCTAGGAACTTATTAATCTGTCAGTTTTACCTGTAATGTTTCGTCCTGACACAAAATTCAAGCAAGACATATTTGCCACTTCCTTACTAATGAAATGCTATTTGTGGCAGTCTTATGATGCTCCATGATGGTGCTTTTGTAGCATGCAGCCCTTTCTGCCAGACCTAAAATGTATTAACATGGGGTATGCTAAGGATACATCCATATGATGTTGACAAGATTCATTCTGCCAGAACAGCTCATGTCCTGCTGCATAACATGTATTTTGACAACCCCTTTTCACACAATAAGGTTACTGCCACTAAGAAGTGCATGCTAACTTTTGCATATGATCAAAACTCTGCAGCAGATTAATTGAAATTTGAGGATTCTGATGTATTTGGGCAAGGTTACAACTTTATCAGTATTCCCAGGATTTGGAGGGCATGAGTTTATTCTAAACACTCTTGCCACCTACACGCTTTTTGCAATACCACATAAATAAAGATATCAAAATGACTCAGTCTACTGGTCAAATGGGCTGAACAAGAAATGCGGAACTATTGCCTCCATTAGAGCTGGACATGTGGTAATAAACAAGCACTATCAGCCAGTATGTGCTTGGAGAAACCTTCTTTTTCCAGCCTTGCATTTATAACTATTCATTCCTACAGACTTTCTTTCCCTCACAGTTAAACTGCAGTTGCTAGGTACTCAAGTGACCAGCTGACATAAAAGCTGCCTAGTTCTGGGGTTTGAGTTTCCCCACGTCCACCCAGACATTCCATCTATAACCAGTGAGTCTCTCCCAAACTGCAACTCACTTGACAAAATCGACATCTGTAGCCAGAAAGGAAAAAACAGGAAGAAGGAGCTGTCAGACTTATCCTAGCAGCAGCAGAGTTTTCTTCCTTCACCTACTCCCAGCTAACCAAAACATGGCACAGAACTCTGGCTGCTGTTCTTGGCTGTCCCAGCTGGTGGCTGCCATACCCTCCTCCATTATTTCCAAGGCACGGAAATGCCAGGTTTGTTCCAGGATCTCCCACACCCAAAATCTCAGCAGCAATGTGCAGGCAACATGACTTGATGCAACTGAGACCAGCTGAGGCAAAGAGAAAGGATGGATGAGTGCTGGCAGCTGCAGAGCACAGCCTTGTTTGCTGCTGAGTGAAGCATTTGCAGCACGTTGGACAGCAGCAGACACAGCCAAGTGTGTTTTACATTTCAGCAGCGTGGAAACGTCCTGCCAGCAACTCCAGAGCCACAAAAACCCTAACAAAGACATCATCCATTCATTAGCCTCCAAGTGCTCGCTGGATTTGAACTTGGGTCACTGAAGTCAAGAGAGACATTCAGAGAAAGTCAAGTATTGGTTTATGCAGTTAGAGAATTTGGGTGCATAGGGTATATATAGACTGGAAACGTGGACAAAAACCAAACAAACCAAAAAATGTTGTGGACACACCTACACATGAAAAAAATTAAAAAGCATCTACCTATTTTGATGATTTAAAGGAAAGGTAAAATCCTTACCCATAACAGATTTATAAATATCTCCTATGTTACATTTCTGGTGTAATGTGCCAATGTTTTGAGCTACTGTAGATTGAGTAAACTCAAGAAAATGCATACTGTTTTCCTGTAGCCCTTGCACATAGCATTCTCCTGCTGAGACAACTGGAAGGGTTTTTTTGGTTTGACAGAAAGAAAGGAAAAACATGTACAAACTGCTCGACAAGAGTTGATGTCTTTCTTAGAGCACTTTAGAAACACCTGGATTAAATGTTCACCTCACAGTACTGCCCATGCGTCCTTGAGGGATTGCTTTGGTAAAGAAGTAAGGCACGGAAGTTTTGAAGTTAAAATTATGAAATACAAGGTACTCCAGTCTTATGTTCTTTAGTTATCTGCAGTCTAAAAGTCCTTGTATCAGATCCAATATGCATATTAGGGAAAAAAGAAATCTGTTTGATTTCTATTTTTAAAGTAACTGGAATAAAACAACGGGTGCAAATCTTCATATGTATAATAAGCAGCCTGGAACAGACTTCATTTTTCAGCAGAATTCCTATTACATATGCAGACCCTGAAACATAAATATTAATGTCAACAACAAAAATAATTTGTATTTATATCTGTTTGTGGGCAAAATAGATGCACTTAGTAACACCAGTCATGCCACTATAGTCTACTGCAATACATAACATTCTAGAACATATTAAATACCCACCTTAGAGGCAGGGGTTTTTTTTTAAATATTCATTAAAATCTCCCCATAAATATTGGATGTTCTAGTGGGTTTAGAGCCACTGTATTTTTGTAGTCAGTCCTTTCCCAAAAACAAGACGTAAGACTGTAATATAGAGTAAGAGGTTGCTCAAATCAAAGCTAAGTTATAGAGAGTTTAGAATTAAAATTCCACATTTCTATTCTGCCACTTCTGTTTAACCAAACACAAAGAACAACCATGTATGGTCCAAGAGATCAGATTCTATTTCACACTTTAAAGGAAAAAACAGTCACAAAAGACCAGAGTAAAATTTTTACACGAGTACAAAACTCATTCTGCTCTGGTACACTGTAGTATCAGTTTTGCTGCTGAAAATACTTCTGCTCACACCAAGTTCCTAGAAACTTACTTTTTTTCTACTCCTATTGCAGAGCACACACAAACTTTTATAAGATTTAACAACTTGCAGTCTAAAATCATCCTGGAGATGGCTAACACAACTGGGCTGAAAATAAATTCAGATTTCAACCACAAAACTATTTCAATTCAAGCTCTAGCACATGCACTGAGGCAGTTCCATTTGTGTCAAATGGTAACTATATTTTTAAAAAATCAAATAAAGAAATGTAAATAAGTAATATATATAATATTGCTGCTTATTTTGAAACTACCATTCTTCTCAAACCCTCCTCTTCCTCCCAGTCTGATATTCTAAGAACATACTCCAGCAAACCTTGGGTTTATAAATGAAGAATCCAAAAAAACCCCAATAACCAAAGCTGTATGAATAAGGTGCCCTTTCTTCCTCTCACTGTATCTAATTCTCATGATCACATGAACCTCACACAGTTGGCCTCAGCCTGTCCAGATCCCCCTGCAGAGCCTTCCTGCCCTCCAGCAGACCCACACTCCTGCCCAGTTTGATGCTGTCTGTGAACTTGCTGAGAGTGCCCTCGATCCCCTTGTCCTGACATCAGTAAAGACACTGAACAGGGCTGGGCCTGGTGCTGAGCCCTGGAGAGCACCACCAGTGACGGCCCCAGCTGGATGGAGCTCCAGCCACCATCACTCCCTGGGACTGCATGTCCAGCCAGGTTTTTACCCAGGAACAGCGCTCCCATCCCTGCCAGGAGTGCCAGTCTCTCCAGGAGGAGGCTGTGGGAGATGGAGTCTTTACTGAAGTCCATATACAGACATCCCCAGCCTTTCCCTCAGGCACTAAGTGAGCTGTCTTGCTGTAGAAGATCACGTTGGTCAAGCAGGACCTGACCCTCACAACCCCACAGTGGCTGCCCTGTTCCAGGGAATGGTGTGCTAGGCAGACACTAGCCTATAAACACCTGAACACTGAAGTAAAACTGCCTCCTGCTGCTCACACCACTGACACTTCACTTCACCATTACGTGGGCAATCCACCAGTATTTCAGTTCTTTAGGTAACTGCAGCCATGGACAGTGCAGTTTAACACAGTCTAATAACACATGTAGCAAGTACAGGAAGCTGAATTTAACACAACGGCCATTTGCTACTCCTCTGCCAAAACACAGCCTCAAAGGATTCCCAATATCAAAATCTGAATAAGAGGCAAGCAAAAAAAATTGAGTTGGAACCATTAATCTTCAGTGAAGGACTTTTACTGGTCAAAACTTATGGCAGCTGATGACAGCAGTAGGTATCTTACTACAAATTAGAGATAAAATCCTAGCTCCAAAGTCCTTGCCAAATTCCAACAGTACTTTTGAGCAATTCTTAGCCCTTCTGACTCAGTTTTTGAACTGTCAGTTGAGTGGGAGGTGTGAATTGAGGAAATGTTTTCATGAGTTTCCTCATTTAGCCATTTTTCCATAACATACATTGGCAGAGCTCAGAGGGAAGAAAAAAAAAAAACCACACCACTCTGCAGACTGTTCACTGTTTTCTGAGTGAATTACTCAGCTCTTTAGCTAAACCAACGCTTACACCTTCCAAGGTTTCCAGAAATGCTGAAGGCTGTAATTCTTACTCCTCAACACAAAGAATCAAATCCCAGGAACAATCCTCTCTCTACAAGCAGATTTTTGCAGGTCCCTCATTGTACAGATATCCACATGAAACCTATTAAACACCAAGCTGTTTCTGAAAGGAAAAAAAACTGCTTGGAGACTTTGATGCAAATAAGAAACAGATACAATACCAATTATCATCATAACTTAAACACTTCTCTTGAACTTCAGAAAAACCTGAGCAGGCTGGAGTAGGTAGGAATTCCAGGGCAAGAAAGCAAAGATGTCTCTAGCACTTAGGCCAGAGGTTGGCAGTCTGATCTCTGGAGTTCCATTCCCAGCTTTGCTACTGCCTGATTCTGTGACTTCAGAGAGAATGACACAAAATGCAAAACATAACAATCCCTGCAGGGCCCAATCAGCTCCATTAAGTTTTGGCCTGCCTTTATGAATTCCTAACAGAGAGGATAAGAAACATCCATCTGTCTTTGAAACGCTTTACTTGAAAGGGGGTGAACATTCAGCATTCCCTGCCTATGAGAACAAAATGTCAGGATTCAAGTAATCCCTACAGGAATGGCAGGAAGACAGAAACGAAGCGTCTGCCCAAAACTGGCTGTGCTATAGAGGATGAAACCAGGGGGAAGAAGGAAGAAACTTTTGAAACAAAGAAACACAAGCATTTGTACCAACAGCAGGGAACAGCACGGGGACAGCAGTAATCCAAGTCGTGCCTGGCACTGCCTGGAGTCCCCCCAGCAGCACCACAGCCCTGCCCAGGAGCTGCTGGGCAGTTCCTTGCCAGGATCCATGTGCAGCCAGCATTCCAAGCCCTGGGACAACACCAGGAACACCTCAGGTAGGACCCAGAGCATACAGGGACCTCAGGGAGTGCCGAGGATGTGCCTCAGAGGACACAGGGAACACCCACAGCTGTCACCACTGGAGGGGTGGCAACACATCCAGAACATGCCCAGGGAAGGCTCCAAACTTTATTTCTGTAACGAAGGGATGGAGGTGCACATATTGCCTTGGGGAGGTTAGGGTTAGTTATACAAGAGCACTCGGGAGTTTGATGTTGAAAACAGACATTTTTCAAGTGTCTGATGTTGTGGTTTATCACTGCACTGCTGGCGTTGATCCTTACTGTACAATTTACTGATTGCCAGCTAATTACATGCCATCAATAAATCAGCGAACCACTTTGATCCCTGTTTGATTTAATCCATGTTACCAGAGCAGTTTGTCCCTGAAACCAGCATTCAAATGAAGTGTCACTGCTGGAAGAAACTCAGAAGTCACTATTGCCTAACTAATTACCCTAAATAATTTTGTATGTACCCAAATAACAGTTCCTTGGTGGGCCACAAAATAGAGGGAGAGCTCCAGGGCAGACAGCATTTCCAGTCAGAACAGCTGTGCTCTCCAAATACACACAGAAATCCAGATTATCATTGGATTGCTGGAAATCATTATGCATGCAAATTATTTTAAGGTGTTTGTATTTCTGTGCCCTATTTATACAGTACTTTGCAATGTTTGGGGGAAAGCTCGCAGTCTAATAAATAAAAAACCAACCTTTGAAGGAGTCATCATTGGGAAAAGTGTTTTTAAGTACAATGTACCACCAAGACTCTTTGGAATCTTCTCAGTTTGAGACAAAATCACTTTTGCATAGCAACAGCCATCGTGCACAGTCTGCAGAGATGGATTTCAATGGATCTGTAATCCTATTACTGCTGATTTTATTTAAAAGATAACAAGAATGAGATTATCAGGAAGATAAAAGATAAGTAGAAAAAAATAAAATCCAAATACATTTTAAACATAATCCTCTCCAGTGGGTCAAATTACTTATCTTTTCCATGTCTGCCATTATGAGAGCAGTTTTCTGTTACACTGGTTTACTAATTGCCAGTCTCCCCACAAAATATTGACAAAACCGACCCAAAAACAACAAACAGTAGAATACACAGCACTGGTTTCTCAAGGGACACATATGTGTTGATGCATGACATGAATAATTCAGAAACTTCCCATCTGAAAACAGTTTTTGCATAACTAAGGTATAAACCCCCCTACATTCATTAAGAAAGATTAATAGCTACAACTGCAAATTCAGGGATTTCTTATTGTCATTAGACTTAGTGCTTAGAATGTGAGTTTTATATAGGCATGGGACAATTATCCCCTGTCCATGCTCTGCATCTTCTGAATAAATCACTCAATGGCTTCTCTGTAAAATGTATTTCAATATTGATTGCTCAGGTGTGCCAAATTAAAAATTTAAAAAAAAAAAAAACCACTTAAAATACCATTAGGATAAACAGCTAAATAAAAAGCTAAAAGGAAGCTTCTGATAAGCCACAGCAAAATGCCATTTTGTGTGATACCCCTGACGAATCTGAGCAAATGAGGAGCCCACCTACATGGTTCACAGGGACTGGTCCAAAAGAAAACGCTTAGCAAGAGGGAGGAAAGGCAGTGGCTCTACAAAATCCATCTTCTGCTAGGGATAGAGATCTCTATTGTCTGCTTTCAGGAGACATTAGTGGATGGGGTGTATTACCAAGTCCTACAGTGAACTTTGGCTAAGCCAGGGCACTCATGATTTACCACAAAGGATGCTGAAATTGAGGCAAGGATGGTGAGGGAAGCGAGGGAGAGAAAACCCTCTAGGTTTCTGTTTGTGTGGTGTCCCTAGTCCAGTTCACCATACCACATCGTGCTGTCCAAGTAGACACCAGCAAAGCCCTGTCTGCTCTACTCTGCCACTTGAGAGTTAGCAAAGGATGATGTCCAACTATTAGCTTTAAACATTTTTTTATGGCAGAAAATGTGTTTATGCTTCCAAAGAGCAGCCTCTTCCAAGAAAAACAAAGTACCAAAACGTAAATGAAATATCCCATAATACTTTATAAGTGATTCTTCTCTATTTAACAAGGTTAAATGAGCCTCACTTGAATGATTCTATTGACATATTTATGATTTGTATTAGTGGACTTTGTCTTTCTCTGCAGAGTCCACTAATGATGACAGGGAAATTCAATATACATGCACTACCCCATCAGCAAAATACATCAAACCCAGCTATCAAAAGATCTCTGATGGTTCTGATCCTTAAATTGTATCCCAAAAGTCTAAGGCCTGCCTGTGCAACTCCATCAGATTTTTAAGTTTGTAAATGCATTAGAAGAGCAAATGCTGAGAGGTTTACTCAGCTTCCTCATGCCAAATTGATTATATCAGACATTTAAGTCCACTGCTTAAGTTGTAGTTCATAACTACTTCAGAAACAGCACAAACACTGATCAATAACTTACAGAGGTTCCTTTCTTCAAAGCAGAACGTTATTCTGTAAAAGGCAAGAACTTTGGATATTGTCACAAATTTCTGAATTAGTGATTAGGGATTTGCTGAAGACCTGTCTGGAGAACCAGTGTTGTCCTTGCAGACCCTTGCAATTAAACTACTGCAAGACTCCTTGGAGACAGAAAATGAGCCAAACGCCTCTTCCTGTGCATGTAATGTGAGACCTTCAGAAGCAAATACATGTAAAAAGCTGAAATGCATTTGACTGCAAATCCAAATACAGCATATGATCAACTCAACAGATCCCCTAAGAAAGTGTCTTTCTCCCAGGCTTTGAACCTTCTCCTTGGCAAGGTAAGGAGCTCATCTCAGACTCAGAGAGGGGCCACTGTTTTAAGAAGAGTGAACAGTGAATGTTCAAAGGATAAAATAAGCAGGAAACCAAAGAACTGCTCCAAGGAAGCACCTCTTCCCATGTCATTTGCTGTTTCATTGCTCTCTTCAATCCTTTTAGGCCAGGTCTGCACAAAATGAGCCCACAGGCCGAGTGTATCTTGCAGCCACCAGTAAGACTATACTGTATTATGTTATAAATGATATTTCAAGAACACTGAATAATTTATATCAAGTATCACTTGTACTTCCAAATGCTAAGACATCAGAAGGCACTATTCCAGGATTAGAAATAATCACTGCATAAGTTGGAAAGAGCTGTTCCCCTTAGGTAAAATATTAGCTACCAAAAATATAAGTGAGATTTTCGAGTTCCTCCAAATGTTTTCAACTTGCAAAGTCAGAACCAGAAAAGCTCATGCTATGAAGTCAATAGTGAAGCTCACGGTGCAACCATTCCAATATTTAATTGGTCTTCAATGACTACATACATATATATAGACGATGATGATGATAAAAAGTCAGTATTAGGAAAACTTATGGAAAACCTGGGCTAACAAAATTATTCAATAAAAAATACTGCATCTGGGAGACAGAATTCACTCTAGAGGGAAACATTCTCATCTGGCAGGAGGGGAAATATGGTCAATTCTTGGATAAAAAGATTTTACACAGCATACACTTAGTATCAAGACTGTAAAATATTTTTCATTCCTTGCACACTAGACCTCCTAGCTCCAATATTTATGCAGGAAAGATGTTTTGCATACTTTTCTTGGTATGGAACTCCAGAGCAGACTTTTGATTTAGTTAAAAAATCATTTCCCATTTAAAGCAACAAGATGCTTTAAAGGATGGAATTATTAAATGAAATTTTCTAGCATCTTTTTGTTCCTATTTCTTTCCATGGTCTTATTCAAGATCCATGAACTTTTTTTTATTGATACACCCAATTTTAGGGATCAAGAAAATACATTATACCCCCCTCCCCAAAAAAAGTCCCTATCTCTACATAAGATCTTCATTTCCAACACTGCCTTAAACAAACTTTTACACTAGAATGGCTGACTGCATAATTACCATTTAATTATCAGATGAAACAGATCAGACACCTCAGAGGCCCTTTCTTTGATAGCCTTGCTGATTTAATAGCAATGCATCCTCCCCAGCTGCCATGTGACGTGTGAAAGCTGCTGGAGTAGAACTCCACAGTGGTAGCACCTTCGGGTTCTGACACAAACACAGCTTTAATCTATTCATTTATACAGCACAGAGCTTGTTAAAACAGTTTGGTGTTTTGAGTTGGTATAAATTTAACTCATGGTGCAATTTTTAAAATTACAATTTCCCCCAGTAGATTGCTTCAAAGCATAGTGGTAAATTTATAAGATTCCTGCTGAACTCCTGCACTAATAAAATAAATATTTAATTGGAAATCATTTTGCCATTTCTTTCTCTTCTCAAAAATCAATGCACATTTAGGACTGTGATTCAGTGAACTCAATTATATTTCTTAGTGGAAGTACCCATGAGGACTATTACCATGCTCTGCTCTCTTTCTGATAATTACAGTTGTTACACATGGAAACCCAACACATGACCAAGTCAGGCTGCAGGTCAGATGCCAAGAATACATAAATATTTGTCAGTAATTCATTAATATACTTCTCAGCTAGACAACCATTTCTTCATCTTTGGTTCCTAGTGAAATGTGCTTCAACCAACACTGTGTTTCCCAAAGATATTTGTTACAAAAACACTCCTCAGGAGCAGTTGTTAACCAACCCAGCCATCAGCACTCATGGGCTTCCCCCTGAAATTCTGAATGCTGACAGAGAATTGACCCAAACTTCACAACTTCATGGACTTCAATCCCTGACTTGATAAATTTCAAAAGCTGCCTGTTAACACAGGGCACACCATGACAAACACAATTAAATCTGAAATCCCGAGTTGCTAATCCCCAGCAATGGGTTAGATCTTGAAAACAACAAACTGGATGGAAGGCCAGTGCCCTGGCCCATGAGTCCTTAACCATCAATAAGCATAAATATAATTCTGAAAATATTGCAGACAAGTTTCCCCTAAAATGAAGAAGATATGGAAAAAATTTGCAATATTTCTGTAACAACTCTGCTTAAACATTTTAAGAAAACATCATGTAATGCAAAACCATCCACTGGGAGAATGTTCAAAGAGGTGATCTGAGATACTAAGAGTCAAAATTAGGCTTGTAAAATCAGTATTCAAATTATTCTTCTTCAGTGTAACCTTCCCAATGGCATGGAATAGTAAACATGATCCAGTCACAGGCATTCAGTGATAAATAATAAACCAGACACATAAAATACCACAACACAGCACAGATTTGGGACCTGAATATGCACTTTTGAGACATGATCAAAACAACAGCAGAGTTAGAGCCAGGGAAACCACAGAAACAAAGAGGAGCTGGTTAAAATGCCCTTGACACCACACAGCAAGGATATCAACGTCCATCTTATTTAAAGCCAGGTAACAGCCTAAGAGCAGTACCTGCCCCTGAAGCCAATAATCTTTGTATGTATAACCAAGACCACACACTTTCACCTAAGAATGATAAACATGTAATAAAAAAAATACAGTTTTCAGTGATCAGAATTGTCTGAAATGCACTGCTTAAGCACTTGAACAAAGCATAACCTGAGATTCAAAACAAATGGGCACTTAAAAAAAAAAGAAACAAACACAAATCCAATAGGTATAGGGGGGGAAAAAGGAGGAAGAGAAAGGGAATATGCACTTCTTTAAAATGTAATAGCTTCTAAAATAGTATCTTATATTACTAACCATGTAATGTAATTCTAATGGAGTTTCTATTCTAAGGGCTTTTTATTCAAAAAATAAAAATAAATCCGTATTTTTCAGAAGATAAAGGTAAAATTAAAGAGAAGAATATCAGAGTAGACAAGTTACCCACTGAGTTGTATCCCAGCAACCCACCATGTCCACCAGATCTGAATCTAAGTTTGTATTCATCTTCTTTTAAGAGTCAGTAGCACCTCAACAAAAAACTGGAATTTGGGCTGCATCTGTGCTGTCTTCTCCATCTGGAGGAGAGGAGCAGGAGCTACTTGTTTACTTCTCCAGAGGTTGAAGTACAGGCAAACACAATTCCTGTCTTTCTCAGGACCCTCAGTCTCTCTCTCACTCAACAAACATCATCTAGGGTAATAAGCTTTTCCAGAATAAGACTGCTTCTCCCTCTCCAACCTTTCCTTTTCAATCCTAAATTTCAATTACAAAACACTTCTTTCTCAAGTACTTCTGGAGAACATAATTTAATTTTTAGAGATGACAAGCCATTCAGTTGCTAGGGACTGAAAACCATTCAAATATATTGCTTTGAAGTCTACTACATTCAAGGCTGACCCAACTCTTGCTAAAGGCAATTAACCATATGAACTACATTTGCAAGACAGTCCTGTATCACGAAATATCTGAAATATTGCATCACTACCTCTACAGTGAGCACAGAAGAGAGGAGGCTGCCTAATATTCTTGATCTGTTTGATAAATCATCTATCTTCACAATAAAAAATTTAAAAGCTAAGAAACTTTTCTCTTTGAAAAATGGTTTCATTTGACGGAAAATAATGGAAGTGCATAAAGAATTCATGTCTCCAGGTTCTGCTGCTTCCCTATCCCTTAAAGCTAAATTCTCTCTTTCTAGAACCCAAACAAGTCAAGGAAGAAAGTAAAGAAATTGTCAATTAATTTTTGAGTCAGAAACTTGATAGTTGCTCGAAGCAGCCATCCCTACCAATTTTATTAATCTCCAAATTCAACATGTGCTCTGTGTGGCGTTATGAATCACTTTGTTATTTTCCAAAGCAGCTCAGATTTAATCACCATTTCACAAAACAGAAAAGTAACAGGATGTTCTTCATCCCTCACCAGTGTCTGTGGAAGTGGGCTTGGCACAGAGGCAAACACTGCCTGTGAGCTTTTCTGTGTGACTCAGGATGGCAGCTGCTGTGAGGTGAAACACTGAGCAGGGCAGCCCTTACCAAAGGCGCTGAATGAAAATTTGAGAAGGTTAATAACTCGCAATGCCCAAACTTCCCTCTTTCCATCTGTCAAATAAACAAAAGTTTGCGTGGAATAAGGAGGAAACCAGGGTTACCCCTGTATTGCTGCAGCTGAAAACAGTGGGACATGAAGCATTAGGTTTTGTTCTTCCACTTGGAGCTGACCACGCCTGGAAATGAACACAGCAAGATTAACAAATATTTCATGTACAGAAAACTACAGTCACATTGGGCATCTCATCATAGCAATCAAAGGCAAAAAACATTCCAGGTTATCTGAGCCAAGGGGAATGTCTTCTAAGGGGGAAAACCAAATATTCCTTGCAATCATTAATACTGTTAGCAAATGAAATTCTGAACTTATAGAAGAAAGAGTAAAAATCCTACAAAACCACCTCTGAGACCAGGGGATTTGTCCCTATCTACTGGAGTTCTGAACAATCTTGCTTGGGTTTTTGTTGGTTTTTTTTTTAATAGATGAAGCTAAAAGGAGGAAATTCAACAAAACCACATGTAATTGCTTCTAAACTTCAAGATCCTAAGTACCATCTTCTGTATTTCTTTTATCTCTATACCTATCTAGCACAGTCATATTCACCTAAAATTGGAGGAATTCTATACCGTGTTCTACTCTATCAACACTTAGAAAAATAAATTCTCTCCTGAAAATCTCAAAGCTCAAGATCATGGATCTTACTAAGGCTTGGGAACACAATGTCAATAATCCCAATGAAAACAAAACAAATTACATCAGTCATTTAAAGTTCTAATTTCTATTTAATTTCTAATTCTTCATCCTAAATCAGAATTACTCAAACCAAGCGCAGCCCTCAGAAACCTAAGTGCAACGTGGCGACAGAAAAGTTAAGTGCCCTACCAGCACCAGAACTAGAACCTGAATTCAGATTTTCCTAAAGCCATGCACGAATTCTTCCCAGCTATTGATGTTGTCCTACGTCAAAGGATTTCAATTGATCGCAGTAAAGATAACGAATACCAAATATCTCCCAAACAGAGCCCCTTTATCAACATCTTCTGCTGACCCAGGGCCTTGACATTCCTTATCCTAATTTCATCAGCATCACAAGACAGACACAGAAGCACGTCAAGGCAAAAATCAATTCTGATTGAAGTTACAGAAGTGAAATCAAGGCAGATACATTCCTGGAGCAGGGGAGCGACACAGAATCATTAATGGGATACATTTTATTAACTTCCCTCCATCTTACCTAACCTAGTGAAATCACTGTATACACACAGAGAAAGAGCTGAGAAAACAGATTGTAAATGTTTAGGTCTAAAAGGTGTCTTTGCACTGTGTAGTAACTAGTATTTTTTGCAGTTTTACCTGCCAGCAAATGTGAAGTCCAGGGCACCAGGAAAGGGGAAGAACCATTTCCATTCCTTCCTAATTGGACCCCGGAGATTGACACGTATAAACCAAAGATCAAATCTGCTTCCTTTTGGAATGAAACTGCTTTGTAACTGTGAAACTGCCTGTAAGGGACAGGTAGCAATATCATTTCTTAAGCTAACTGCAAAATGTATCACCTGAATGACAGTTAAATAGATTCATACAAGCAAAGGTCAGCTCCTCATGTGACCTCTACTGTTCTTGAATAACCTTATACCTGTATGAGAAATTAAAACAAACAAACACAGCTGAATACCAGAAGCTCCAGAAAATTCAATTCTTTCCCTTCAAAAGTGTATTTTCTCCAACGATTTCTGAGTGTTTCAAACGCTGATAGTGTAGGACACTCCTTCTGAATAAAATCAGTGTTGCATCATTATCTGCCATAAGCACCCTTGCTCCCTGTGCCAAGCAGGGAGGGAACTGACTGTAGTGCACAAGAGTGCAAGCCTGGTTCTATAACCCTTGTCCCTCAGCAACCCCAGCTCTCCTGAGAGCTTTTACTTGGTCTGCAACTGAGAAAATTCTTTTGGAAGCACTACATCCTCTCAAAGAAATTTCCTATCACATATTTTTTAGCAAGACCCACAGTTTGTGACCTTGCTTTAAACCACAGAATCTGCAAGCTTACATTTATACATTTGTATGAGATTTCCAAACCAATTTGTTAGTCCTGCAGCTTCTTTGCAACCCAGTTGTGCAATCTGTTTTCCCACGTGTCCTCTCCTATGTAGGGCAGGATGACAGAACATCACCTCCCTGTTTGTGAGGCGGTTTGCTGCCAGGTTTGATGGGTTTTACCCTGGATGATCCCCTTAAGAGTCTGTTTCCACTCATGTTTAGCACTGACATCACTGGATTCCACCCCTTCTTTCCAACTGGGAGCGTGCCTGCTTTCTCCAATTATATGAAAGTCACTGAGTCCTCAGGCCCAGCTACGTTTTTAAGACTGCCACTGGAAGAAAGGCTGATGGTGCTCAGCTCTGCACAGCAGCGCAGTAAAACCAAGAATGCACAAAGGCAAAACAAGCGTCAAAACAACTCCCACCACTAAAAGCACCCAAGTCATCTGCCCATATGATGAATAAAAAACCCTTTAGCTTTTGCTCATCTTAGGAACACGGAGCTTGGCCAATGCCCATGAGGATAGCAAAGACACTGGGACTGGAGAGCAGCTCTTCACACAAAGTCTGTTTCAAGGACTTGACAACAGGACTTTGTGACACACAGGACACAGAAACCTTCCCAGGATTAACCTGTAGACCCAACAGATGAACTGTTAGCAAATCGTCTGCTACTCAGAACTTCTCTGTATGTCTTCCCTACTTCCCATCCACATCCCCAAATGCCATACAAGGCTGCAGTAGCTGTTGAGAGAAGGCAAGACAACAATCCTTTAGTAGTTCTTCCTCAAATCATCTACCTGAAGTTCCTCTCCATGCCAGGCACTGGAATGAGAAGTATAGCAGGCTCAGAAAAGAACACAGGAACATGCCCTTTAAACAAGGGATGTGCGTTTGATCATGAAAAATTGATTTCATCAGTATTAAGCACCATCTACCCTAATTTTTAAACAAACTTAACCCAGCCTATGGGGTGCTTTTTTATGTTGTCTAAGTCATACCATATTTAGCAAACCTTTTCTCCTCTGCTACAGAAATCGGTTTATTATTTTGACTCTGGTTTTTTTTTGCAAAAGCAAAATTTAGCAAGGTTTTTTACTGCTCAGCTGAAACCTGCATTGCAGCAGGAAGCCTATGCAGAAAATGTGCACAGTACCCAGGCAGGGTAACAAATCAGCAGTGTGCCTCACGGTCACTGCAGAAGAGCATTTATTTCACAGTGAACTCTAAACACACCGGGGGGAGATATAAAGGGAAACTTCATATGCAGAAAGCTGTTTATTATGGTTTTAAGACAACACAGAAAGTCTGACTTCCCCATTTTACAACAGGGGAATACAAACTTCCAGCCACCTAAGAAGACCATCAGGGACATCATTCTGCTTGATAGTGTTCACTTCCTTAGCCCTCATAAATGGATTTTTGCTTATTCCTTCAGCTACAAGGGGTAGGGAGACATCCTCCAACACCACAGCAATCTCCAGGGACATACATGCTGTACCTAACCTGATCCATCAGACACCCATTTCACCTCCCTGTGTCATGCCCTGAAAAATATTCACAGCTCAGTTACAAACTACCAGCAGATTCTTACAGAGCAGTAAATGCAGTGACCAGTCTGTCTATATATTCTGTGGATAAAGTAACTTACCTAGTTTTAGACTGGCACACCTGAGCCTGCCAAACCTCAAATGTCTGTTGGCAAAATTTAAAAAAAAAAAAAATCTATATATCTATCTCAAAGCAAAGAAAAAAGAGGAAAACATTTGGTAACCTCAGGGAATCCAACTGCACTTTTTATCCAGCTTTCAAACCTTACTTTGAACTCTGGACTGCTGAGCTTTGTTACAAAAACCTCCGACGCAGTTTTTCCCAAAAAGAGAAAAAGTCCATGCAACAGACGTAGCATAGCCCTGCAAAAAATAACATCAGACATGGAAAGTTACACTGAACATCAGGTCAACCAGATACGTGGCAAAATAGGTTCTTCCTTGAGATTCAAGGCCTCACTAATGTATTCCAGACAACTGTCAGTAGTTAAAGCCATCTTACTTGCTGCTCGACGATACTTTCAAATTTTTTAAACTGCCACTCTCTGTAAAAATTTCCTCCTTGATCTCAAGAATTTTGTGCACTTAGAACTCAAGACAGGTTATTTCCTAGCATTCTCCTGTCCTTTTTATTTCTCTGTGGTACTCATTTGATAGAGGTTTCAAGTGGTAAAAATCCTTTCCAACCTCTGCCTGACCAATGAAAATGGTTACTCAAAGAAAGAGAGCAAACATAAGCTTGTCGGCACTGAAAAAAAAAGCGTTAATAACATTTACCTTTCTCTACCACCTACAAGGGAGAAGAAAAAAAGAGAAAGCAGGAAAAAGAAGATTCAATCCTCTAAGTCTTTCAGAGACCTTGAGAGGCCCTGCACAAAGTGAAGCTATTCCACCAACAGCCACCACTCTATGTAACTGTCCAACCCTCTCTTCTTACTCTATATTGTCCCAAATTGTTCCAGCTGATCAATCACTGGGTTAACTGCACCACCAAAATACATTAGGAGTAGCACCACATTCCTCAAAACCCACTAGCCCAAAACAAATAAAGTTACCCCTGCACAGGCAATAAGAAGTCAAACACATCTCAATTGATTCAGTGCATTACAGAATTAGAAATTCTGTGACTTTGAAATAGCTTTCACAAGTTAAACCACAACTGTGGAAATTATCCCACAGACCAGTAGGTCTAATACTGAGTTGGAGCAGCCAGCAATGCCCTCCTACACCTGCACATACAAAATTCAGAGCATGTTGTCGCTCTGAAAGACTTAGGTTGCATATAAACGTGTCAGCTACTATACAGCTAAACAATCCAGTTTTTTGGCAGAAGCATCAGTTACCTTTTCATTTATCAAAGCCTGATGTGTGCAGATGGAGAACAAGCTCATGACAGTAAAATCATTTTCCCAAAGCCACAAAGAAGGCTTGGGCCATGCCCAGGATTAGAACAGTCCCTGGAGCTAATTCTTGGCCCAGGCTCTGCAAACCTAGCAGGCTCTGAGTTGCTGTTAATTCACCTTTTTCCCCCAGCGTTTAAAAATGCCTGTAAGAGTCAAGACAGACTGCCTTAAGCAAATATTTCCTCACAAAAGTGAGAAACAACTTACTACCAAAACACCAAGGAAATGCTAAACAGAGCCTGGGAACACCTCATCTAGTACAAGTTCATCCTGCCATTTGCCATCCGCTTCAGGGACTGATGCTTATTTATTTCAAATTGAAATAAACCCATGGAAGTCAACAAATCTATAGCCTCCAGCTGAAGATCTGTCCCTATAAATTACCTTTAGTGTATTGAGGTGATTTCAAGTCTAAAGATTCCATAAGCCATTAAACATCACTTGCAACATTATCCCTTAAATCACAGCCTTGTTTTCATCCACCAGATGTTTCTCAGCAGGCAAATGTACACACAATAACCCACTGAGTATCTCTTAGTGGGAGAGTAACAGGAAATTTCCCTTTGAGTAGGGTTTGCTCAAGTGGCAGGACCCAAAATACAAATATTGAATCCTTTTCCTGCCCACTTCTCAGCATCAGATAGTTGTGGGTTTGGTTTTTTGACACATTCACAGGCAGTAACTACGGGTTTCCCACAGTCAGAGCTCATATGGTAAAGGGCACATAACTATGATTTCTACCTCTTTAACTAAAAATCTTAATAATTTGATTTGCTGACTAATTTTTTCATGGCTAGAGAGGATTGTTAAACAGTCTCTCCTTTTCTTGTTGCAGGCAATTACGCACAGAAATATCAAGTCATGCCAAATGAAAAGGAGACACAGTTTACTATTAGTTTTTAATGTGCCACAAAAATGAGCAGATGAATTGGCTCTTTTGGGTACCATTAGTTCCACATAGTTAGGCATTATAGCCTGATATATGTTAGCCTCAGCAGCAAGTCAGAGAATAGTGATGTCTATCAATTTGGGAGGTACACAATAATCCCCTGGGCATACACACAGCCCTGTTTTACACAACAAGCTGAGACTGATGCCTTACATCTGTCTTCCTTACTCCTGGCAGTACGCTCCAGCACACATGCAAATTGATCCCCATAAACCAGTGCTGTACAGGCTGTCTCGAGCTGCTGAGCAGTTTTCCCACAGCCCCTGAGCCATGCATTTAGGAAGTGATGTGCCACCACTGCAATCAGCATCAGTTTTGTCTCTGGCTTCCATGCTGTTGGCCAGGTCTGATGCTGGGTGCTTGGCTCTGCCCTGTGCTTCCCATGGACCTGTTAGCAACAATTAATTCACGCTAAATGGGAATTTAACATCAACATTTCAAGTAGACCTTTAAGTATCATTCCCTACCAGAATGGGAATGCATGGAGTTACTTTTTTTTCCCAACTATGCATCCTTGCTGACACTGCAGCTTGCATTTTCATCCTATTAAAGCTCCCACTGAACAATAATAAATCTTTCTTCCAATTTTTTTCTTTTCAGAGCCTAGGGAAATACTGTCATTCTTTGGCCATTAAAATGTTTCACTAAAGAATGTGATCTGTGGATGATGCACTCAAATGTGTATTTTCTTCACTTTGATGTATTGAAATGATACATTGTACTTAACAGTTCCTTGAAGCAAAATCTTTAATAGGAGAAGATAAACAACTCTCCTATCTGATGAGAAAACTCCATTTAGGATTCAGCCAAAGATCCTGCTCTGCAGTAGATGTTACTCATTCTCAGCATCACACCTGGCACAAAAATGGCTCAGAGATCTCTCCAGAAAGGAGAGCTTGTGGTGCAAGTGCCAAAAGCCACTTATCCTGCAACAGTTCCTGGAAGGCAGATGCCTCTTGTCTACCTATTTTTATGGTATCTGTCAGACTATCCCACTTCCTCTGCAGTTCTTCTGTCTAGCAAAATACCAGCTGGTTATTCCTGGTCACTCTTCTTTGAATAAGCACTGACTAATCTGCTTCTTTGAACTCTGAAGATAAGCTTCTCTGCCCCTTTTTCTGCAATACCCACAGAAAAAAAAAAAAAAAAGAACAGTAATGGAAGTCATACATGAAAGTCAGAAGAGATACACAGGAGCTCTTGATGGTTTTTCTGAAGAAGACTGGTTTGCAAATGAAGGCTAATGTCCACGAAAAGTTATCTTGTCTTTCCCAATCCCCAGACTTTTTGTTTCAGTCTTTACCAAAGACTGTGACAAAGTTCATTCGAACCAAACTAATTCCACCAGGTTGTACCACCCGTTTCGTACAACATATCAAAGTTCTCCAATCTTTAGATTTATCAAACTGGATTTTTCACACGGTGTTAATATGCTTCTTCTCACAAAGTGTCATGGCATGTGACCAACAGGAGCACCCAGGACATGAGGTTTATGCTCTTGCTCTTGGTATTTTCAGAAACCAAAGTGTCCTTCAGCTGGGTTATTGGTGGTGTCAGCAGGGGTGGTGCCACCCATTCACACAACCTCTTATTTTGTTTTATCATTCTCTGCTATTTTCTCTGCTACCACTCTGTGTATCCTCCCCCCAGCTCCCATTTTTCATGGAGCACCACCATGGTTTGACATCCAGCTTCAAGGTATGGAGGTGCTGGGAGCTCGAATTCAGGGTAAAGAACACGTTATTTATGAGATTATTTTACTAAGTCCTCCTACAGTGCAGTTTTAATAAAATGAGTCATTTACAAATAATATTCTGTACTGAGAAAGTATTAAAATCTAACATTTCTACTTTCAATGAAAGGAACTCCAACACTGTTACTGAAAAATCACAGAAAAGTGCCAAAAAGGAAACACCAAGCACTATCAACCTCCCCAGCCAAGCAAAAGTTACAAATGTTACTTTAAAATTAACTGTACAAGTTTGCATTTTGTTGCATATTAAGTTAAAAAACATGAATATTTTAAGATTTCTGGCAGAAGAAAACCTAAGAAGAAAGCTGTGCACTGATTTTCATTGCTTTCACTGCTGCCCGTGAAGTTTGAATCCAGTAGTGCTTTAAAAAACTCACAAAATTCAAACAACAAAGTGAAACGACACAATGAATATTAAACATACCTTTCCTGTCATTAATATTGATTTTTCAGATCCAGATACAAAGAATTACAAGTCCACCTTTGCCAATAAGCAAAGAAGCATTTTTAAATTGGGAGAGCAGAGAAAATATGAAATGATCTATGAAAACCAAATTCTATTGGTGTATCAGGCATTTGTAAAGAAATCTGTTAATACATTCATGTCGTTGCACAGGCCTGCAACAGCCGAGGCACCACTTTGTGGAACTGATACTACAGCATTGAGTGAAAATACATTTGATTTTTCAGACTGCAGGGATGGTCCTTCAAAGGGCACATGCACACCCACTTATGTGATGCAGCAAATACAGCAAGAGCAACAACTGAGACTTGTGCTAGAGGACCATTTATTTTCAGTTTTTTATATAAAATTCAAGCAGATTTTTTATGGGTAACAGTTAACACCAATCACATACAATAAATTTAATATTACTTTTTTTTTTTCCCCTAACTACTTCCATCTGCTTTTAGTCAAGACACACATTTTTCACTCAGTACAAGGGCACATTGCTCCCACATCACCCAGTTTTCATCAAGTGGCCTGCCTAAAACCCTCCCCATTCAGTGCTAAATTCTTTTCCCAGAAGAAAAATCAACCCTCTACCTACACCTGTCTGTAATGGCACAGTAGAATTCCCTCAGGGATAGGAGTAGGGTCCATGACATCCATACAATTACTTAACAATAATTACACATAGTTATTTGCACTTTTTTGTATATTACACCTTGCTACACAGCTGTATTCTCATCGTTGGGACCTCTGAACCATCAAATACAGAGTTGCCTTTGGCAGAATCCAAGCAGGGATCTGATGGAAAAACTGAAGACCAAATTTCAAGTGTCTAAAACCTCCTGCTATAATTTAAATATAACATATATTACCCATGTTACATAACACAGATGTCAATTAATTTGAAAGACACTACCATTCTTACTGGTCTAAATGTTGCACAGACACATTTCAATCTTTCCCACACAAAATAAACCCCAACAAAACCTTGGAAAGGAAAAATAAAACAACAAAGGAAAGAGCTGTGATTGTCATTATTACACTAATAAGCCTAGACAATGTACTTGCACATTTTTCACTCTTCATGAAGTGGTGTTATAGTGCTGGCTTTCCCTCATCAGCAGCATCACTCTGTTTTAATTTCAAAATTCTTTGGGATCATCTTCTCTCATGAGAAAAGAATAACTAAGAATAAGCAATTATTAAATTGCAACTTTCTAATGCAAAAATACAACAGACTAGCGTGTTTTAAAGGTTAGCATTTAAACACAAACTCAACTGTTCTAACAAACTTCCACCACAGCAACGATTTTTTAATTGTTTGCTGCTCAAATACATTATATCATTATCTAGCCTGTTCTAGATTTCACAGACTTCTACCATCATTTTCCCTGCCAGCTAAGGAAAAGATTTCATGAAGTGTGAAGCACTGCAGATTTTAGACCCACACTTCTGCTCAACAGCTATCAGTCCTGAACCTGACATCCATATGTTATTTTCTCCTCCCAAGAAAGTCACTTAGAGCTCTGTATGCCTGGAAAAAAGAAAAAAATAGACAGGCCCTTACTGGCCTCTCATTTCATTTCCAGTGAATGAAAATTGCATTTTGTCATCATTAAGTGCAGACTGATCTATACAAAAGGCTGTCTTCTGCCAGAGCTGCGCAGGCAATGGATTTTTTTTGTCCTTTAGATTTTCTGTGTAACATGGTTAGGACCAAACTCTATTTTCACCTGTAGTGGTGAAGCTGTAACAAGGATGTGAGGGAAGCACAAGAGTCACCAATACCAGACCTCCACCCTGGGAATTTGAGTTCCATACTTCATTAACGCTTCTGTGAGGCTACAGCCCTGGAGCATCTGTCTTTTTGTAACTGATGTAATTAAACACCCTGAGAAACATGCAAAATGAGGGATCTGCATACTGCCATGGAGGAGATTTATTCTGTGTTTAGTTTTAACTTGGTTTTAAGTGTTTGCATGGAATTGTGTCTTGAAATGTAACTTTCTGAATAAACGTAATGTGCTCTACCCAAGAGAAAAAATACCTAAAAAAAATTTCTTCTCAGGTCTTTAGGAGTGAGAGATGCAATTCTGTATAATTCCTGGAAGAGAAAACACAAAGACCAAGAATTTTCCCATTTCCTGTGGTTCCTGGAGAGTTCTGTTTAGGTTCCCAGATGAGACACTCTAACCCCAGCCTGAGTGCTGAATGTCCATCATTTGTCTAAAATAAGTGACCTTTAAAGAATCAAATATCCAAACTAAAGAGCCTCAGAGCCATGAACCTTCCCCTACATTTTTTTTTACTAGTGTTATTATGATTCACAGCTGTGCCCAGGGTATACTAAGTATTGTGCAAACATCAGGGAAAGCCTGCATATATTTATTTTTACAAGCATGAATGGGAATGGGCCACAGAGAAAATTATATACTCATCAAGACATTAATATAGTCACTCCCCATCTCAGTTGTCTGAGATTACATGAGTACATCCACATGTGAGCATCCCAAGGACAACAACTTCACTGTTTGTTCCAAGTAACTTCATCTGCATCCACCAGAGAAGAGGAAAACCAGTAGTTATGTCCTATAGCCAACCCATGTGAGACTTTATGACTCAGTGTAGTCATTCCAATGAAAAAAGTGGGCCTGGATACACGATTTCTAAGTTTGTTGGCATTTCTAAGTGTTAGAATCTGAATTAGCATAAGGCATTAATCCGAAATTTGTAAGCATTTACACCACACATTTCAAACAAAATGCCTCTCAGTATGTGGAAGCTCACTATGATAAATCGTTTTCCAGCAATTCATTCCAAAACACAAACAATTTTTTATATAAAATCAGAATGTCAGTGCCTGCATTTACATTTAATATCCTATCTGTCGGCCAATAGCTAATCCTGTAAAATACTCCCACTCACAGAATTCTACCTACTGAGTTTCCACCTGAGATTTGATCCAGATAAATGGAATTCACCTCCTCTAAATACCAGCACCTCTTACTACACCAGACTGAACACTCACCAGGATGTGACTTTTTGCTGCACTCAGTTATCTCTGTACGGCTGAACCTTACCTGTGCCTGTGGTGAGCTCAGGGGGGATCTCCAGAGAAGCCTGGGGACAGATGTGACCTGCCCAGGGCTGGTGCAGACCTGCCCTGGCCACGCTGGGCCAGGCTGGCTGCAGCCCCTCACAAAGCTCACATTTACAAACCCACACATTCTAAATATTCCCTCAGTCCCCGACTACAAAGAAAGCCTTCAGTGCAGAATTTGGTCTATACATTGTTTTGATGTATTGATAGGACTCCCCCATTCACTGTGAAACAATTTTGGCTAATCAGATCAGGAAGATGAATGAACATTGCTTTCTGTGAATCACAAGTCTACACTGGACAAAAAAAATAGCAGACAGAACGAGCTTGTCTTCTGCTTTGACAATATTAGCAGAGATTAGCTGCCTGAGCAGAAACTGAACTGCAACAGCAGAAGCTATATTTGTATATTTTTCAAAATTATGCTTTAGTAACATAAATGTCAAGAAACTAAGAATAATGGGTTTCAAAACACCGGAGTTCTATTCCACCTGTTCTCTGTTATGATTCTTAAACTAGGCTCAGTATGAACACACAATACTGCAGCCACAGAAAAAAATAATAGCTGTTATTATGAAATTACTGCAGCCTATACTACACAGATACACCCTACCAAAAAAAAATGTTTTTATTCTGTTATCATTCTTTCCTCTGTTATCATTCTTTTCTTATATTACTGAAATCCAGAAATAATTATATTAGAATTATTATTCTGGCACTTACTTGGGGTGCTAAGGAATAATTTAATGTTCATTTTAATAACTTTTATCATGCTCAGACTCTGTTTATTGCCATATATTTATAACAAAGTAAATCCACTCTCGATGAGAATTCTACAAGCATGCAGATTTCAGGCAGCATTGAAGTGGAGAGCAAACTGAATTTATTCACCAGGCATTGATTAGCATTTGATCATGAAAGTATTGCACAAAACAACGGTGCCAGAATATTTTAGAGAGCACCAAATTTTCAGCCACTGAAGATGGTACAGGGGTTCCCACTGACCTCAAGGATCTCACACATTTAAGTCTAGTGAGATTTTACTGAAGCCTTGTGCAATTTCATGGTGGAGAGCAATATCTGCAACAGCTCTCAGAGCCATGAGACCACAGTGGTTACCACAGAGTGCAGAAGCTGCATCAGAGACAGCAGCTGGAACTTCCAAATGGTCTTTTACAGCATTTATGCAGTGAAATTAAGTTTATTAAGTCCCTGACAGTAAGAGATCTGTTCTTTCAGCTAAGTGGAAAAGCTGATTTCATGGTCTAAGTCCTACTTGTCAATATTAGTGAATGAAAGGCGACAACTTCATTTTCCCTTAAGGAGTCATTCTGCTCCACATCCAGACCAGCCTTCTCTGAAAGGGTGGTCAGGCACTGGAAAAGGCTGCACAGGGCAGTGGTGGAATCATCATCTCTGGAAGTGTTCAAAAACCTGAGAACGTGGCTCTTAGGGACACTGTTTAGTCATGAATCTGGCAGTGCTGGGTTAACAATTCAACTCGACCTTAGAGGTCTTTTCCAACCATGAAGTTCTATGATTCTATGATCTCAAACCGCATTTGCCATAAACATTACCTAACAAGGAAACTCCTCTATGCATTCAGATCAACATGAGATTTTTCAGTCTCCTTCAAAGTCTCCCAAGTGTTCAGAGTTCAACTAGGGCAGCATCATAATCCCACCAAAAGAAGAAACCTCATGCCAGTCAAGATAAGCCATTCCAACTGACTCTAATGCTGGAAAAATATATTGCTGGAGTCAACTAGAACAGCCTTGAAAGAAAAGATGGGGAGTGGACCATAAAAAAGGAAAGGAAGCCTACTTAAAAACATTTGGTTGGAAAAGGAGGCTCCTGAACCTCTTCCCTACTCTCCAACCAGGCATCACTCCCCTTAGCATTTTTCCTACAGTTATCAAAACACTGTCAGAAAACTCTGTTCCCTGGCCTAGTATCTTGACTATATCATGTGGGATACACTTGCAAGAAAGCATTCTGAAGCCTAGAAGGAGATAAAACAGGAATTTAAATGAGGAATTTACAGGGGAGTCAGGAAGAGCAGTGAGAATAGCTAGTGTAGCCTGACAATTACCACAACAGGTCCCCGTTTTTCACTGAACTGGAACATCAGGGCTGTATTTGTAACACTTCACCATTACAGACAGGAGGTACAATGGAAAGAGGATGCTTTAAATAGCAGTTGTTTGCAAAGAATTGTCAGTGTCAGATACCCCAAAGTGACAACTAGACGTTTATATCAAACAGGCAGCAAACTCTGGTCACCTGGCATCTCTCCCACCTCATGGGTTGGCTAGAGGAACCCGCTAAAAGCACAGCACTGAGGAAGAGAGCAGCCAGTGTCAAACAATAAAATGAGCAGAACTTCTGAAATTGCATGGGGACAACAAAGTGATCCCAGAAGTCACCGTGTTTTCCTCAAAGATTGAAAATTTTTAATAGTGAACACTTGAAAAGCCCTGGCAATGCTTTTGTGGCATGTAAGTGAACTGCCAACTACCTATTAAGAGATTCCATTCAGATTTAATATGTATCTGTGTCCTGATTCCTCCTTTATTCTTCATAAATTTAGTCTCAGCAAACCATGGGGAAAGATACA
Source organism: Chamaea fasciata (assembly GCF_029207755.1). NCBI lineage: Eukaryota > Metazoa > Chordata > Aves > Passeriformes > Sylviidae > Chamaea > Chamaea fasciata. The sequence continues at coordinate 32,614,731 of NW_027094093.1, forward strand.
TGCCAAAAACATATAATTAGTCTGCTACTGACTTCAGCAGTTCAGTGCCTCCAGCTGAATATGCAGCCACAGTAGATCCAGACAGGGACTACATTCTTTGCTGTTGTTTGTTTCTCTAAACACTACCAGAAAAGTAGCCAAAAATAAGGAAAGAAAAAAAGAATATAGCCCGAACAATCCTTAAAAATTGTTTTAAAGGATCCTTTTAAAAGACACAGTTTTAGTTATCTATATTACACTTAATTCTTGCAACCCTGACAAATGAAAATGAAAAATAAAATTAAGCCATATCACAATATTCCTCAAAAGTATAGTGTTAATAGGTAACAAGGTTACTCCGTAACATGGTATTTACCTTTATGTTGCTTCAGTAGCAAAGACAGACCACTGTATTTCCATGAAGCAGAATAAAATGGAAACTTGTTTCACTCTCTTTTTAACATTCAAATTCTTTACAGTGTCAGATTCTGCTTTTAAGTGTTCCTCCTCTTTTTTCTTATTTCAGAACCAAGTTATTGTACCTGTGTTTCCATATAAATTGCTCTGAGTAATATATGTTGAGTTTTCAGAGACCATTTGGTCAGATTTTAATCACCTCTCCTGGGAGCTGACACCAACTTCCAGCAGCAGGTCATACAATGCAGATTAGAATAACAAAAGACATGCTGCTGTGATTCCAAAAAAAAAGAAAGAAAAAAAAAAAAGGAAAAAATAATACAAGACAGTCTTTATCAAGCTTAAGAATGATGTTTTGAGACTTCTTTGATGTCTCCTAGACAGAGCCTTCCTTTTGTTTGTATTAAAGCATAAATTCAATCACTTCTGATTTTTTTTCTTCTCTAAAACAGAGAATGTGCCACTGCAAAGATTTTGTTCCACATTCCATGTTTCTTTTTGTCTTTAATGTGTTATTTAATTGGCCAAGACAGAAAGCTTGCATTTTGCAAATTCACATTGAACTAAAATTTGTATTTACACAACATTGCATTTTTTTCCTCTTTTGAAATAAAAGAGATAGATTTCATTTTTCACCATATAAAAGTGTTTTGCTTTTAGTTTGTAATTTTTTAGCCCACTCAAGTTCTTTGTTTAAAGGTAAACTAGAAAAATGTCATGTCCCTGGTCTAAAAAGAAAATGGAATTTCTCTTTCAGATTAGCATTGTTTTAAGTTCTCTGTCAGTGTAACGCAGACAAATTATATATTTCTCCCTTACAATTCAATTATTCTTTATTATAGCATTCCCACTACAAATCCCAAGCAGATTAATTGTTGTATTTGACCTCTTTGGTAAAAGGCAACCCACCGCATAATGATTTTTACACTATTCTCCAAAATGAACCGTTCCACATGCATAAATGCTAGCAGGAATCAACATCTCCTGTTTCTTTCTCCGACCTTCAACAACCCCCTACTCTGCAGAAAAAACCAACAGTTTTACTAATTTATAAGCACCATGCAGACACAGGCAGTCTAGAGAGAAACCTCTTTAGCAGTTGCAAAGGAAAAAAGCATGAGAAAGCTTCCACAAAGAAAAGAAATTCTGAGAGACCAAAAGAAAAACACAAAGGAAGAGGTGTGAAGATTTAAAATATTCCCAATACTCACTGAAAGCAGCCACTGCAAGAGCCAGTGTGACAATAATGGAGACCCAGGAAACCCACAATGCCTTCTTTCTGTAGCTTTGAGCTTCATGAGGTTTTAGCCTCGTACTGCTTTCTAGTAAACCTGATAAGCAATAAGCAAAGAATGTGTGAACAATGCATTGCTCCTTTTAAACACACAGCTGTGCTAGTTTAGCCCTACAACACACATTTACATTCTTTATTACACACAAAAGCAGTACAGAATCAAACCCTGCTCACATTATTAAGGTTAAGTGAATGAGGCCACCAAACCAAACATGTGAGTAAGCAAGAAGAGCACACACAAGCTGTTTAGACTCCACACAGAAAGACCCACACATCAATCCCTTAAAAAAAGCACTGTGTTCCAGTTATGGAAATTCACAGATCATTATGATTTCCACCTGTACGTCTACACAAGAAATGTCTCAGTCCTATACTCCCTCTGATCAAAACTTATTTCAGAACTTGAGGATCCTGGGGCTAATTAACATAGGAGAAAGACTCCTGTTCCCCAGTCCCTGTGGAATAACCTCCCAATGCACAGGAACACACTGCACATTTTGATCACCAAAGCACAAGTGGGCATGCCTCAGAATCACAGCCACAGCAGCTGAAAAAGCCTCTTGAAGCCCCTTGTCCTTCATTTGAGGTAAGAACACATTCCCATCTAGAACTAACTGAAGAACCAATGCTGTCCTTGCTGCAGCCAGGGCACAAGGCTGTTGAGCACAAGGGAATGCTATTGCTTCTTCTCTTTTGTGATGCTTTCAGTCTGTGGAAGTCTTTTGTCCACTGATCTTAAATCACAGAGCATGCAGGTTAAACATAAATTAACAACATTCTTTGGTTTATATTCCCTCAGATTGAGTATTAAGCCACTTCTAAAATGCATTCAGAATTTTACACCTTCCCATTCTGTATATCCCATTCTGATTATTTTATGTTTAATCCATTCATCTAATTTGAAGCATAGATTCTTTTTCACTACCAAGTTTCAGTTCAAATCTGCTTAACTGGAGAGAAAACCTGATGGCTTTACATTTCTTAATGAGTTACTCCAGAAGATGTGGGTGGTTCCTCTCAGATGATGAGCACTTTTCAGAGGGATCTGCCTGCACTGAATGCATTGAACTGAGACACTGGTTTAACAGCACGATTTGGAGTAGCTGGTTTAAAGTCCTAGACAAAGGGTGGAGAACAGGGGCTCTGTCAGACTCAGCATCAGATTAAAACATAAGAGTTGAAACTGTTACTATCCTCACCTTCCTCAGTTTTCTCTCCCATGGCTATTGCCACTGGCAAGGCAGGGACATCTGATCTGGATGCAGTGATTCTCCTGAATCCACACCATGTTTAACCAAGTTTATTAACCTTTACAGATATTAATTTCAACTGACCGTAATATACTGGCTGAAAACTGCAATGGTTTTGAAATCAATTCAGAACTGAATCAGATATCTCTGCCTCGGGGGCAGCAATGTGTCAGCAGAGGGGCAGGCAACCAGGGGTGGTCAAATCTGAGCCATCAGATTTTATTCTGCCACTTGGAGTCCGTTAAAATTACTGGCTGTAATCCTAGCATAATTGGTGGGATACATGCTGTCTTGGAAAAACTCTTCATGCTTTTTACACCTCAGTTACAATAAAGCACAGAGAGTTTCTTTATGGGAGTTCAGAAAGCCACTCTGTGAATTTCATGCTTGTGCTGTATTTTTAGAAAATTTAAAATATTATCACACTTTGTGCTACACACTCGCCCCTTTATGAACGGAAAAGAATCCACAAACTTGCATGGACCAGGCCCTATATTGAAATTATGTCTATTTCTTATTACCTGCACTCTTTGTCTGTCTAATACATGAAAACTGATGGATGACAATTCCAAAAGGTTTGAGCCTTTTACAGATAGTGTTGCTCAGATATTTCTCACATGCCTGCTTTCATTTGTGTGAATATTTTTTTTTTCTTTCTCCACAAATGTTTGGCCTATCTTCTGCTACTATATATAACGATGTACAGTTTAATTGCTGTCTGGAATGAGGTAATTCAACAACACATCTTGAAACATAGGAGGGATTTCTACTAATAAAACCAAAGAGAAAACACATCTTCTCACATTTTGTGTATTCACCCCTCCTGTCCCCTCCCCAAACCAAAGGATTTTAAATTATGGTCCAAATCTTTTTGGAACGTAAAGCAAAGATTTGCTCAGCCAATTTTGGCTCTCAATATTTCAAACCTCAAAGAAACACAGATCAGAATAACAGATGTCCTCACCTGTTTCTTTCTTTAAAGACATTTTTAATCCATGGCTACAGCTCACTAGTGCCTGGGAAGTCCAACATACACAGTTGATACTTACAAATCAAACAATATCCTAATTAAACTGAGGGATGAATAATAAGCCCCAGAGCTAGTGCAGCACTCCTGATTACTATTCCCATGTCGAGCACGTGTCCAGTATGACAGAGACTGCGATCTTTACAAAACTCAACCACTTCTGCCGTGTGTGTGTGTGTGTTTCTGTGTCTCTCAAAATGGCTGGCATATTCTGGCTGTCAGCGATGTCATCCCTTCCTTCTGGAAATAATTCAAATTCATTTTCTGTATTTAAAATTTTCACTCCCAAGAAAGATCATATAATTCATATGAGTGTCCTGAGGCCAGCACAGAAAAATACAAACTCATTCACGTGACTACCGAGTCCATAGAATAAAAAATTAATTAGAAGCAACAACAGCTCATTAATTTACACACAAGAACAAAATTCACGAGGTAAACCTCCATATTTTTTCACTGACCATAAGTTTTAAGCATCCACAAGAAGGATGAAAGTTAATCTTTCAGTATGACCTGCACTGCTACAAAAATAAAAAGCTAGCACCTACAAATGAAATTTCTCCGCCCTGAAATTAACATACTGAGTAATTTTATTGCCAATAATTTATTTAACACATGGATATCCTTAAGGTATAAAAAAGATGATGAACTGGTTAAATTGACTGGATTTTTAATTTATCGTTCAGCATCTTCACATATTAACAGATTTTCTTCCCATAAAAAAATCAGAAGGAGAAAAAAAACCTGCCTAACAGTTGCAGAACACAAGCTTGGCATATTTGTGAAGTGATTCTAGGATATTCTTTACCATATGCTGACTTACCAGAAGTACTTTTCTATTTGGCTAAGGGATCATTTTAAAATGTCAAGTTAGAAACTGTGGAAGAGATAAGGCTAATAAAAAAAACTGTTCACCTAAGGATGTTAATTTAAGGGTCCCATCCACAAAATTATCACTGATTTTGGATCTGGCTCTTAAAGAGCAAATATCCTGTTCCAAAATTTAGGGTTAGTATTTATTTTTAGCAAACATGGAAGCATCATCTCTATAACTGGATCTGGTATGATTCATTGGAAAGGATTGTAGGAAAAAGTACAATCTAAAAGGACAGACTTCACATCTTCAAGAGGGACAACCTGCAAAAAAGCATACCAGATTTTCCTCTACAATGACTGTGAATTTTCCTGGTGTAGATGGAATCAGTAACTACAGGAAAGACTAAAAGAAAGGTACTGCAAGGGCCACAGAAAGAGCATGGAGGCATGGAAGAAAATCAAATCAGCAGCTTTACCTTCATCTCCCTCATAGAAACAAATAAGTTAGGTACAACACACACTGTATGGAATTACCCTTAATGCCAAAAGGGACAGCTTTCACCTTCAGCTCTGTCATACTGGGCACGAATGAAAATTTTCTGCAACCGAACTTCTCTTCGAACCACATTCAAAATTCCTCACTCGTGTAAAAGAGAGCTGAAGCCTCCGACTGCCCTCAGGCAGGCACAATGCCTGTCCTCAGCCGCTGGCAGTGACAGTGAGGGGACCCCTTGAAGAAGGGCTGTTCCCAGCCCCAGCAGGACTGGAACCTGTCAGGAAGGTGGTGAATGCTCTTCCCCCTCACTCCTCCACTTTGTGTCTACGATTTGTGAGCGGCCACGGGCGACGGGAAGCTCGGCAAAGTACAGGAGACAGAGGGGGTTACATGTACAGGGGTTATGGGGGAAGACTGAGAGCACAAAAGGGACTCCTGGATGCTAAAAGCAAAATGGGAAAGGCAACAGAGAGGCTAAGGGAAGCCAAGAGATGAAAAGATGATGAAAAGATTAAAGGATGGAGCCAAATTGTGTGGAAGAGGAGCCTGGAGGCGTTGTGGAGGACAGGGCAGTGGGGAGGGTTAAAATGGCAGCTGCCTTTGTGGGCGGCAGGTGAGTGAGCCCTGAACAGATGTCCGAGATGGGTGTGCTCGCACCAAAGCGTAACGCGGCTTGGAAGCAGGCAGCTTTCCGTCCCTGGCCAGGGATTTAAGTAAATAACAAAAAAAGGAGTTGTGTGGAAGCGCACACTTCGGTGGGGGAAGGGAGACAAGGCGTGAGACAAGTGCCCCGACCTCAACGCCCAGCCTGGCTGGGGGGGACCCCCAGAAACGCCCCATTGTGCCCCGGCTCGGGGGGCGGCTTGGGCACCTCAGCGGCCTCCCGAGGAAAGCCCGGCCGTGGCCGGCCCTGCCGGGAGCCCCGGGAGCCCACGGCCCCCCGCCCCTCGCCCGGGCGCTGCCTGTGGAGCCATGCGCCGCCGGCAGCCGCTCCGCCGCCAGGCAGGCAAGTTCTCGGGCGAGGTGGGAACAGCCACGAATAGAGTTTATAAAAATACTTCAAAGCTGTCGCGGAGCGCTCGCACGGGAGCTAAAACGGGGCAGAGCTTCGAGGGCGGCGCGGGGGGATGTTAGGCGGCTGCCAGCGGCGGGATGAGGGGTGGGCGAGCGGGGCTGGAGGGGGGAGCTGGGGGGCCAGAGCCGGTGTGCGGCTGCCGGGGCTGAGGGGAGGGGGCGGGCAGGGCTGCTGCGGCGGCACGGGGAGGGAACGGGTCCAGGAGAGCGAGCGAGAGGATGCTGCGCACAGGGTGTCGGAGGAGCCGTCTGGGTGGGTGTCAGGCGCCTCGGGACGCAGGGGAGGTGGTGGGGCTCGCCACAGCGGAGGGCAGCGTGCAGGAAGGCGGGTGACGGACGGACGGGCGCTCACCTCTGTCCTCCAGCCCCTCGCTGAACTGCCCGCTCTCCCCGATCCGCAGCTGCTCCTGCTGCTGCTCCCGGGGGGCTCCCGGCGGGTTGGCCCCGGGGGGCTGCACGATGGCGGGGTCCGGAGTGGTGTCCAGAGGGGCAGCGGACGGCTCCATTTCTTGCGGGGCGGCGGGAAGCGGCCGGCGGCTTTGGCAGGGAAGCGAGGAGCGAGCGGAGCATCCAGCCCGGGTGCGAGCCCGGGGAGAGGAGGAGGCTCCGACTCAGAGCATCAGGGAGACGAGGACGGGCGGCGAACAAACTCCGGGTGCTCCGCGCCAGCCGCTGCCCGCGGCCGCCTCATCACTGCCCGCGGCGGAGAGGGGCAGGTGGGAGCGCGGTGCCGCCTCCCGGCGCTGCCCGTCCCCTCCCCGCCCCGCCGAGCTCCGCCGGCGGCGGGAGCGGCTCCGCAAACCGGAGCCTCCTCAGCCTCCCCTCGCCATGGCGGGCTCTGCCGCCTCCTCCTCCTCCCGGAGCCGAGCCTCGGGGGGAAGAGCTGTCCGGGGACTGTCCAAAGCCGGAGCCCTCCCGGCGCTCCCCAGGGCTGAGGGTGCCGGCCCTGCGCCTCCCCTCACGCAGGTAAAGACACAGCTCCCCTTTGCTGGGGATCTGCTCATTCCACATCTGCCTTTGCCCTTTTTCGGGATCGGAGCAGAATCGCCTCACACAGGCACTCTCAGACCCCGCAGCACCGATGTTCTGCCACACTCAGAGTTGCCTTCAAACTGCCCTCGAACACACAGCGATCTCATGCTGAAGCATGGGGTTAGACTGGCTGGCGTTCAGAGCTGTCCTCAGATTGCTCACTTGCCTTTCCTAGGACCGCAGAAGAACACAGGGTGTGAAACAAACCTTAAAATCTCTGGAGCACAGAAATGTTTTTTAAAAATGTCAATTTTTACAGATAAATCTCTTGCAGGACTGCTTGCTACTCCTGTGCTGGTTTCTAATGACTGGATGGAGAGATGCAAATAAACAAAGCATTCTTTGTGCGAGCACAGTCACCCAATTGCATGCTTACTAGCATGCAGATATATTTTGAAGCTGCATCATGTTTTGACTAGAAAAATTTGTCTAGGAAAATATCAAAAGACAATTGCAGCCTTGGTCCTTTGGTGATACATAAGGATACAATCCCCATTTAAGTTGTATGAAGATCAGGTTGCCTTTGCCCTTTGAGAAGTTAGTGAATTTGGGGAGTATGGGAAGGCCAGCAGGAAATTAATATTTATGCCAACATAGGGACACGATTTTATGAACTGTCAGAATCTTGCTGATGTCAGCCTTACAAAAAGTTTTGTAGCAGTTTAGTAATACCTGTCAAAAAATGGTCAGTGCAACATTGTTACCAAAATGTCTTAATTTTTAAAAATGCCTCTTAAAACTCTATAGTAACCTTCAAAATCTATTCGTCTGAATTTTAAATCATTAATTATTTGAAAAAGCATAAGTGTCATATAAGCAAATGTTAAGTGACATGAAATACTGATTGGCATTTTGGCAATCTTGTGGAACGGAGATGGCTGTTGTAATGTGAGGGGTTGGTGTTTTTACCTAATCTTATGATTTCTTTGTGTATAGCATACCATACCTACTGTATGAAATATTTTTGAAGTCTTCATACCTCTCAGCTAAATTTCACCTTCATCCCTAGCTATCCTACCTTGCTTTGTGATCCCAGAGTTCTTGCTCTTCCAGTTGGATCAGCATTAATATGAATATAAGCAATGCCAAAATTACTTGCTTTTTCCTGGTGAAATGGATAGTAAATAACAACGTGCCTATTTGATGTTAATGTCAAAAGAGTTTTGTTCTCATGTGCAAAAGTTAACACAAGTGAATCCTTTTGAGGGAAGTGTTATTTTGAGGTTCAGGCTGAGTTGGGAGGGGTTGAAGACTAGTAACTTCATTTTTAAAATGATTTAATTTTTCTTTAAGGGCTCTTTATTAAGCTCTGGTTACCTGGAACCTCCAAGATGCTAGAGCAGATGGATGTATGCATGTGAGAGGTGAATGAAAAGTAGAAGAGGCTCACCTTTTGTTGCTTACCATAAAAATAGATTGTGATGTGTCTTTTTCACTTAAAATGTGTCTGTAAAGTGAGAATGCTTAAATGAGTAGAACCAGTTTTGAAACCTGGTCAGAGACAAGGAATGGGGACTCACCACTCCTCAGGACCTCACAGGGACACAGAAACCTCTGGTGACACCATCCCATGCAGAGTGCAGCCAGGAGAAACCATGAAGAGTCTCTTGAAATTGCTGCAACAGATACAATGCTCCCTAATGCAGTTATTGGAGGATCCCTCCTCTTCTATGGAGATAAATCCATATCTGATCCATTCCAGTAAGAACTTTCTTTTTTCCTTGCATAAAGGAGAAACTGACCAGTGACTCTCCTTGAACACTAACTCCTTTCTCTCAGCCTCTCCAAGCTATTTTGGTATTCTTATAACTTCCAGAAATCAAACCAAGAGGAAAATGCCTGGAGATTCCTAATTCCATTTCTTTAAAAGGAGGTCAAAGGGGTAGGTTTCCAAATGATATAGAGAAAAATAGGAACTAAGAATACCAAAGCACAAGTTTTAAACTTTAATGTGTTTCTTTCGCTTTTTTTTTTTCAGTTGCCCTCAATTGCTGTTCTTACATAAAACTGTGTCTGGCACAGACTGGATCTGTCTCTAATTGTGTAATTGCTATAGTGTTCAGGCTATAGTGAAGACTATGAGGCCTGCAAAGAGTATTATAGTTTCTTTTAAATTACTCTCTTCAGTGCTTTCAAACACAGCCTCGCATGAGAAGGGTCATACACTGCATTTAGCAAACACAAATTCAAAACATTAAGCAGATCCACAATGAAGGGCCTTTCAGATCACACCATTGTCTACACAGGCTGCCTACTAAGAAGCAGAAAGACTGTCATATCATAGCTGCTGGAAGCTGCTTTCCAGCATTGCCTCTTATTTCTCATGGCACTCATTCACAGAAAGTGTATTCCATTGGATAAAGATGTAAAGGTGGAGGGCTAGGTTTTTAAAGGCATGGATCCTGTTTTCCAGCACTGTTGGACTTCTTGTGTATGAAACCCGTAGGCAAAGTCAATGAAGGTAAAAACCTCACTCTAATAGCCATATTAATACACTACTTTATTTCTTGGCCCCTCAAACCTCTCTTTGTTGGACAGGAATAATGGAAAGCCAAAATCAATGGAAAAAAAAAAAAAAAGGCATGTCTCTGGATTCAGTCTAACTGACACCATCTAGACTGACACCATCCTATCTTCTGCAGCTGCTGCAAGATTCATACACACTTGCAGAACTTTGTTCCCAGCTGGAGCTGCCTGTTATATATATTTCCATAATATTTTGACTTCCAGAGAAAGGAGATTTCAGATGAGATGGAAGTCTCATGCACCACAGCAAACAGCAACAGCACAAAGAACTACTTCTTCCTTATCTGTATTTTCTGTGGTCTGCTTTCGTTGTGCTTCTTTTATCTCCCTTCCTCCCTCCCTCCCTCCCTCCCTCCCTCCCTCCCTCCCTCCCTCCCTCCCTCCCTCCCTCCCTCCCTCCCTTCCTTCCTTCCTTCCTTCCTTCCTTCCTTCCTTCCTTCCTTCCTTCCTTCCTTCCTTCCTTCCTTCCTATAAATGAATAATATCAATCAGATTTGAATTTCTGGTTTTCCTTTTCTTTTTCTTTTTAGCACCACGGACTGGAATGTTTTCACTTGAATTACCAGAACACAGTGGTGCTCTCAAAGGCTTCTGAGAAGGAATTTTGCTTTTCATTGATGTTAACTTGTCCACGTTCCATATTGACCAACATCTTAGGTGCTCTTAATTTAAGTGCAGCACTTAGATTAAGAGCACTCTTGCAGATTTGAAAAGAGCTGGTCAGCTGACCTGTTGATTATTTTTTTATTATGCTTGAAGGCATAAGAGCAAGGTAACGCCATACACCATTTTGTTAGTTGGGTTGCATTTCACACGTATACTAAACACAAAACTGCCCTTTTTTGGCAAAAAAGTACTGTGTTTGTCAGTGGCACTGTATTGCAGTATCAGGAAATGCAAGTGTCAGCCAGGATGGTTTATTTGTTTGGTCTATCAGATATTTCATGGCTGAGAGTCAAAAAAAAAGTGCTCACTTTTTACTTTATCAATATGCCTTTCATGGCCCTACAGCAGCAGCAGTTCTGCAGGGGACACATCTCAAACAAAGCTAAGAACCAGTCCAGTTCTAAAGGCACAGGTAGCCATCAGTCCCATGAAGGTCGTCCCTATGGCTCATCTTCAGTGTCACTGCTCTAGGACCAAAGTCTGAAACTGAGTTATCCTGACATTCCAAAAGGCAACACCTTCAATAAGTGTTTAGGGTGCTTAAATGCTCAGCAGTTTTGCACTGCAGCTCCCTATTTGTGTCTGTCTGTGGATGAGGTGATCAGATACTTGAGATCATTTAGACATGTCCTTCTCTAATGACTCTTAAATATGTCTCTTTAGTGATAAAAACCTCTAGATTCTGTATTTCAATTTTTTTTCCACAAACCTAATAATTTATTTTAATAGTCCCTCAACCGTGGCATTAACTGCCATAGTCTCCTTTTCTCCTAAAAACAAATAATTTTCTTCTAGAAACAAGTTAGGCTACAGGCAATAGGATGTTTTTTAACTCTTTGTTTGTTTGTTTGCTAATTTATTTGGTGACATGCAGGCAGAGGCAGACACAGATCTTGCTCTTGTTCTGTAGCTCATCTGTAGCCCCACAGCATTTTCAGTGGTCAATAGGATGAGAACTCCAGGTTCTTTTAACCTGGTCTAGGTACCTCTCAGCCTAGTACTAGTCACCTTGGGTTTTTTAAATTTAAAACAAAAAATAATGTTGATGTTGATACACAACACTACATTAATTTTTAAACCACAGAGTGTACTTAAATTATTATCCGATGTATGTTGGTGGTTTAGTGTTTTTCTCTTGCACTGGGTTAAATAGAGTTTAAATTGAAATCATCTCTCTTCTTGGCATTTTTAGACTGAATATTAACTTGGGTCAAAAGTAATCAGAATGTTATTTTGGAAAAAGAATATGATAATTGGTACCTTTTCCTTCAGGCTATGAAGAGTGCCCATAAAACGATTCCCAGAGGATACAGCATGCAGTGACCTTGGTAAGTAATTGATGACACCTCACATAAGCACCTACCCTTTCCCTATACAATGTTGTTGCAGGATCATATTTGCAAAAAATGCCAGAGCCAGCACGAGCCACAGGCATTGATAGATTCAGTCGTGGCAGCAAAGGAGGAATAAAAACAGAGGCTGCAAAATATGTCATCTGAAAATGAGCAGAAAGTTTTGGAAAAGATTCTTTACAAGTGAGTATTTTCCAACTATTTTAAGAGCTGCTCTTAATTCAAGATAAAGCTGCTGTGTGAATATGGGAAACCATAAAAACTAATCTAATGATTTTGTTCAGAGAAATATTTTGCAGTTAAGCAAGATGAAATGTGTCTATTGCAAACAATGCTGTTTCTTTATACCACTGTAGACATCTCGTTTCCAGGTTTTGTGTAACTGAAAAAACCTGGCTTATTTGACAGTGGTTTTATTTCATTGTTAATATTCACAAGTATTGAAGAGAAATGGAAGGGAAAATTCATTTTCAAGAGGTAACAAGCTGTCACTTAAGTCACAATCTTCCTTTTTTTTACTTTTTTTCTGCTTTCCACACTATGTAGAGAGATCTTATTTCCAATGAGACTCTAACCATATCCTAATGGATGACATGACTTTAAGCAGCTGATATTTCATTTTTGCATCAAAGAAAAGAAAAAAAGAAAGCTAGGAAATTCTGAGGAAGCCAAATAATATCATTTTGTAATAAACTTATCCAATTGTTTATAATTACTTGCTGATAATTCCCATCCTAACACATCTTGACAACCAGACACTTCCAACGTATTTGCAAAGCTTCAAGTTTTCTCTCATTTATTCTAAAAACTTATACACAATTTTCCATTAAGTTCATATGATTAAACATGAGATAAGTGAACTACAGAAATCACAAAACCTTATTTTTATCATACATAGATTGAGTCACTTTTCCTCTTGCTAAGTCCATTCCTGTCTACCGAGCCCTTTTCCCACTTTTCCAGACCCAGGTTTGATAAAAAGGGTGCTTGAAAAGGTAAATACACATTTACTTCAAACTCAGATCCCCCCCCATGCATGTATGAAATGTTTATAGTTCATAAATTTTACCCCGTGCATTTAAAAAAAGAAAAAAAATAAGAGTGGTAATCCCTACTTTGACGGTAAGGACCTAACAGGAAATCTCATTTCCTTATGGGATTTGGCTGTGTCAGAAAAGACATGCAATAGGTTTTACGGGGAATAGTGCCCAATTCACATCTTTTCTCATATTTTAGGCTCTAATTTGTGATTTGGTTTAGTATGTTACTCCTTGTGTCATAAGCAGCACAATATTTTTCCTTGCTGTATTTTTCTTTATCAAAAAACCCTATGTGTGTTTGAGGGAATTACCTTTCTACTCCTCTACAGCAACAATACTTAGATTGATACTCCACAGCTCCCTTTTGCTGGAAGTTTTGATAAACTCTATGAGGTGATAATATTTCTGCATTTTATTGAAGAGCATTTTATCCTTTCCTGATGCCAAATGAATTGTTGCTAGGGTTCATCACATTCCCACCTGAGTATTTAGCAAGGATAACTATAGAGAGGGTTTGGAAAAAGCCTGATGGTCACTGCCAAAACAAATATTTTGGAAAACATGGTCTTCATATCCAGGAAACCATACACATTTCTCTGTGTGCTAGTTTTGGGGGCTTTTTGACACCTTCTCAAGCAGATGTTTGACACTTTAAATCAAACTTTTCTAGGTCTTGATGGACATCAAATTTCTAATACCTAGAGGAATGTGTTACCCACTTAATGGTTTTTGCCTGTTTGATTTTGTTACTGCTTTTTTTTTTTCTTTTTTTTTTTTCTCTGGAGGAAATAAAATAAGTTTCCTGAGTCCTGGTGTACAATTTGGTTTGAATACTTCATTTTAATGAAGGGGGATGCTGTAGGTATAATAATTAAATTCTCTAGATACTAAATTTTTGAAAGAGGCGGAAATATTGTCAACAACATACAGAGGAGCTCTAATAGACTTCTGCATTCTTTATTCTCGTGATATATTGATTGTTTCTCATCCTCCTAAAGAATGAATCACATCATTCATGCCATTCTTCTTGTAAGAAGAAATGGGGGCCATTTTTTAGTGGAATTCAACCCCAAGAGTTTGAACCCAAAAGCCGGGCCCTTCTCTGCATGCAGCAGTAGGAAAAGCAGTGGATCTCTGTTTGGTCTTGCATGGGGACATACACTGGGAATATTGACATTTGTCTATCCATCGTGAGCACTGTCAGATCTGGATTTGTAGAAGATGGATAAGGTAGTCAGTTAACAACCCCACTAAAACATTTATGTTATATTAGCACTGATAGAGTTGTGCATGGCTGCTAGCATTTGCCAGTTTTACAGGGGAGAGGAGCATCTTTAGGAAACTGAAGAACTTTTCTCTGTAGAGTGAAGAGTGTTAAATCCACTTCACCTACAAATGCCTTCTTAAACAACCAGTAAAATTAAAATGTAAATGCAATTGAAGTTTGAAGCTCAAAATGTCAGTGATATTTTGAATCCCTGCTGCAATAAAATTGTCCTGTAACCAAAAAGAAAGATGACAATGTCAGTCATATAATTCAATCAGACTATGATAAAAGTCAATTTCTGCCTCTTTCAGATTCTGCCTAAAGCTTTTGATGATGCCTAAAAGTTATCAAGGGACAGGCAGTCACAGAGTAATGCAGACAGCTCCCTCTCCATCATCAACACCACTGATATTTTTGGTATTGGGGTGCAGGGATGCCTTAATAGCCACAGAAATTTCAGTTAATTTTCACATTCTTCTATTAGAACATGTGTATTTTAAGAGGTTGTATTTTACTGACAGAATTGATATAGTTTGATTGTTTTTTGCTCTGTCCACTGACTTGCACAGCTGATACTGGACTATACAAATTGATTGTAGTTATATATTTAGGCAAACAGAGGAAATATCTGTAAATAGAAGTAATGCATTTTATTAAACCAACTGGTTTAAATAATTTCCAGATAATTTGCTCAGAAAGTGTAGCCAGGTGTGCAGTCTTCCTGACTTCAGGGTTTGTGTGTCCAAAAGTATCTGCTTTCTTCACTTTTTTCTTTAATTAAAAACCTGTCCACAGACTTTGCCTTATCTTTGTACCCAAGAGTCTTCACTTCACATGTCTGGGTTTTGTCACATTTAGGATACCAGTGTATAATTTGTTAGCAGGAGATGCATTACAAAGTGACTTTTCAGGTTGAGTCAACTACAAGCTGTATTTGGGTAAGACAGGATTTTTTTTGTGTGTGTCACAAGAAAAAAAAAATTCTTCCTATAAAGTTTGCAATTCGGCTAATGGAGGCAAGGTGATGTGTTTTTTAATTAGCTGGACTTTTAGCAAGTGGACCAATATTGTAACACAGACAATACTTGTAAGAGATTATTAGTGTTTGGGTGTGGTTGTTTTTTAGTTATAAGAGAGATCTGGCTTTTTGCTTCATGTTTCTTAACTTGCACTTCTCTAATTTTGCTCTGGATAGCTCTTTCTTCTTTCTTGGCTTACTCATTTGAGCCTTATTTAATTTTTTACCTAATTACTAAACTTTACTTAATTACTAAATTTTAGGTTTTGAGCAGGCCTAGAATTTGGGGAGACACAGCGAGTTCCTGCACATAAGATACTTTTTTATCCATCATTCTGCTGTGCAAAATCTCTTTTATTGCTACAATGGGATTGCTTGTTCTTCTTCCCTTTCCAAAACTGAGGAGGGAGAATGAGAATGAATGGCCTGAGGCAGTCTCTAACTGTGTCATGAGAGGTTCAGATGGGACATTAGGAAAATGTTCCTCACTATGATGTTGCTGTGTCACCAGAAGAGGTTACTGAGGGAGGTGGTGGAATCTTGCCCCTTGGAGGATTTCTAAGTCCAGCTACCACAAAAGGCACAAATAACCACAGCTGACCTGGGATAGTGGTGCTTATGAGCATTCCAGAGAAGAGAGCTGGACTAAATGATCTCCACGGGGTCCTTCAGCCCCAAAGTTCTATGATCTAACCAGTATAAACATCAGGGGTTATACTGCTCTAAGGTTTTACCTTGTAAATGATAAATAAAGTAATATCAAAGCAGGTTGACACAAAATGTGCAGAGATTTAGAGAAAGTGATAATCCTTGAGTAAGAGCAGGTTAATTTACCAATAAAGGACAAGTGCCATGTTTTCCTGAAGGACAAAATTCCTAATGACTTACTCCTCTTGGATTGTTGATTTACTGTTGGCTTTAGAAGGGCTCTCAATGAACTACATTCCTTATCTGATAGTCTATCTAAGCCCCTTATTCTAGTCTATCATTTTATGATAAGCCTAGTGACTTTAATAATTTTGAATAATTTTGAATTTTTGGTCAGTTTGTTTCATTTTTTGTTTATGGGTACAGAAAAGTGACCTCATACTTATGAAGGTCATTAATTGTGAAACTCTCCAGAATTACAGGTTGTTCTGGCTGATGTATCAGTAAACTTTGAATTGTCTCCTTCATCAGCCTGAAGTTTGTGTAATTGTGTTTACCAAAAATGCAATCTCCAAATGAAATTTAATCAGGAAATAAAATCAAGAAGCTACCGAGGTCTGTTTCACATCCCATAATCATTTTAAATAGAAGTTCATTGAGATTGTTTTGCTTATCTTAACTTTGAGGATAAAACATGTTTTGAAGATATTTAAATTTTCATGGAATCATTGAACAATTCGAGTTGGAAGAGACCTTAATGATCATCTGTGAAGATTTGTTTTTATATAGGTTCTTTTGCTTTAAACTTATTTCTGTATTAAAACTGGTTGCAACACCAGTTGGATTGATATTGCATGGGATATCCAGACTTGTTGCCTCTAGACTTGTTGATTTTCCCACTAGATGGCATTATGCATTAAGTGCAAGTTAATTTGTACGTTGATTATAATTGCACATGCTAAAGATTTAAAAAATAAGAAATTATCTATTGTGTTTGCCCTTGGTCCATGCTTAGAACTGTGGCTTAAAAATCACTTGACCTACTTCTACCTAACAGCAACCCAATCCATCCTTAATGGATCAAGTATGGATTTACTCAAAGCAATAAAGGAAGTCAGCCATGGCAACAATATCTGATCATGCGTGCAATGTGCTTTTTAGAATAAAACTTGTCCAGCCATTTCTGCATTTAACATTTAAACAGTGACTTCAATGCTGCAGATTGCTTCCTTTCTGGCTGCATGGCTTCAGCTGAAGTGATAGGAAGTGTCCTAAGTAAAGCTGCAGTGCTGAAGATTGTTTTTAAATAAAGAGCCACAGATGAGCTTTTTTATTATTATTTAGTAGCTAATTCAGGACAGGTAATCAGAATAATTTATCACTTCAAGTTTAAATATAGAGATGCTGCTGTTTCCTCCACCCAGATGAACTATTAGCAATGCCCTTACAAAATTATGTGTTGCTCAAGAGTGAGGCTTCTAGGACCTAAGGTCCTGACCAGGGAACTGCCACCTGAGGTAGAGCAGAAGTCCAACACCTTCAAAAGAACTGATCAGATAAGTGTTATCCAGGGTACTCTTCCCTGTATTCCATATTCTGTGCTTTTTCTTTACTCTTTATGTAGCGTGTGAGAGGCTCCAGGCTGGAGAGGGGTAATCCAATATTGCAACATTTCACTGTGAGAGAGGTGCAGAATATGAGCTGCATGAACCAGTTCCATTAGCCTGGGCCAATGATGGAAAAGTATCCAAGGACAAGAAATCAAGTAAATATTTGCTTAGTATTAAAAAGGTCTTTTAAATCCTCCTGCTGTTGGAACACATAATAATAGAAGAGTAGAACTTGTGCTTGTTTCTAAATTAGCTTTTGTGAAGAGAACAGATTAAGGCTACCTGGAGAAACTTAACAAAAGACTGCCATGAAATCAGGCTGTTAAACTCCTTGTGTTTTCAGTTTATTTTACTCATGCTATGCCCTGAGGTTCTATAAACTATGATTTGAATTGTCCTGTGCAGTGCATGGCTGTAGATAATGCAAGGTATGATTCTTTGACGTAGAACTGTTCATGGTTTGTGTTTTGCCTATGAGGGGTGATGGGATTCAACCCTTTTGTAACACTGCTATTAAAAATACCTCATGAGAGCTGCCTTCCACCAAATTGTTGAAGTACCTACAAACTGCAAATATGAACCAGTGTGTAGATCCACTGAATTAGAGCAACTGGTTTCCTCTTGTCGCTTGAGATGAAGAGATTGAATGTAGCTTTTAGTTGGTTAGTAATATTATAAATTAGTAGAAATTAATTATTGTTAATTGTATTATTGGTTAATTTTAATAAAAACACATATTTCATTACTAGGATTCAAAACTTGAGAGTTTCACAAATGGTTATTGCTAATTAACAGATTTTCATATGGAAAGGTTAGTGACAGAAATTTCCTTTATTATTTAGTCAATGGCGAACACTTAGTGAAAATCAACATCCCAATCCTGGTATTTGAAGCATGTATTCTACATTGGGATCCTAATGGTTGTGCTCCAAGCGCCCAAGGGATTTTAATACACCCAGTTGTTCAATAACATAGAGCAGAGACAAGCAAGCATGTGAGAAAAATAGATGTTTGGAGGCATGTGTTTTCTTTCTGTACCTAAAAAAGCTGAATTCCTAGAGAAAAAGGGATTTTCAAACACCCATTCAGCAGCCAGTGCATGATATGAGTGTGTAAAAAAATTATGATCAAAAATCATAAATTGTTCATAAATCACCACCAGGCTCACGGCAGCTCCCCCCCAGCCCTGCTCTGACATTGCAGCATCGGCCACGAGGGGAGAGCTCCAGGCTGTGTCCCCTCCCGCTGGCAAAACCCGGGGCCATCGATGGGAGATCAGAGCTCTCTGGGAACTCTGCAGTCACTGCTTGCTGCCCTACAAACTGCAGCCTGCAGTACTCACAGCCAGCTGCACGAACTCAGTCACAAATTTGTGATTTGTAATGCAGGTCTTGCTTCTGAGGCACCAAGCTGCCATCAGTGCTAGTCCAAAACCAGCACTCTGGTGTTTAGTTACTGAGCTCCAGGCAAGGTTTGCCTGGAATTCCTCATTTCAATGGGTCTGTCCTTCCAGGGCCTCAAAATTGCTTTTTGAATCTCCACTTGATTGATCTCTTCTGTAACAACTGGGTTTCCTGGTGACTCTAGGGGTCTTTCTGTTGGGTCTGAAATTATTAATTGCCATAGAGTTCTTCTCAAAACACCTGCAATTTTTTTCAACTGTTAAAAAGTTTACATGAAACATTAGATGGAGATGATTGCCAATATCCTGAAGGGGAAAATAGATCTTATTTAGGAGCAGCTTTTTTTTTCTGATCTTCACACTCAGAAATTAACACAGATGTTTTGGTGTATCTGCAATACAGTCCTGGCTGTAGTTGTGACCAAGGAAGTGCCAATTTCTTAATCATTTTTAGCAAATAAAAAAAAATCAAGCAAATTACTAACACACATTTAAACACAGCCAGGAAGTCGTGGATCTATTTTAGTAATTGTGAAGAAGGTGCCTCATCCTCAGAGGGTGTTTATAAATTCCTAATGTCTGAATAAAAAAAAGAAAAGGCAGTACCTGCCTGTTTGTAGCTGGACTCAGCAAGTGAAAGTAGGCTCCAGAAATGTTCTGGGGAGGAATTCCTCTCCCCTCCAGATGAATGAATGAATAAATGCAGCTGCAGCACGAAACCCCAAACATTTACATCGTAAACAGCTGCAGAGATGGAGAGGTCTTTGCTTTGGCACTCATTTCCTCTCTGAAGCAGTGAGAGCTCTGAGAAGACTGTCCTTGTCCCCAAAATTCAGATGTGCCCAAAGAGTGGCACACAGAGGCCTCTGCAAAGAGGGAAAAGTGAGGATTTGACTGTCTAACACACAGGAAAAAAAGATGTTAAGACAACATACGACAGGAGTTACTATCTTATTTGTTATAGGCACCAGCCTTCTGAATAATTGAAACAATTTCAGATGTTACCATGGGGTATTAACTTGAAAATTATGACTTTTTGGTATATGTAGGCTTCATTCCATCTGTTCTTTCTGGCCCACGTTTATGCTGCTGGTATCTGTCTGGTTGCTCCCACTGCACAGGAGTGACACTTGGCCTGGTACATGCTTAAATAGAATATTTCTTATTTGCTTGCATACACATGGGGGAGAAAAATAAAGTTCTATTTTTCTCCTACTGGCATTTTAGAAAATATCTATTTAATTAACAATTTTGGTAGAAGATTTCTATGCAAGATAAATGCATGGTAAGTGTAAATTGCAGAATTGCAATTGCAGTGTATTAAGAAAATAATTATGTTATTTGAAGGTTAGCCATATAATTTTCTTTTATTCTTTTAGAATGGCAGTTGAATTTCAACTATGTAATATTTTCTAGAAATAAGGATTTTTTAATGGCTTAACTTAGGCAGCAGAGAACATGGTAATGGTCACGAATTTGGCAGAGGACGTTGTTTGCTTTCCCCACTGTGTGATTCATCCGAACTCTTGTAGGATGGTGGTCACAGAGCAGTGCAGGGCTGCCAAAGGCGTCAGCAACCTTGGACACATTTACACTACAAATTATAGTGACACAAACAGCCTCTGGCAGGTCTAATAGAGAGCCCACCTGGGGAGCATCACCCTGGGCTTGTGCAACCATGAAGCTTCACTATGCGGAGTTAATAGCTGAGATCTTGGAAGCATCAGAGAGGCAGCAGTACAGCATCACACCTGAGCTAAAAAGCCCAACTTCTCTGCAAGGCTAAATGGCCTCAAGACACAGAGCAGCAGCAGCAGCTCTGCTGTCTGTCTAACAGGGGCTCTCACAGTTGTTTGTTCCGCAAAAGGCTTTTTAATAACCAAGTGAAAAATCTACTGCTCTTCAGCATTTAATGACGAGTACACCTGCACTGCTGCCACCTTGAGCTGGTTTAGGAGATTGGAGGGGTGTGTGCCTTTCCATCTGCATTCTGTAAATGTGTATAAAGGGAACCCTGGCGTTGCAGTCCAGCTGGCTGTGCGAGCCACCCGGAGCCCAGGTAGTCACACTGGAGTGTTTGGTTTATTGCACTGGAGAACAGGGAATCATAATACCACCCAGTCTCCAGGATAAATCTTGGTTAAGGACTTTACTGGTGTAGCTGTAGCTGGATATGTCCTCCTGGCGTAGCTCTGCTAGGTGAAATAATGTCTTCCTGTGAAAAAGAGCACTTGAGAGCAACACATGGAAAGTGCTGCATGGGAACTGCATAATGTTATTCCTCATTAGGAGGGAAACCATAACCATTGTTGCTGTTCCCTGCAGAACTCAGACCACACCACTCCCACTGAAGTCTGTGTTCTTTGGACTCCCAGAAGAGGTTTAACTTCTGTGATCAGGCTAATTTAATAGGAGAGGTTTAATTATTTGATACCACAGGAAAAAAACGCAGAATTACTGACTTTTGCATCCTTTCCAAATCTGACATTTCCAAGCAGGTCTGTAATGGCAGTCTCAAAGGACCCGTGCAGTCCCCAGCACAGCCAAAGGATAACCTGTTGCTAAGCAACCAATATAAGTGTGCTGCTCAACATTTATTTCATTTGGAAAGGAACATATTCTTTAAGTACTTCATCTTAGCTGCTAAGCACAAAGAGTTTTCCACTTGTTTTTCTGTAGCTGTGCACATGTGTAAAACAGCCAATTTGCACAACCAAATGGGCACTCCCAAGAACATGTGCCAGAGAGGAACGTGCAAAACAGAAGGTATAAAAAATTGGCACAAGTACTTTAGCCCTTTCTAAGATCAGCCTCCTGAATTTGCCTCTTTGTGTCTCTGTTCAGCCTAACTCAAAATGGGCTGCCTTGGAGCATGGATGTGGCAGAGCTCTCTGCAGAGCTCACCACTGTCTCTTGATGGCAGCGTCTTTTGAAGATGAAACACTTTTCACCCTGATAAGCAATGGCCAGAACTCAACACCGAATTTCCATCCTGAAGACTCCAAATCTCAGATTCTGCACTCGTTTCAGAAAAGCAGCTAAACAGCTTCAGAAAAGAGCACTTAACGCCCTACAATTAACACCATTTTCACTTTAGTGCTTGTCCCTACAGTGAAATAAAACCCTATAGATCTCTAGGCTTTTGTGTGTGTGTCTCAAATCAGCCTTGGCTGAATAGTCTCTAGCTAGATTGTCCTTGAAGGAGTTGTTAGTCATGTTTTCCAGTTTAGAGCACGTTGGGTGCCTGCGTATCTGAAGAGCTTTTTGTTCCTAGCCAGTGAAGGTCTTTCTGCTGCTGACCCAATGGCTCATGTTGGATATAGACAGATGTCTCACTGCCCTTTGATCAAGTGACATGGATACACATTTTGCCTTCAACTGGCGTGGTTTCCAAACGAAGTGTCTTGTTAAATGGAATGCAGCGTGGGAGTACTACAGTGTTTGCAAGCTAAGCTGTGTCTTGGGAGCAGTAACTAACAACTACGGCTTTTTTTAGAGCTGAGGAAAATTAAGCTCCGTGTTGAAGAAATGCAGCTCAGCTCTGCATGGAATCCTGCAGCTTTGGCCACTGAAGATTCTTGGTGTTTTGGACTATTCAGGTGCACAAATCTGTCCTTGCCCCTCTCCCTCACTTCACTCTGCTTTCTGTGCTCAAGTAGGGAATTGTCTCCCAGACATCTCTTCATGGGAGGACTCACTTTAAGCGTTGCCTCCTGTCTGTGGACTCACAATGCAGAGCTCCCAGAGCAGAATCAATACTTCTTTCTTCTGTCAGCTGGAGTCCATGCAGGAACGCTGCTGTCACCAGGCTGACACTGCAGTGCCACATCACGCAGGGTGGCTGTCACATCCGGGAGCAGGAGAGCAAATCTGCTGCTTAACCTGGCAGCCTGGTCGTGAAGAGATTGATTTTGGTTTTGAGACAGAAATAATTGCTATTTTCAATCCCAGAGTTTTGATCTGTTAAAGGAAATGTTGGCTGCCTTGCTTTATTTAGGGAATACTTTCCCAAAACTGCCTCTTCCTATTTCTTTGGAACATTCAGTCTTCAGTGACCTCTTTCTGCTCTTTCTCTTGTACTTCTCTTTCTGCAGAGAAGTACAAGATCAACACACCAACCCTGTAACAAGAAGTTGACATGAAAAATAACTCCCAAGAAAGTTATCTCACCAAATCCAAAGCAGACTTGCTTAATGAGTGAACAACTAGGGAAATACAAGCGTCTGGGTTTGTTTTTCAAGCCCAAATAAAATAGGGAAGTCAGGAAAAGGATAAAACAAAATGGACCACTTATTTTTCAAGACGCTTGATTTCAAGTTGCAAGATTCACAACATCATTTGGGTTTGGGGAAAAAAAAATCAGCATTTTTCACTAAAAAAAACTAATCAGGGAATGTTAACAAACACTCAGAAGAGGACGTTGTGTGAGTAACATATACTGAAATAAAACTACAGGGGGAATAAATTACAGACGAAAATACAGCACAAATAAAGAGCAAGGGTATCTTAAGCAAAGTGTAATTCTAAATTGAGTAAAGGGCAAAAGATGAGATGTAGTTTCACAGAAAATCTGAAATAGCTCCAGTTAAGCTTAACTTAGGGTGCAGAAACTGTTATATTTGAAATGCATCTATGTATTGCTGTATAATTGAGGCATCTTGAGAGGCTGTAAGCACCATTATGCAGTAGCTTGTGTAAATATCCTGAGTGAAGCAATGATGAGGAGGGGGAATATAAAATGCAGAGCACAGATTTGGCTAAAATTCAATATTTCGGAGGGGGTTTAATAAAACTTTAAAGAAAATGCGAGAGAAAAAAGAGAATAAATGAGGATGTGTGACTGCCAAGGATGTATTATATGCCCTCTACAAATTATTTCACAACCTACGAGGGAGAAGGGAAGAAATTCAAGTCAGCATGTTTAATAGATTTATTCTAACTCAATTTTATTGAATTATTTTCGACATTCTAGATTCCGTGTAAAATAAATCCCTTCGTAGCGCCAATGTAAACAAGTCTTTTCCCTTTGCCCTCAGACAGCCGCAGTTTGTGCATTAACAGGGACTTTCTGCTCAAAGGCTTTGTTCTTTTGGAGAGCCACTCCTCTGGAATTAGGCTCCCTGGTTGGCCACTGTACCCCATTCCCCTGATAGGCCAGCAGGTGGATCTGGACAGCAGCCAAAGTTAATAACCTGTGACCCGGGGACAGGAGGGATAGCAGCCCTGACACAGAAAACATTGGCATTGAAGGAGTATTTCTCCTCTGGCACTTCAGAAATGAAAATTGATATTCATAGCCACATTCTACCTAAGGAATGGCCTGACCTTAAAAAGGTAATAAGTGTTTAAATATTCAGTGCATTATGTTATCAGCAACCGTTTCTACCAATGTGGTTTTTGAAAGAAAAATGAATGAAGGGTTCTGTGGTAAATATCTCTAGGTTTTTTGTCTAATTTGTGATTTTTTTCCAGTTGTAAAATATTTATATTGCACTACTTTTGAAAAGCAAGACTCCAGTCAGTAAGGGATGTAAAGCTGGGCTCTGTTCCCCACTTTTTTTTAATTCTGAAGCAATCCTTAAAGTTTTCCTTGAGTTTTTTGAGACACAAAATTTTTGGATGATAAGGTGTAAATTCCACTTTCTTGATAAAAAATAGAGCTGTTCTGTTCCTAAATGGTATTCATTTTTGTTTTAAATAAAATAAATAATCAAATATTAGACAAAATTAATAACTAAGACAAATTGATTCACATCATTATACCCAGAGGCATGAAATCATTAACTTCAATGGGAGTGGGGTCACTCTAAGTACAGCTAATTGATGATGATAATTTTACTAATATCTGCTATTTTTTCAGTTACTGGAAAGAAGTAGCCTATTGTATTTAAAACAGAAAATCTCAGTTGTCAGGACACTGGAGCTATGAGTGAATTTCAGTTAACTTATTATTGTTGTTGTTGTTGTTGTTGTTGTTATTGGGTGACATAAATTTATTCTTGTCCACAATATTTTTCATGAGCCTGTGAAATGTATTTTAGAATGAAAAATGTCATTTAGGTCTTAATGTAATCAATCTGAAAGGGTTTCATATTCATATTAGCTCTGCATTCCTGTGATTTTCAGCAGTCCACTTTCAGTCAATGTTAGAGAGAGAGCAGCTGGGAAATGTAAACAGCATATTAGAATAAAAGTCATAAGAAAACCTGGCATTAAAAACACACCTAGGCTTATGTCTTCATTGTGAAAAAATAACATCATTATGCACAAAACCTCCTGGAAAGGAATGTTTGTTTCTTTATTTAGCTAGGAAGGATTTTATAAATAACTAGTTGAACCTCCTATTTGTAATAATAACAGCTCCTGATGAAAACCACCTACACTGGATAATGTAGGTGAGGATACAGATACTTTTAGAATCATTCTGTCTGTTTTAAATGAATAGGAGTGAAAACATCCAGACTACAAAGACAGGTGACTTTTGCATGTTTCAGATTTTGTTGCCTTTGTGCAATAACTATATAAAAACTATATAAAAATGCCTATAGAATTCCTTCATTCTGATGTTATATGGGTTTTTCTTAAAAATTAAACATTTTTATCTGCTAGTACTTTAAAAGGGCAATAAATTCACTGGGATAAAATGACCCCAAGAATTCCTTGATGTTCACAGATGTACATCAAGACAAAATTCACTGTTTGACACTGTGGGCCAGCATTGCATTTCTTTAAACAGAGATAAAGAGGCAAATACCAATTTTTTAAAATTTAATTTGCACCTGATAGGTTGTTTTCCCCTCTGTTCTGAGCGATTCAATGGTTTATTAATGGGCTTAGAGTAGGAAACAACTCTCAGAATTCCCTGGAGTCCTCTGGAAATTCAAGCCATTAACACAGATCTCTCCATTTCATGCAAGGAAAACCAATGAGGCATCTTAATATGCACACATTTAGTTAATGCTGAACTTCTCTTTCTTGTTTCCAGCTTTGTAAATACTGGACCTTCAAACTAGAAAACTGTACTGTCAAGATACTGATTTCACAGCCTAGGAAAATATCACAAGTTAAAAAAATCACAGGAAAAGCAGATATGGACTGTCAATATCTACAACTAATAGCTGAGGGGAAGAAAGAATAAAATAAGTTCAAAACCAGACCAGTGAGTTTCTCTATTGCCTATGGGCTCCTTCAGTGCCCATTTCAGGCATTTGTTTTCTGCTCAGCTTACAATTGCAATTAGCATGGATCTAGCTTACAGCTCTCATTAGTTGTCACTCATCAAACTTTCCCAAAATGTCAGTATTTTTAGATGTGTATAAACCTATAAATGTATCAATTTAAATGAAATCTACATAGTTGCATAGTTAAACAGAGCTCACAGCCTCAGTGACTGAGTCTCTGGCTGAGGTCAGGAGGTTTGGCTCTTCACCCACGTTAGGAAAGCTCACAGTGGCATTAAATACTGGTTTGGTATCACAGAGAATTCAGGACTGTGTCCAAATTGTTTACACTTCAGTGAAACAAATGCCTGCTTTTACTAAGTTTCCTTTTAAATGTTTCTTTTTTGGAGAAATGGGAATTCTGAGCATTGTTTTCACCCAGAGATTTCGAGAGTTCATTCCTTTCTAATTGGAAGTAAAAAGAAATCAGCATCTTATGTAGGTTTTGCGTTTTTTGCGTGAACAATTCTGAACCTCTCTGGAAGAATCAATGAGCATCTAAGCTTCTCCTTTTTAGCTTCTCTTCCCTGTTTAAATATTAATAGACAGGAGGCTGACCTTCACTCCTGCTGCTGAATCATGGAAGCTGAAAAGTGGAATCAATGCATCTTTGTGTTAATGATTACCTGATCACAGATTGGAAAGTTGTCAGCTCAATTTTCACACTGCCAGATGCTTAATTTAATATTTCCTCTGTCACAATTATTTCAGTCAGAACTTCAATGTAGTAAGCAACTTTAAGCATTTTTAAAGCAGTTGTTTAAAAATGTTGTTGAACTGGAAACTAAAATTCCAGCTCTACAAACACCATTAGTCCAGTCCAGCTACACTTCAGCGCTTCTGCTGAAGTCAGTGAGGTTACTCTGGCTCAAAGCTGAGCACGTGTAAGTGTTTCTCCTGAATGAGGTATTTTTGTAAGAACTGCAATTATTATTATTATTACTGCAGGGGGCTAACTAGAACTGGCTTTCTCTTCTTTCCTCCACAGAGATATGGATATGGTGGATGGGTACAGCTGGATCACCACTGCAAGGTTTGGGCTGTTTGGTGCTCAGAGCTGATCTTGCACAGTGGATGTGAAGTGGCAATAAGATTGGCTCTGTCTTTGATACAGATTTCTCTAGAGCTCTGTTTCCCATGAAGCAGTATCAGGCCAAGTCCTAATAGACCTCAGCAGAACCTTTTGCCTGAAAGATGAAACTCACACTCTCTTGTATGAGCCAGCATCTGTTCTTCTTTGTTATCTCATTTTACCTCTTGGAATGGATAGCTCTGAGAAAGTCTTTTCAACAAGATAGGTCAAGCTAAAGCAGATTAAAAATAGATTGGGGTTGAGTTAAATTCTCATCTGTATGAGAAGCAAACCCAAAAGGAACTGATATTTTAGTAAACAAGAACAAGCCACTTGCAGAACCAAAGTGTGGATGGCACAGCTTTTGGGATAGGTGGCAGCTGCAGGAAGGAGACAAGGATTGGGCACATTTCTGGTGGTTTTGTTACAGGTCTGATGCTAAAACCCTGCGCTAAAAATAGTTTGCAGAGGAACTTTGTGGCAAGTCAATAATGGCCTTACCTGCTCTGCCGAGAATTCCATCTGGCCTACTTCTGTCTGGAAATTTTGCATGACAAAAAGTGCATGGCAAAATAAAATCCTGTTCAGACATGTGGGCCTGGGGATGTTAACTCCTAGGATTAAAAAAAAAAAAAAAAAAAAAAAAAAGGCTTGCCATATCATTATCTGAAGAAGCACCAGGGTCAAACTGGAAGAAAATAGTTAGGTACATATTTTAAAAGTGCAATTTGGGATGTGACTGAGTAGTTTAGTGATGGGGGAATTTTAAATGTAGTTTGCTGAATCTGCAGGACTTAATTTTTAAATGTCTCTCTCTTAATTGCCACATGGATTAATTAAAATGTTAAATATTAGATAATTTTTAGGATGCGATAGAGAAGAATAGAATAGAATAGAATAGAATAGAATAGAATAGAATAGAATAGAATAGAATAGAACAGTGAAGTTCATGAGATCTATTCATATGTGATGAAGTGCTCAGTTCTACTCTGCCTTTTTCTCACACCCCAAATATTTTTTTGTTTACTGGACAACCTACATCAATGCCCTAAACTTTTCTTAATGCTTTTGAGTGTATGGCTACAGTAAACCTCTCCATCAGGTTGGAAAACCAGTTTTACAAGAACCTGAAGTATTTCACCAGGGGATCAGGACCCTGTAATTGTAATATTTCAAGTAATTTTCACAACCTGTGATACAGCTAACAAGTATCTTGACAGGTTGCCAAGGCAGCACACTTAGATTTGTTGAGTAGGGCTTTAAAATATTCATTAGGACAGTATATTTGTGAATGATGTATGAAGTTAATAACAAATTCAAGCTTAAGAACAGTTTGAGTTCTCAGAAGGGGACAGAACCCCCCCTGGCTGAGCATGCTAGTAGTATATGAGAAATCAGTATAAATATTCTGATTAAACGCGTTCTTTTCTTTAGAAAAATTGCCAGGATCTTAAATAAGACCAATTTTGTGAGGAAAAATCAAGTGGAGAGAGAGAGAGAAATCCCTTTTTTGAAGGGCCCAAAGACTGACTTGCCCTCAGCTCCTGTTTACTGGGAAGGTGAAGGAGCAGCTGCTGTTTTCTTGTGTGGGTTTCAGTTTTTACCTGCAGATGGGGTGTGTTCTCTGCTCAGTGCCTCTGCTGTGTGACTGCACTCACCCACCCCATCAGGGGATCTTCTGACTATCCATTTACCCCTACAGTAGCTTAAGACAGCCAAGAAATACTCTGGGTTTGCAGGTGTCGGTGAGTTGTATCTCATCCCTTTGTGCCAGCAGAAATCCTGTTGTGTCTGGTGGATACCCCTAATTGTAACAATTTGCTTACTGTGCCTCACTTTGAACAATTCACACATCAGCCAAGTATGAAATTTTAAAAGTTTCCATGCTGATAAAGGAACAGTATTAAATTTCATGACTGTGATAACATTTTGAACTTCCTAAGTCTGGAAATTGGTGGGATATGAGGAAGGGTTTTACCCTAATTCAGGTCATGGGTTTATACTGTCTTTAAGTTTTGTTTGGGATGTTTTGTTCCCCAGATTCTTTTTCTTCCCAGGGAGAAAATGTAATCTGAAGACAGCACAATAGGTCTCCTTTTGTCTCAGTATCACTGGTGAGAAGAAATCACTGGACTGAAATTAACTGTGTTGCACAATTATTTCTGTAGTTACTGGAATCATTGTGATGCTATTGACTTTAAAAGAACACATACATACCCAAAGGGAAAATTTAGCACAGACTTAATTAAAGCATTGTTTTGAGGTCAAAATTTGCTTTGAGGATAAATTTGGATTAAGGTACCTGGTATCTTCTCCAAATAAATATACATTGCAAAAGGAAGGGGATTTTTTTATAATTCTGAAGATTTAAATCTGAACTATAAATGACTGTTCTATTCATGTCTATTTTAAAAGTGGTCTTTGTTTAAAAATACTTACTGCATAGAAATAAAAGATCAGATTGTGCCACTGAATTTCTGTAAGGAGCACAATAAACTCAAGAGACTATAAATTAGCAGGCACTACTTTGTCACATTTATAATTTATGAAAATGTCATTTCGCAGGGACAGGCAAAGATGATGAAGGATGGAAAGGTTTTTAGAGTTATTCAAGAGAACTGCTGGGATCCAGAAGTTCGGATTAAAGAGATGGACCAGTCAGGTACCTCCATGAAGGAACTCAACTCATTGTGCTTCTTTTAGAATAACAACTTCTCTGTCGGTCTGAAAGTGCTCCACACTTTGTCTGAAAGTGCTCAACAGCAATATCAAAAAAAAAGGTTTAGCATACTAATTCCTTGGTTTAAATCTGTCAAAAGTCATTGGAAACTGATATGTTTATACTCAGAAGGAACCTGTGCCCATAACTTTCTTCATTCTCATTAGCAATTTATTCCCCACTAGAATTGAATAATTTTGGTAGGATTTAAGGCACTAAGGAACTCACTGGCAAAAGTAAGGATGGCTGACCCTGGACTAGAAATGGCACCATACATTCCAGTTAAAACATGATTCACGTAACGGAGGAGGAAGCTCTTTCATTTTTGTTCCAAATATTAAAAATATTCCTTTTACGCATGGGATTTCTTGTATGTCTGTTTCCTTTTCTAATACCTTTTTTTCTATTTCGCCATGTTGCAGCTTCATGTGTTTTTGCTGGAAGACTCTGAGCCTAGAGAACTGGAACAATTACCTTGTCATAAAAGGGAGTTTTACTCATTTCGAAACTTAACCAGATGCCAAATTTGCAAATTTATTTTCCATCATGTTACCTGCAAGCAAGTAAATAAAGTTGGTCAGCTGGGAGACTGAGGATGAGGGAAAAAAATTCTTGGCTGATCAATTACTTTTGCTCATTCTTGTTAACATTGTCATTCCAAATTACTCTAGTAAGAGAAGTATTATGTTACTAAAAATTATTTTTCTTACATTGATGCCTGAATAGTTCCTGCATCAGTTTCCCATCAGACACAACTTGAATATCTTCAACTTTTCATAAGGAACAGACACATTAAATTGCTTACAAGAGCAGATACTGTACAAGGAGCATCTTTATGATTATTGTTTCCTCCTCTCCCTCGATAAGCATATGAAAGTTGTTGTAGGCAGCAGGAAGTTGGTCTCTTCTCCAAGATAATGAGTAATAAACAAGAAGAAATGGCCTGAAATTGCACCAGGGAAGGTTTTGACTGGATATTAGGAAAAAATTCTTCACTAGAAGTGTTGTCAAGCCCTAGAACAGCCCTGGTGGGATACCCATCCCTGGAGGGATTTAAAGGATGTGTATTTGGGGACATGGTTCAGTGGTGGGCTTGGCAAAACTGGATTAATGTTTGGAATCAATGATCTTAGAAGCCTTTTCCAACCTAAATTATTCTGTGATTCTGTGTTAGGAGATACTCTGGGTTATTCTTCTTAGGGAGGTTTAGTGCAACACATAACACAGGCTAGCTTGGGAACTCACCAGGTAGTGGGCAATTAATATAAACACAATTTAGATAAATTTCATCTACTTCATTTTCACCCTGGAAAAGCGGTATTTGAGACTCCAACCATTAGACGTTTAATGGGAATGCCAGAAAGCCTTTGCAAACTCTGAAATGTGCTGCCTTCTCACAGAATCATAGAATCATGCCTTGACTAGATTGTAATGTTTCTCTGAGTTAGCTCAGGGATTTTGGGGATTACCAAATCACTCAGCTACAGAGTGGATCATAAATAGCCTTTGGGCATCTTTCTCTTTCAGATATTTCCCTCAGTACTAATGGCAAGTTTCTACCAAACAATTCTGCCCCACATATTTGTTGTAGACAAAGGGAAAACACAGGAGGATTTTTTTTTCTTTTTTCAAATTTTTGCAGCAACTCTCCAGAAAAGAAACTGCATCATGAAAGCAGCATCACAATATTTCTTCATGAACTAAACAGTGCTCGCTTGATTAAAAAATAATCTAAACCTGTATGTTACAGCACCATCTGGTGACTTGTGCCCTAAAAATGTCCCTTTTTATTACAGCACTCCAGACATACAGGCATCAGCCAATTAATTATGTGGGGGTGAAAAAAAAAGGCCTTGGTGTTTTTCATTCTTTCATCCTTACTGCTTAGCTAATGATAAATATGGACCACATTTATTCCTTTCTGGTTTAGAAAGCTGTAGCTACTTAGTTCAAAGACTGCTTTCTCTTACATGGGCTGAGACAGATTGTACCCAAAAAATTTAACCTCCAAACATGGCATAACTCTGGGGCAAAGGAGCCTCCCAGCTGAACAAAACTAGAATCAGTCACTGAAAGGTATTTTTAACTCAGAGAGGTAACTTGGAGCTTGGATGCTAAAAAGCTTTGTTTGTGCAATGCCCAAGAAATCTTGCCAGTAATAAGAAATGGTCTCCAGTGGACCGAAGAGACTCAATTAGTTCTCCTAATCATATGTCCTAAGTCTAATTGATGTACATACTTCTGTCTTGATCCACTCAATAAAACAAGCTATCCATGTAACTCAATAAAAGAAGCTGTAAAAGTAATTAAATCACAGTTCTGTGACACAAATCATCACAATTTTGTTTGAGAAAATATATCAGTTCATCCTAACTTCCTTCTTTTGTTATTTTCTCCTTTGTAAAACCCTCTGAAGAGGGTAAAAAAGTAAAGGCTTTTCTGTGCTGATTCTTCTTCCTGAAGCTAATGTCCAGGAACAGTCAGCTTGGAAATGTACCTTTAAGGTTTATGTTAAATTATAACATAATAACAAATGTTATTTATGTTAAATTATAACATAATAACATAACAGAAGTATAAAAATGGATAGAAAAGAGATGCAATGGTTATTGTGGAAAACATGGAGAATGTTCACAGACTAACCAGGTGTCCATATTGGTGGATGATCCAACTTGGATAATTCAGTATTTATGTAATTTTGCAGACCTAATCCTTACCCCTAAACCATCACTGCTGGGCATAATATTAATCAGGTCTTGTAGAAATCTGAGTCAGCTTCTCCTCTTGTTTCCTACTTAAACTTCTGAGGAGGAGGGTAAATCATTTTAATCATTCAAGTGTTTTTGGCAAGTCATTGTCTTAGATTTCTCCTAGAGCTCATTCTACTGGAGATTTTTTTCTGCCATCTTTTGTTCTAGTAGCTTTATTACTAACAACCACGTTAAAATTTTTAAAGCGTGACAAGATATGTGCAAAAATATTACAAACAAACCTAAAAAAAACCCACAATAAAACAAAACAGTTTTGCATGTAACTATTTTGTGAATTCCTAGTTACTGTTTATTGTTTATTTTGTGTGTCTGCCAGGTTTGTTGTTTTAATTCCTATAACCTGTCACATACAATGTTATTATATAGATTTGTGTTTGAGCAGAAACAAAACAACAAGGACTTAATTCTTTTTATTTTTAACATCAAAGTTATTTCATAAATCAGGCAGATTTTTTATATTTACCACCTCAGTAGTCCAGACACAAGATGAATGAAACCTAACGCAATATAGCTTTGGGAACAGTTAGGAAAACATTGTTGAACAACCATTGTTAACAGAATGTTTTTTATCTTTGGGCTAATTCATTTATTTATTTAACATATATGACAAATTAATCCCAAAGTAAACTTGAGTTACTGTATTCTGTTGTTTTAATGTTAGTTTCATTCATGTAAGAGTAATATTACATTGCTATTTTAACTGTTTGTACATGTGTATGCTAAATCCTTCTAAAATCAAAAAACCTACTTTCACAAAGTATCTCGTATGAATATGGTAGTGTTTTTTCTTTCTACGTAGCAAAAATATCCAAATCCTAATAAATTGATACACTATGAGGTTTATTGCCACGATCCTTAATTTTTTAAAAAAATTTTCTATGTCACTGTTTAATCAGGCTTTCATATCATTAAAGCTTTTACACTCTGCCTCTCAAACCAAAGTACTTTCTTATTTGTAACATTTTATCAAAAACAGACAACAAAAAAGGAAGCATTAATTTTTGCTTTTTCTTACTCAGGAGTCACCGTCCAAGTCCTGTCCACAGTCCCTGTAATGTTCAGCTACTGGGTAGGTTCCAACTAACACATTTTGTAATTCACAAGCAGCAACATTTTTAAAATACAGAAGCATCTTCCTACAAATTGGTCACTAAATTATTCTGCTGTGAAAAAAAAATGGCAAAAAAGGAGTTTGCAGGTATGAGAAGACAAAGGATGTCCTGGCAAAGCTCCACAGTGCAGCACACACAGTGAGAAAAGATGAAACAACAACTGAATTTCTTCTGGGGGCAGCTGGAAATGAGGAGAAAGAATATGTACAACATGAATCCATGGTTAGCAGGCAGACATACAAGTACATGTTCTAGGAAAGCTAGACATCAATCAGTATTTTCTCAGGGAAAAAAAAAAAAAAAAGGCATAAAGATGTATTTGTGGCCTTGTCCCAGTTTCTTTTAAATGTGGCATGGGACTCATTAACCTAGAATGCTTTGAATCTTAAAATTCAGGAGCAAATTTAAGTTCCTGAGTTCCCCACGTGGTGATCTTGAATGCTTCCAAGAAATAAAACATGCTGAGGAGATAAATCAGAGCAAAATGCTGTTCTAAATACGTTCTGAATGTGACTATTTAGCAATGTGTACAGGTCAAGATGTTTATATGCAAATGGATTTGTGCATTAAGAACCATTGTGTTAAGTCCACATATAAGAAATACCACTGATATTTGGAATTTTTTGTTAGTAACATCTCTTCAAAATTTTATTCTGGTATCTAAGGGAATATTTTCCATTAAATATGTATTGGGGGAAAAAAAAAAAGAGATTGAGTGCGTGGATATTGCACTTCCTTATTAGAATTATGGATGTCATCTCCTTCTAAATGTTAGAGAAGTTTGCTCAAGCTTTCTCTGTAGAATTTGAATGTTCCAGCATCTCACATTTCTTATTTTTATATCTTCAACTCCAGTAATAGGAGAGTAAATATTCATTGCTATGTATAAAAATTATGTACTGAGGTTTTTGCATTGGGATAAACAAAACCAAGGGACTGCTTTCCACAAAAGACCAGGTACTTATGTGCCTCAGCAACCTGGACTTTATTACACTCATCCTGAGCAGTAAAGGCAGCAGCAGTTGATAAAATATTCAAGAGAAAAAGCAGAACTGCACCCAGAGGTTTTAAAGCCAGGCAGAATTTAGCCCTGCTGGTTTCCAGCTATTCAGAACTGTAAAGCAAATTTGGGTTCAAACCCTATCAGTTGTTGCAATGACATTTATCCAATAACTTCCAAAGGTGATAACATTTGAGAACTATATTTAAATGTACTGCTTTGCTTCATATCTTACCAGGCCAAACCTCAGGATACTTTAGATCTCGCCCAGATATTAAATAATGACTTAGCTGCTACGGTAAAAAAGTACCCCAAGAGGTTTGTTGGGCTGGGCACGTTACCTCTGCAAGCTCCAGAGCTGGCTGTGAAGGAAATGCATCGTTGTGTGAATGAACTTGGATTTCCTGGAGTGCAAATAGGATCTCATGTCAATGAGTGGGACCTGAATGCTCCAGAGCTGTATGATATTTATGCTGTGAGTAGCTGTTGCTTTCCTTCTTTGGGGGAATACTGTGATATGGAAATCTGCCTAAAAATATGTTGGAGTACATTCAGTCATCATTTGAGCCTTCTAATCTGCTTAGTGATCAGAGAGACTCAGCTTTAATTGTAAATGATAATTCTTTATAAGATATAATGGCAATAATACAACATATTCTGAAACATATTTTTAACTTAATTTTATATTATATTTTATAATAATGAATTACAAATTTTGGTTTATTATATAAGTTCTCACTGTAATCGGACTTCTTGATTTGTGAGGATAAGTGCAGTATCAAATAAAGCATTTCCGCCCTGTTTGCATTTGAGTTCAAGTTACTGTATCCAATCCTGTTGAAATAATTGTTAAAACTCTCTGAGACTATCAGAGATACCTATGGCACCAAAGTACCAGAGAACTATGTAAACAGGACCAAGATTTCCAAACTGAATGTATTATTATCAAATTAATTAATATATAGCATTTCTTAAATAGCCTGAGATCCAGATGAGAGTGCTCATTTGTCTAAATTAGGGGTTTAATCAATGTCCATTCTGAACCTGTTTCTCAGGTTATTAGAGCTGTCAGCTTGGAATTGGTTCACAGAGATTATTGTGCAGAATGCTCAATTTATTCAAAAACTCTGTGGGTGCAGCACCTGGGCTATTTGTTTTTATGGCCACATGCAGTCAGATAATCAGCATCTGCTCTTGGAGATGCCCACGTTAATGGAATCACAGCGTGGCTGAGGATGGGAGGGGCCTCTGGAGGCCACCTGGACCAACCCCCTGCTCAAGCAGGGCCACCTACAGCCAGATCCCAGGACCATGCCCAGGTGGCTTTTAAATATCTCCAAGGATGGAAACTCCACCATCCCTCTGGGCAACCTGATCTCCACTGAACCTTCTCTCCTTGGAGCCAAACAGCCCCAGTTCTCTCACAGGAGAGATGCTCAGTCCCTTCATCATCTTGGAACTCTCTCCAGTAACTCCCTGTCTCTCTGCTACTGAGATCCCTCTCTTGTTCTGGGATGCCTCTCTTATACTGTGCATCCTCCAGCTTGAGTTTCACACATGTAGGAAGTATCCCCTTTCATTTTTGGAAACATCTCTGGATAATACAGATCATGAAATTAAGCCATATCGGATCATGAACTTTGCCAAACTACCAGGCCAGTAATTGAATTGCTATTTTTAGTTTACAAATGTAGATGGCAATTATTCTCCGCGATCCAAAATTTGCAGCTTTTATTTATGCATGTATGGGTAAATAAACCCATATTTTTCGAATGTGTGATAATCTCCTTAGCAACAAGAGCATGTCCAGAAATACATCTGACAAAACGAAGCTGTTAAATCCTGGTTAAGGCATATGAATGACTCTGATGACTGTGTATTTAAATTTAAGTACACAGTTAAATTACACAGTCGGAGTCAGCATCTAACACTAGTCTTCTGTTTTCCTTTCCAAAGATGTCAGTAGTTTTGGAAAAATTACCATACTTGTGTAGAGATGGATTACTGATCAGAATAGAGACAGATTTCGAACTCTTAGGAAGGATTAGGAATATTTTAAAGGGTTTTTTTAAGCCAGGCAGAGGGCCAAAGGGGACAAATGTAGTGCCACTCAGTGAATATTTTTGAATGCATCTGGAACAATTCTGCAAAACCATCCTCAAATGATTCTATG
Organism: Chamaea fasciata; assembly: GCF_029207755.1. NCBI lineage: Eukaryota > Metazoa > Chordata > Aves > Passeriformes > Sylviidae > Chamaea > Chamaea fasciata. Next base: position 32,651,712 of record NW_027094093.1, read on the forward strand.
AGACATTGTGGGAATTCATTCTCATATGTGTAATGAAACCAAAAGAATGTTTCCTTGAATTGAGTTTTATACTACAGGATGGCTGAAAAACATAGCTGGAAAAGCACTTTTGTATTGCATTATTCTGAGAAGCACTTGGTTCACTAAAGAGATGTTATCATCTGTGCTTTCAGCCTTGTAGTCACAGGAAGAGCTGTGAAACTGAGTGAGGACTTCAGAATATGGCCCAGAGGAGTAAATACAGCAAACTATTGCTTATAGTTCTTACTTGTGGGCCTATTTTCATTGCTAGGACTACAGCTCAGTAAAGATTAGCAGGTCATTGAAAAGCATGACTAAGATCTAAGATGCATTTTGCTACAATTAGCCAAGATTTAGACTTTTTCTTTTTGCTGCAGGCTGCTGAGAAATTAAATTGCTGTCTCTTTGTGCATCCCTGGGACATGCAGATAGATGGGAGGATGTCCAAATATTGGTTTCCCTGGCTAATAGGTAAGTGTATATTTACTCTGCTTAATCTACATTTATGAACTGGATTATGCCCAGGAGATTGTTGCCAATTAAAGCACAAGTACAGAGAAAATTACATTGTTTTTCTGTCAAATTTCCTTTTTTTTTTTTAAAGTCTAGTATTATGATTAAGTCTGTTGTGTAAACTCAGCAGTCATTTGTTTCTAAGCTTGTTTAGTTTTTCTTTTAAACACTTGGAATTAAAATTATTCATCAACAGACTCGCAACAAAATATTGTATTCTTTTTTGCCCTAAATACAAAGAGCAGATAACAAGGAAGAAGTGAATCATCTCAGAAACAAGCTCCTCAAAAATCACAGGAGTAAATGAAGGAGTAAGCAATACCAAGCATTACTTCCTAGAATTTCTTAGGTTATTTCTTAGAAACAGGTTGATCAGAGAGGAAATAAATCTAACTTTACATCAACTGTAGCTGAACCAACATGTAGTTTGAAAGCTCTCAGTAGATGTAGGATATTTTCTAGTTTCCATTTTTTCCCCTGTTTGATAGGTAAATCATAACAGTGAATAACAGGAACAGGGTAATTCTGCCACCCAGAAATGTTTAGACCTGATTCTCCCCTCATGTATTTTGGTCTGTGCTGGTTTGTTTTGCATGGTTTTGCACTGCCACCAGTTGTAAAAAACATACACAACATATATATAATACATATTCTGCTTGGAAAAATCTTGCTGTCCCAATCACCAGTGCCATTACCTTGAAAGAATATCAGTTACTCTTAATCAGAGCAGGCTCAACAACGCAGATCTAAGAAGAAAATAAAATTAATGCATTTACTTAACAAATCATAAATAGAATGTTTTCTTACTAAGATTAATAGTGCTTTGCATCTGAGCGTAAGGTAAAACATAAATACAAATAACCTTTTGAGCTGGATAGGTGTTGTTTTCCCCATGAATGATGGGAACTGAGATCCTAATTTCAAGCTGCATTTCAAGCTGAAGGTAGGTGTTTTAAATGGCATGATATTCTAAATATGTTGGGTGTGCTCAGAAACTGAGGTCTGCTGTAGGAACCTGAATTTCTGTTCTAACTGGGCATCCAACTCAGCCAGGAGCAAAGAGAGAGACAGGTTAGTTCTAACCTGTAGGATCTGCCATGATGTGATAACCAAACCCCAAATCTGTGTTGGAATATCCATCAATCAATCTTCCCCGCTTTCCACACAAAAGAAACCCTCAAGCAGAGGTGAGAAGACACCCTGGCATATTCCAGATATGTTTTTGAGCAAGGATAACGAGAGTCAGGCCTTTACTTGCTATTTCAGGACATACCCAGCCTGTCTGTCATCTGTCCCAGTGGTGTGGAGTAAAAACCGGACTTAGAATTCAGAAGACCTTCACTTCCAGGCCTGTGTCTTCATTTAAGTTAATTAGAGTTCAACTCCGTGTCCCTCCAGTGGAAATAAAGCATGACCTTTGGCAGCTGCCCTGCAACTATTACTTTTTCAGTTGGCTTAAGGCTAATGGAAGAAAATTAAAATGATGCTTAAAAATCAAATAGGAAGTTTAAAAAGTAAAGCTCTTATACAATTAAGATGTTTTTCTTCTTAGGCATGCCAACAGAAACAACCATGGCCATTTGCTCCATGATTATGGGAGGAATCTTTGAAAAATTCCCTAAGCTGAAAGTTTGCTTTGCACATGGAGGTGAGTAGTGCACCATGTGAAACTCCTGCTCTTTGGCTGAGCATGGTACCATTGTGTTTTCTGGCATCCCAGCTAATGGGGTCACCACGTGAAGCCTGCCACCAGCTGAGCACTGTCACCCCAAAGAAGACAGTCTGACAGATCAGCTGCTTCAGTGAACACTCTCTAGCCTGCAGGGTTTGAACTGATACAACAGCCTTTAAGGGAAACAAAAAGCAAGGGGAGGCAGCAGGTTGTTTAAGGAAAGGGACGAGGAAGCAGCAGGAGGAATTCGGGCATCACAGTAGTGAAGAAGTGAGAAAAACAGAGAAAGAAGCTAATGAAAGTAAAGGAATAAAAAACCACTGGTGCAGAGCACTTTCTTTCTAGAGAGCTGACAGGAAAACCTAGAGATCTTTGGTGATAAGGTGGCTTTTTTTCCCTCTTATATATTTTCAGCTTTTTAAAAGCTATTAAAATTCCTTCTTGCAGGTGGAGCTTTTCCATACACAGTGGGTCGGATCTCCCATGGATTCAACGTGCGCCCTGATTTGTGTGCCATGGATAATAAGGTGGATCCCAGGAAATACCTTGGCTCATTTTACACAGACTCTCTTGTCCACGACCGTGGGGCACTAAGGCTGCTAACAAGTGTAGTAGGAGAGGTGAGTCTTAGTGCTTCCAGAAGTGGGTGAGTCACTCTTCAGTTAATTTTCCAGGAAACACCAGGAGGAGAAGAGAAGAGAAGAAAGCAAGTGGCTTTAAGGTGGTTTTTTTCAATAGATCTTAAAATTTTACTCTGTGATGTGCACGTCCATTTTATAAGACACCCAAAAGCTTATGGAGTAACAGCTCAACATTTGCCTTTGTTACCTCCTTTTCTGGGAAATCTCCCCAAATCCATACCATGCTCATTCTAAGTATATATTTGTTCCACAGGCAGTTCTAGTAGACAAGGATGAGTCTAGCTCTTGAATTTTAAATTGCCAGTGCAAGGAGAAAAGATCACTCGTTTCCTTTCGCCCATTTTAAAATGTCGGGAGCCAGGTTTTGCCATTGTTAGAAAGTCCTTGGTAAATTAGCAGCTGTGTGACTCAGCCTGGCTGAGACCACGGATTCTTTTTGTCATCTGAATCTGTTAAGCTGAACTGTAGATGTCAAGAGCAAAGCAGGAGGAAAAGTACAACAGGATGCTGAATCCATTGCTGAAGAATTGAAGCTTTTTCTGTCTGAACTTGTGTAGCACACAAGTCTCAGGACACTCCTGCTTTAGAGTCAGCTTTGCATCTCAAAGCTGCTCTAAACTGTTGCTGCTACAGGAAAGCTGCTCTCTTTGCACTTTATTTCTCTACTTTTCATCCTAAGAAGCTACACATTGACTCTGGTCCTTAATTGTGATTAGTCTTTGCAACTGCAATTTAGTTCTTTGAGGAGAGAGGTTATGGACTGAAATTTGATAATCTAAAAGTCACTCAGCATTAGCCTCTCTGGTATATTATTTATTTTGTCAGCAGGCTTTTAAAATTAAGAGTCTTAACACAATAAATTTGGCCAGCATAGTACACAGGGTGTTGGTGTCTTCTTTAATTCTCCTCTGAGTATTTTGAGCTCACACAATGTGACATCAGGTGCAATTCCAGTGCTGAAAAGTCATGAGTCAGATCCCAAAAACATAAATGTCTTTTACACTCAGGAGAACTTTCTTTCTCTTTTCAATAGCCTAAGGCATCTTGTCCTTGAAAACAAAAACATTCACATCACGATTTCAAACTTTACTTTGTAACCATGAAGATTAAAAAGTTCCCTCTTTTTGCTAAGGAAATTGACATTCTCACATAGCACCCATCCATGAGTCAAATGCTGAAAGAAACACCAAATATCTCAGCGCTTTCAGTGCAGTCGTGTGTTGGCAGAGTAACACACAGAAGTTTAATAAACGCTGGGCTAAAAACAATGTGATGGAGTCTTGAGGCTGACACTGTAACTTTGTGAGCTGGAGGTTTGAAATAGGCCAGCTCTCCAGAGAACAGCTCAGAGCTGTGCAGGAAGGGCATCAGTGTGAGGGAAGATGTGCTTGGACATGGCTTTGGGTCCCTGGGGAGCAGCCACTGACTGCACCAGCGTGTGGCGTGCTGGCCTTGCGCTACGAATGTTCAAATCCACTGACAGCTGTGATGAGTCGTGTCCATTTCATCTCACCCCTTCTTACTTTGGGGTGCAGGTTAATTGGGGATGGCAGCAGAAATACACACTTCTGAGAAAGAATTTTGTAAGAGTGCAGAATCGCTGCAGTCCTTCGTTCCCCCCGTGATGAGGTAGCATGAGGTGAATACGAATTAACACAAAATCCCCAACGTTGCTGGCTGTGAAAAGTGAAGAACTGGGTTGACATGGGATTAAATGATTCAGTGCATCTCTGCAAAAACTTCCCCATGGTGATTCCTCCAGAGCCATCATCCAAAGGCTGGCCAGAAGTTGGAGCTGACCTGACTATAGCGTTCTGGACTTTTTTTCAGGTGTATCATGGTAGGGAAAGAAGGCAAAATTCAAGGCAAATACAATTTTCCTTATGTAACAGGATGAAGTCATGCTTAAAGCTTTTTGAGATTCATCTTCAGATTTGGGTCCTTATTACTGTGAAAAAAGTTGTGCTGAGCAGCAGGGTGCACTGAGGTTAATCATTAGCCCCGTGTACCTCTCTAATAGGAGAGATGTGCTAATTAAGGAATCGACCTCCAAGTCTTCTAGGGAAAATTGACTTTGTCGATATAGTTTGGAAGAATATAACAGTACTTCCCTTATGGTAGGAGCATTCATCTGCAGAGGCTTCACAGCACTCCTCTGAAGCTGGTTGCTAAAGACAGGTATTGCAACCCCCATTTTATAGATGGGTACAAAACGGAAGCTCAAAGGGTACAAATGAACAGCCTAAGATCACTGGGAGCAGAAAGAATGCTGCTTCTAAATTTTTCTTACTCATTTACTGCTCTTAATTTTACTCCTAATGAATGGATCTCATGATCAGCTATGAAATACTTTCAAAGAGAGGGAAAGTATCTACATAGAGAAGAAAAGAAAAAAAAAATATTATTTCAGTGAGGATGTGGGATTTCATTCTGGTTTAGCATATAGGAGATGTAAGTAAGAATATACAAACCTTCCTGTCTTACATGACTTTCCCTAGTAGACAGATGGACAAATCCTCTGTTTCCTTCTCTTTTACTTAGAAATCCACTTTCTCAGATAAACCTGGTATGGTTTTTAGTTTTTTTTTTAATCATAAAATCCATGACATTTGTTTTTCTTATCTGAACAAAGCATCTTGGTGTTTAATTGAATATTATAAATAGAATAATATATTTAGCTGCTTCAAAGTGCACACATCCAAATCTACTTTGTTTAGTCTATGCTCACAACTGGATTTATTAGACAGAGAGCATAAATTTTCTTACATTAATTCTTCCACAATAAATTAGAACACAGGACAGAACAATAGAATGTGTCTCTTCTGTTTAGATTTTGGGTGAAGGTTTGTGTGGGTTCTTTCAGAGACTTTTGGGTGACATCTAGTGGAGATTAAAATCTTTTTTAAAAAGCATTTGAAAAATAAGAAAAACCATTTCAGAAAATAACTAAATGGTGCTTTCTTCAGCCTATTTCAGTATTAACTCCGGTAACAGAGTTCAAACATTATAACAAGTGTCCAAAATTCAGCAATTCAATTTCAAATCCATGAGACATTTAAAAACATACATTTTTAATGAAAACTGTGGGGTTTTTTTCAAATACTCCTGCCTGCAGGGGATGAAGCCCAAAGGAAAACAGACTTTTGATAAAATCAAGAGAGTTGCCACTATGCACTCTCCAAGGCTGATGAAATGGGGAAACATCATTCCAGAGAGAAGATGAGCATGTAACAATTGAGGATCTGCTCATTTCTTTTCATCTCTGATAACAGGGATGTTGCACACAGGCTTTTATTGAATTTTCTTTTCACTGGCTTACTTTCAGAAACAAATCATATCATGTCACCCATGTTTTCAGGTACGTGTTTCAAACCCACAGTTAATGTCCAGTACCAACCAACGACAGTGGAAAAAAAAAATTTTAAAAAAGCTGCAGACTTCCAGAAATATATGAAATTTTGTAAATGAGATTTAGGTTTTGTTATCTGAAATTGAATACCAGTTACATTAAATTAAACTAAATTAAATTAAAAACTTTTTTAAAATTTAAGTATTTGTAGTAATTCTGCACTGTATCATGTTTTCAGTAGTACCCCACTGCCATTAACACATCTTTTAAAGTAGCACAGAGAAGATAGTTTTGATTGTTTTGTATTTCTTATTACACATCCTTCTCACCCATTGATAATTTTAAATTTGTGTGGGTGTATTTAGCCCAAAATTTCAAATTCAGGACTGCAGATCCAAGCATCTGTTCTGAGTTTGGTGGAGAACTTCCTGAGATTCTTAAAGAAAAGTAACTAAAAGTCTCATACACCTTTTGTACTCTACACACCAGTGGAATGAATGAGTCAAAACTCAGAAGAAAGAATTCCGTGTATCCTTTATTGGCCATTTAATTATGGTAACATTTAACCAAGATTAATCATTGCAGTTTAGGCAGACCTCTTGCAGGGGGTGTTACCTTTCAAATCAGCACCACAGTACAGAAAATCAGAATGAGTAGGAAATATGTTTTAATTTTTTTTTAAGCATTTGACAAGTAGGAAAAACAAACCATTTCAGAAAATTACTGAATGATGCCACAGGCCTGGGATTTGCATTTTCAACTTTCTGCTTATCAGAATTAAAATACCATAACTTCAGTTAGCCACCACAAAAATGATTAATAAATAACCTGCACTATTTTCCAAATAAAATGCATCCAAAAAATTCTTGAGTCATTCTTTCCAAGCTTTGTTCTTTTCCTAGTGGAAGTTGAGATCTTCATAAATCGCTTTCATAATTAGGCAGTCCAATATATACATCTAATTTCTTGTACTTCATTATACATTCCAGAAAGCCCGTGCTCTATTGTTTAATGGTAATTTTAAAGAAATTAAAAATCTGAAAAAATTAAAATTTATGAGTTAAAAATATAATATTAATGTTGCTATGATATTGTATCACATTAATATTAATCTTATTTAAACTCTATTGTTTAATGTTACTACAAAATGCACCTTTTTTTTTTTTTATTGCCAGGACAAAGTTATTTTGGGGACAGATTACCCTTTTCCACTCGGGGAACTGGAACCTGGAAAATTGATTGATTCCATGGATGACTTTGACCATAAACTGAAGGTATGATTTTTACATTTGAGGGGGTTTTTTCCCTCCTTTTTCAGTCTGTTTGAGACATGAGATAAAATGCTGAAAAATCATTGTAGTGCACTGATTTCTGCAAAGACTGGAAGAGGCCCTTCAGTCTCTTTGCAGCAGTTCCTTCTAAAGCACAAGTAAATGCATTTGAGTTAAAAATGAGCTAAGCACAAACATATCTATGTGTTTTGTTTTCACAGGATAAACTCAAGGCTGGAAATGCTCTGGAATTTTTGGGTCTTAGCAGAAAACAATTTGAATAATTATGAAGTACTAAAGCAGCTAAAGCTCGGAAATAATATTCTTATATTTCTGTTGGCATGTGCAATTGTACACATGAAAAATAAAATTGACAATTATCTGACAGTCTCCTGATATTTCCAGAACAAAAGCAAGGGTACTGGAAATGAGCACGCACAGATATTGCCTGAGGATTTTAGGCTGTTTTTAAACCATTCTGAAATCCCTGCTTTCATAATAAAGGAGAGATTTCATCTTTTGCAGATGTAATAGGAATCTCTGAATTATAATCAATGCCACGTTATTAGGACTTGATTCTCAGGAAGGAAAGAGCTGAGAAAACGAAGTACGCACTACATTTCTGTCTTTGTTCTGACGGACAAACAGAATTTGAAAGAATATCAAAACAGAATTTAAACAATGCTGATGCCAAATAAAAGGCAACATTTGCTTTTATCCACTGGTGGAAAATGCAGCACACCCCACTCAGCTCAGCACTGCAGGTGCACTCGTGCTTTGTCAATGTTGTGACAGGATGGAAAAGGTCTGTGTGGGGACTTTACATTTCAGCTGCCACCTACACCACTGGGAACTTATTCATCAGAAACAATTTGAACAATATGGTTGTAGGTGCAGAAGTAATGTATTTGTGTGGATAATACTTGGTGTGTCATTGTCACTGTCACAATAAATGCTGCTGTTTGGCAACAGGATGGGTTAATGTTCTGTTCCTCACAAAATGCTTCCTAAAAGTAAGGCTGGATACTTTAAATGTTGAAGTGCTAATGCTCTCCCCAGCTTGAGTCCTGCTATGGGAAGGGAAAGGTGGTTTGCTTTATAGACTATTGATTAAAACAGGTTTTCATGACTATCCAGTGAGTGCACAGGCATCCTCCTCCCAAGAGAATTTTGTACCAGTCAGAAAAACGCAGATTAGCGCTCACAGTCTTTATTCTCATGGGAACATTGGCTGGCTACGTGTGGTGTCACCATTCTTCTGTTCAGTCTTGGAACATTCCAGGCAAAACAGTATTAGACAGAAGTTGTTTTTAGCTCTGGCCATAGCTGCCACGGACTGAACCTGAAGGATGTTGAACATCAGCAGTTCTTGCCGATTCCAGCCTCCATTGGACTACAAAGAAAGCTCTGTCCTTCTTTACAGTGTCAAACCCACCCAAAAAGAAGTGGTTTGTGAAGTAGTTGGAGCTGAAGTAGTCAGCAGCTCAGAGGCTTAGAATATTCAGTTTTTATGTAAGAGGAAAAGAAGAGTCAAAAAATAGCTTCAACAATATTTATTGTCCTCAGGTTCGCAAGACTTCTGCTGACCTTTTGTATTTAAATATCCACATGCAAGCATTGAGTTTTCAGCATGTATGATTTTTTGACCACATTGTTTTATTTAAATTTTAAAGTCAAAAGACAATTTCATTCTCCTATTTCCCTTCAGCATAAATGATTCTCACAGATGTTTAAATGGATTTAAGAGGAAAATACATTGTGATTCCTCCAATACATTTTAATTGGATTAATTCTTCAATTTTTTATGAATGAAGCCAGTTCAGTTAGTGAAAATGCAATGTCACATCTTTGGGGACCAAGGGCTGGAACCTCTCCAATAGCAAGAACAGTATTTAATTACCTTAACCTGTGACTAAAAGGGTGATTGCAGTACCCTGCATGCGAGTTAATTAATGTGCATACCCTGCATAAATCATATTCATTATGCACTGCCATAATTTAATGATATTCTACCTATTCTTGATGCGTTACAATTTTTAGGACAGGGATATATATATATAATATCTTCCCTCCATCTTTTCATTTCATTAACAAAGTTAATGTAAAATTCTAACTGCAGACAGATGAGAACTTTGTTAATACTCCTCCACCAATTACTGCAGGAATAAAGAATCCAAGCTGAACACCCAAAGTCCATGAGCTCTACACAGTGATTTAAACAAGGAGGTAAAACACTGTACCTCTATTGTTACAGACACAAAAATATGAAGTTGAAGATCAGCTAATTACATGAGAAGTCTTTGAGGTTCAATTTCCTCTGCACATGCAGGATCTTAGTGATGATGTACATTTGGGAAGATCAGGCAAGTAACTCGTGTCTGTGCTGCATTACACACCTGTGTATTTCATCACTGTTCTGTTTGGTCTAGTCGTAAGATTACAACTACTTGTATAAAATTGGCACTGAAGTTGTAAAAGAACTCATTGTGATGTAACTTAGCAAAACCACTGCAGACTGGTAGTGGCATGTACTGAACGTGAGCAGAACACTCAGAGCTCTCATTTTCATCCATGGTGATCAGAACTTTAAATACATTTTGCATCCTTTGAACCCTGAATCCGTAAACTCAAACCACTGCTGAAAATCCATTTCTATCCATATCTCACTGGAGCGCCCAGTGAGAGCAACCTGCACGTTGCAGGAGCATCACTGACACGCTGCAGCTGCTCATCTGCAATGACACAAGATCTGTAATTTTCTTGTGCATTTCTCAAGTGTCTACATGCTGATATTGCCGGCAGATAGGCATTTCCTAGGAATTACTTGTGCATTCTAAATCTTTCCTTCCTTCCTCTCCACGTCCTGTTCCGTGGATTTGCTTGCATTAAAAAAGGAATCCTTGCTTCTAACATTTTTTTTCTTTTTGTCACTTTATTAAGCACAAAGGTGTCCAGACCGAGGTTAGATATTTGAACTATCGTGTGAAATAGATACGCAGTTGGTCAGGCAATGAGATCGGTCTTCCAGGAGGTGATGGAGTCAGCATGCCTGCAGGCGTTCAAGGTGTTCGGCACTGGGCGATGGGGTTCCATGGTTTAGAGGGGTTACAGTGGCGGTGCCGGGCTGACGGTGGGACGGGATGACCCCAAAGGTCCCTTCCAGACTCGGCGGTTCCGCCCCATGACGACCCCTCACCCCGCGGCCGTCATGGCCGCCCCTCCCCTCCCCCCCATCCCCTGCGGGTCACGTGACCCCGCCCGGCGCGCGGCCGCTCCGCCGCGAGACTCTATGGCGGAGGGCGCGCGCGGGCCCGCGAGCTCTCGCGAGAGCCGCGATGGAGGCGGCGGGAGGAGGCGCCGGAGGAGGAGGAGGAGGTGTCATGGCGGCGGCGGGCGCGGGCTCCGCGGGGTCCGCAGCGCGGGGCGGCGGCGGCTCCTCGGCCGCGTCGCGCTGGTTCTTCAGCCGCGAGCAGCTGGAGAACACGCCCTCGCGGCGCTGCGGCGTGGAGGCCGACAAGGAGCTCTCGTACCGGCAGCAGGCGGCCAACCTCATCCAAGACATGGGCCAGCGCCTCAACGTGTATCCGAGCGGGGACGGGCGTGAGGGCGGCGGGGGCCGCGCGTGGAGGGGCGGCGGGAGGCCTTTTCCCTGGGGCGGGAGCCCTCCCCGGGAGCCTTCCCGCTGCTCGGCCGGCGCTCCCGCGGGCTGCAGCCGTGGCCCGGAGGCACAGAATGGGAGGAGGAGCCTGGCGAAGCCCCCGCGCCGCGCTCTTTGTCGGCGGGCTCGGGTCCCACCTGCCCTCAGCCGCCTCCGCGGCCGTGCCTGCGCCGCGGGGCGCTCAGAAAGTAAATCCCGGCTGCCGTTTCCCTCGAAAGGGGCAGCTCTCCTCTTTAGCCATTCTTTAATGTGGTTTTTAAAAGGAAAAAAGAGAAAAATCGATCGGAGCAAGGCCGAACGCTCAGATCCCGTACTGAAATAGTTGGACCTGAACAAAACAAAAGCGCTTGAGAGAGTGTTTCAGTGCTTGTCTCCCATTGAGGAGTTTTCATGCGGTGGGTGACTGTGGGGAGCCTGTCGTAGGAACCCCCACATGGTCTGCGGAACAGATGGGAGCCATACGTGTTAATATCAGTTAAGGATGTGTTAATATCTGTTAAGTTCTGAAGTGCCGCGTCCCTTATCCATTTTCGGCTGAAGACAGTATGTTGAGAGCAGTGATTGATGTGGAAAGCGCGTGGCTTTCAGTTCTTGTAGGCAGTTTTCTTAATATGTTTCTTGTAGGCAATTTTCTTAATATGTAGTGTTTCCTTCATTTAATCTTCCAGATCTCAGCTTACCATAAATACTGCAATTGTTTACATGCACAGGTTTTATATGCATCATTCCTTCACAAAGTTTAATCGAAATGTAAGTATGATTTTATGTTTGGTAATAACATGCCCGTAATTTTGGCAGTTCTGACTGAGAAGTGGTACATGCAGGAGTGTGAAGTGTGGTTTGTTTTTAGGAATTCTAGCTTTTTATCAGTGGTTTAGAAGCTGTAATGATATTTGTTTTCAACTTTAACTAGTGGCAATTAGATTTTATCATCTGCCATCAAAAAAAACCCAAACAAACAGGCACCCTCAGCAAGCACATTTCCATTTCAGATGTGTGAAGAATACATTTAGATGTTTCAAATGTGGCTGGTGCTTATGTGCTGAAGTTTGAAAGGCTAATGTGTAGGAATACACATTTTTCTTGGTGAAGTCAGTGGAAGTTCTGGCATGGTGTGTCTGACAGTGATAATGTGTGTATCCATATGGATTATGTAGCTGTTCATGTAGCAGTGTAAATTCTTTTAGCTGATCTAGTCTTAAGTGGTGTGATTAGTCACATTAAACAAGAAAAAATTTTACATCTGGTGAGGTAAATCTTGTTTTACCCAATAACCTGGACATGTTTGTGGGGGGTTTTTTTGTTTGTTTGTTTGTTTTAATGTCCAGTACTGAATGCAATAGGTGGAAAAATAATAATATAATAGTCTAGGTATTCTTGGGGTTCGTTTGTTTGTTTTAAGGAAGAGTAGTTAATAGTGATTGTGGTTTGTCATTAAATGTTAATGATGAGTTTTCTTAGATCTTTTAATGACTAAATGAACAGATTGAGACTGTGGCAGATGATAGGTCTAGGTCAGAGCAGACCTTTATCTAGAAAGGGGTAGATTCTTGCAAACTTTGCACTGTCTGCAGTTGGGGCAGGTACACAGTGGGGTACAAGGAGAGCCAGTTCTTCTTTCTGTCTTGAATTTGTTTATTCTTGTTGAGCAAATGGGCATTGTATTTGGAGCCTGTTTGGCTGGAAATATTTACTCCTTTTTAGGTACATTTCAGAAATGTATATAATTATTTTTCATGCAAAATCTGAGCTAAACTCAGATTTCCAGCAGCTTGTTACCAGAATTGCAGTGTTCATCCATACAAGTTCCTCTGTGTCCCCTCCTGCTGCTGTGCTGCCCATGTAGCAGTCACCTGGTGAGGCATGCAGAGTTTTCTGGGGCTGTGAATGGCTTGTGGCTTGATGAACTAGAGCTGCTTGGAGTGGAGGGATGGCTCAGTGTGGAGCTGCTGTGCTTATCTATAGACCCACATACCTGTTATATCACCTGCTGTAGCACTGCTTGTGCTGTCAGGTGTAATCTGGGCTGGATTTAGGCAGCGGGGAGCCTTGGCTGCTATGTTTGGGTTGTCACTGGATGCTGGTAAATGACAGTCACTTGGAGCTGGCAGCACAGTAGTGTTTGAATGTACAGTGATCTTTATACAGAAGTTAAACTGTGTATCTTAAAATTCACAAGTAAGCTCTGTAAGGGCAGAATTCCATGGAAACTGCAGCTATGACAGCAGAGGGAAGTGTACTGTTTAATTAATTCTCAGGTAATAATGTTCACAGTTAAAGGCAAGTGAACTGCAGGTTGTACATCAGTAATGCTGATTCTTGCTGAACTCCTTTTTGTAACTCTTAATGAGCACAGGGCCAGAGAGTGGCTTTGTGTATGTGCTGATGTGCAAGAGCGTTTTCTCTTTACCATTCTGTAGGGTAAAGAGGATCTCAGTGAATGGAGTCACTTTTAAAATACTCCCAAACCATCCATTAGGTCCACTGTAGAGAAAGCAAAACCTGAGAACTCTGATAAATACTTAAATCAAATCTCAGAGTCCTTGGCAAGCTAAAGAATGTAGCAGTATTCATCTCTGCAAGAAGAGAGTAACCCTTAGAAAGAAATAGTAGGGTACTGGCAGTCTCAAAGGTAAGACCTGGATAACCTATCCTACAGGATATGCAGTATATCTCTGATATTTCTTTGTTGTGTGCACGTGGTGCTGTTTATCCATGGCAGGAAGGAATGTGAGTGCTGGGGCTAGAAGATTAGATGGCCATTAGTCAGAATGCCTTATGATCCTCAGCTGAAAAAATGTGGCCTGTGTTGTCTTGTTTTATTGGTAGATTGATGTTTTTGGTCTGGTAATAAGCACTTGCACATTTATCATCATGTCTAACTGCTAGGTTATACAAATATACATGTATGTCACACATGTGACATGCACTTAATTGTTAACAAACAGGGCTTCTATGGAAGCTCAGTGGCTGAATAGATGTTGCCTTAATTTTATGGGGTTTTTTACAGTATAAGTTACTGCTAAACAATTTTACAGGCTTTCAGCAGTTTGAGTCATCTGTGTACAGGCAACAGAATTCCCAACAGTATCTTCAGTGTGTAGAGCCACAGGGGTGGCATGTACCAGTTAATGTAGTCTTGGTTCATTGGGAATGTATTACATGTACTGCTCTAATGGCCAAATATCCCTGTTTTTGTGAAGTTGCTGTGAGCTAGGAAGTCATTTTTGAGTTGCTCTGGATTACCTGCAGAGTACCTGCATTTAGGTGCAAAGAAGAAAGTGTTGAGGTTTTGATGGTGCAGTCAAGGCAGGCCAAGGCCTTGCAGAGTTGCTGTGTCCTAATGAGGATGGGAACTTGCTTTACCTATTCTGGGAAGCAGAATTGGATGCCCTGGCTGTGCAAATGGCAGGAGCTACTGTGGATCTCCTGAGCACAATCATTCTTTCTGTGTTGTTGACCAGAGCACAGGAACTTTGGGTTGCTGAGTATAAAGTTAGTCTGTGCTAATATTGGGATGGGAGGGACCCTGCTGGCTTTTTATAGGCAGTACTAGCCTCACTATTATTCTTTAAAATATCTTCAAAATTAAAATTCTTCTGCAAATACAGTTTCTATAGTACTTGGTGTGTTATATTGTTATAAAGGAAATAGTTCTTTTAGATGCTTACTCTGCAGTACACTGTGATTTGTAGAACAGAAAGGGGGGAAAATCCTTCATATGCTGTCAGTGAGAGGTAAGGCATCCAAATGGTAGCTGTAGTTTTTAAATAGAATCCTTAGAAATGCCATATGGAATACCAAACAAGCTGTTGAAAATAGTCTTGATGATGTCAAGGGGTTTTTGTGACATGCAGTGGAACTTAGTGAAGAGCCTAAGGAAGGCTGCATGAGGAATTTCTTTCCTTCAAGTGCAAGGCAGGTGAGTTGTGTGGAGGGTGTTTTGTTTCCAGCCCTTCTGCATTCCCTTCCTTGTGCCCTGTCCAAATCACAGTATTAAACAGTTGACTTTGCAGTTCTGCAAAGTTCCTGAAACTTTCATAACATGCTTCAAGCTCTAGTGAGGCTGTTTTGGGTACTTCAGTTCTGGTTTTAATATTGCAATTTAACATATTTGCTGCTTTTATGCAATGTGAGCTCCTGGTTATAATAAAAAAAAAATTCCTCATGGTTCTTTGTGTTCAAACTTGAAAACCCTCTCAGACTAGAAGCACTTAATGTCTTAGGCTAAACTCTATCAAATCTAAAAACATACTCAAAAAGGGAGATCTCAGAAAACTACCTGCATGCTGCTGATGTGTTCTGAGATTTTCCTGAATGCCTTTGTCTTTACACTGTCTTGTACTTTTGAAGTGAAAAAGGATTTGTCTCACAGTTCCCAATGAAACTTCCTGTATAATGCTTTTGGACTGTGTTAACAAGATTCTCATGTTTTGGGGTTTTTTCCTATTTCTGTGGGACTTGGTTTCCCAGATTCTTAGCTAATAATAAAGAGGGGTTTAATGTCATATACCACATGTGTTCTGAAGATTTCTCAAAGTCTTTAAGACTATTTTGGGTGCATAGTATATAATTACTCTAAATTATTTTGGTTGGTATCAAATTAAGATATTTATGTATAGGAAATGTATTATTGCTTTGTCAGGAATGTTTCTTTAATTTTTTTTTTTTTTTTTTTTTTTGGTTCTGCTTTGCTTGGGTTTATTGCCATTTTTGGTAATTGGAAATGAATGAAAGCATTTGAGTAAGTTTGCCAGTTATACACTTAGCAGGGTGTGTTCACTGAAGACAACATTTGTGCCAAGTCTGGAATTTTACTAGGATGTCTATTTTTCTGAATCAATACCAAGGGAGCTAAAAATAATGACCTGCTGTAAACTGGCAGTGAGAATACTTGTCCTAGATAAGACAAAGACCTGAAATTCTTTGGCCAGAAGCCAACTCCTCTTTTTGAAGGAAATAGTTAATTAGGCTGTACATAGATTTCTGATGAACCAGAGTGAAATGAAACTTAATCAGCTTGACTTAATTAGCCTCCAGAGCTGTGTTTTGTGTAAGGTCTTGGTGATCAGGAATTGTGTGGAGACTTCTTGGCCAGATCTGATCTGCTTCAGTAAATCGGAAGAGATCCCGGAGTCAGCCTGATGGTGCTTTTTTGGAGGGAGGTAGAACTTCGGTGCAGTCAGACACAGAGTAACAGTGAGGGAGAATGTGCTGATGATTTAATTGTGCTGTCATTGGTGACTTGGTTCAGATAATGCCTCTGTGAAATGGAAATGTTTTCAGCCATGGCAGTTGTTGAAAACTGAGTTCTGTAAAATACCTTTATATGATCTGTGTGTGTTGGTTTATGCCTGTGTGTGCTGCCTGACATCTTCTGCATTTTCTGCCACTTCAGAGCTGTTGATACTCTCACTTTCTGAACTCCAGAAAGTATTCTCATCACATTTACTGTTTAAAAGTTTTATCTCCCAGTGTGAGACACGTTTCAAGTAGTATATTACTGGCAAAGGAAATTCCTTCCAGACTTTCAAATCATTACTTCAAGCAATGGGGACAGGAACTTCTGCAGAATCATCAGAAGTATTAAATGACAGTGCTAATATGGCCTTGTTCAGCAACACTTCACTTTGGGTTTTCATTTCATTTGTTCATCAGGCTTAGGTTACAAGAGTCTTAAAAAGAAAACAGAGGTTCTTGTCTCCCTTGTAAAAGAATTTTCTCCCTGTGACTTGTTTTGGGTGGTTGGTTTTTATAGACTGAGATTTTTTGCTAGATTTCTCATGGCACACTTCTACTCATCAAAGGGTATTGCCTTACCAGGGTGTCAATTTTCAAGTCTGCCAACTTTCAAGTTTTACTTAAGATCCAAGCAGACATTTCGAAGTGATTTAAGGATGCTAAAAGTACTCTCAGTACATTCAAAAGCTTCTGAAATTAAATCGCTTAAATGTTTAATTAGTTTTGTGCAGTTTTGTATATATTGTAAATTTTTATACCAAATGTTTCATTTTGGCGTGAAAAAGGGCTGCTTACTGGCAAAAAAATCCAATCTGACTTTGGGGGGGCTATGCCTCCTGTTTAGCCTAGTTCTGTTTGGGCATTGAGTGAGAAATCAATACATGCACTACTTGCACCATGCATTAATTAAATACTCAGCAAGCAGCTATTTCAGTCTCTGAATAAATGCTTTATACTGGCTTAATTTTAACCATTTTAATCAGTTTATGTCTACATGATTTCTAGTACCTTTTTAATTCCTGGGTAGCATGGCCAGCTTTTGCATGCAAAGAGAACCTAATTGATCAGTGATTTGTGGTTTGCTGTGTTCTCTCTGCATACATCAGTCACTCTAGCTGACAACAGGCACCAAAGTTCTGCTTCACAGCTAACTCTTAGATGATACTGAGCTGCCACCTTAGGACATCTAGAGTCTGACAAAAATTTTCATCTTTAAATGTAGTGTGTAGTCTTTACCAATATTTGATATAACTGGTGGTTTAGAAATCCTTTTGCTTTGTTCTCCAGATACTGCTGGGCATATAGGAAAGTTTCTAAGAATATATGTGTACATATAAAGTTTCTTTTACCTGTAGAGCCTTTGTTTGTATAACAGGCTGTTTTTATAAAAGTTTTCTGCAAAGTTTCTCACTCTTTGGGAGAATTAAATGCTAGCAGAACGTGTGATCAGCTGTTTCACTGAAAAGATGGTGTAGCGACTCGCTCTGCAACAAATTGGATGAACTTTCTCACAAAGTATATTTAACTTGAAACAGCCTGTTCTACTGTGACTGAGTCTTCTGGGCCAAAATATTTTTTTTTATGTTGAACTAGAATTAGTTTGACCTCAGACATCTTACTCACAAATGTAATTTAACATTATGCTACTCCTTCCCTGTGCTGCTGAGAGGATTGCATCAGTTACAAAATAAAACCTGACTAGTTATATTTTTATTGCCTTGCATGACTTCAGAACTGAAAAAAAAAGCCACAAATCCAACTTCTTAAACCTTTTCTGTGCTAGTTTAAACTCCATAAAAATTGAAATCCTGCTTGTAAAAAGCTAAAAAATACACGTTTTTCTTCTCCAGATAATGTCTCCCACGGCATTGTTTTTGGCTGCAAAAGTGGAAGAACAGCCACGGAAACTTGAACATGTTATTAAAGTAGCAAATGCCTGTCTTCATCCTCAAGAGCCACAACTGGATACAAAGAGTGATGTAGGTGGAAGTTATGGTTTCAAAGATACATGGTTTGAAAGATGACATTTCATCTAATGATTTGTTACATTGTCTTGCTGGATTATTGCTGTCTGCAGCCTAGGAAAAAAAAAGGCTTTGTTTTTACACTGGTTAAGTCTTTCTGTTACTTAATGCACTTTCTTAAAGACTCACTTATTTGTTATGAAACTTCAAAAGATTGCTCCATCTTGAAATTCTTACAGTACCCACCTGACCTCCAAAAATGCCTTGCTGGAATAGATTGTCTGAGATCCAGACTGAAGTTAATCTTCCTGTGAAAGGCAGGCAGGTGGAGCTGAATTTGTAGCAGTGCTTGTGCTGGTGGAAGAATGTAACCCCAGTGTGAAGTGTTGTGAGCTGTCAGTGTTCGCTGGGGGCTGGGTCAGAGGGGCAGTGTGTGGATGAAGTTCTGAGGCAAACAATTGCTGTGTCTTCACCTGTCTGCTTGTTTGTTTCAGGCATACCTTCAACAAGCCCAAGAGCTGGTTATACTTGAAACAATAATGCTTCAAACTTTAGGTATGTCTTTCTAAATACCTCCTGTGCAGCCAACTTGCCATGAAGAGCCAGTGGGACCCAAATAACTGGATTTTTGATGTGCTCTTGGTACACTAGAATTTAATTGTTTTCCTGTATAATTTCTGACCCGTGAGTTTAGTTTTGTGTTGGCAGTTCTGCTGCGTTCACTGTGGAGAAGAAAGGTGTGTCTGTACTTGTGAAAGATGTTTCTGACAGTTTGAGTTAGAAATGTGTAGGTTTCCAAATAGATTTTACTCCGAGTAGTAATTACGTTGACATTTCTTCCCATAAGATGACATGGTGTAGTAGGGTGGCTGTGTGTGTGTCCTGAAGCAGCTGGAAAGAGCTTTGTACCCAATGCTCTTCCCCATCCTGGCTTTCCATAGAAGAACATGATGTAATTGAGCAGGTGCTGGCTCTGAACAACACAAGTTGTAGTGTCACCATTTAAAGAATTCAGATGATTCCAAAATTTTAAGTGGAATGTTCTATCAAGACGCTCTCCTGACTAAAATACCACAGAGACAATTACAGCCAGAGGCATGAGAACACTGACTAGCTCAGATATTCTTAAATACCATTTGGGGTATTGTTATAAAAATAGCTCACAGTAGTGACCTAATTCTTAAAACAGTGTCATAAACCAAGAAGGATTTCTTAAGTCACTGATCTACAAATTGACTTAATTTCTTATTTCATACTTGCGACATGTTTCAATGCTAGAAATCAATTAATACAAGTGCACATGCACACACATATTCCATTGTGTTTGCAGTGCAGTTTTTACTGACTTATTAACTTGCTAGAATTGTTCAGATACATTCAGCTTTAAAAAGATAGTGATTTCCCAGGTTATGTGTGTACAGGATTTGAGATTACTGGAAGAATCTTTTAGTAATGGATTACAAAGTGGCTTTACTGTCTGCTATTTGAAAGTGTGAAAAGGTAAAGAATAAAAGGCACTAAAGTAGTGTTACTTATTCTGCAGTGCAAAGGTGTAGCAAGTATTTTAGGTCTGTGGGGAAATGTAAACGGTTTGCTTTTTATTTTACAGATGCAAATGTATAATTCTAAAATGTATTTGTAACTCCTCAGGTTTTGAGATTACCATTGAACATCCTCACACAGATGTTGTGAAATGTACACAGTTAGTGAGAGGTCAGTGACTTTTAACCACTTCTGTAAGTCCTTTTTTACCTTTCTAGTAAAATTTGAAAGTAATGTTATTTGTCTAATACGATTTTTCACCAACTCTGTTATCCAAAGAGTATATTTAAAATTAATTATTAAAACTTTGATCTTAACCTTTAGAGATTCATAGAGTCCAGTCCTCTGTCCTTCATATTTTTTTTTTTGTTTTCTTATTAGCTTTGATTTTTATAGTACCTGTTCCATGTGTTCGGGAATGACAGAAGCAATTAGCAGTTGCAGACTGATTGGCCAGATCCATAGTGTCCTTCTGAGCTGATGGTTTTCACTCTGAAGTAGATTTGCCCATTGATCAGCCAGTTTTGCTGGCTAATACCAGCTTTTTGTCTTAGCAAATTTTTCAGGTAATGGACTGAGGCATAAAGAGAGTGCATAGCAAGTCTGCTGTGACATGCAAAAAATAGGTGTGACTAATTGTTTTTCTGGAGCAGTGTGTCCTTGCTTGTTTTGGATGGTAGCACAAAACCCTGAGCCTTTAGTTAAACATGTCCTGTAACTTGTATGTAGCTCATTAATGTGACTGGCTAGAAAAGCTGGTTTGTTCTCTATATTTCTGGTGGCATTTTGGCACATCTTCTTTAATTCTTGAATAAGTTTCTTTTGGCGCTTTAAAAAAAAGATTAAAACACCCTCTTGTAAGATGTAGAATGGAACAAATTAGGGATCAGTTGTAAAACCAGCTAAAATAAGCTTTTCCCCTTAATTATGTTTCTTCAGTAAAAAGTGTTTTGGAATGATCAGACCATGCTTGTTAGTCTCTAGTCATTAGCTGGTTTTGCAGTGAAAAAGGCATTAAGTGCTTCAAAGTTTTTGGTGTTTTTTCTTCTCCCTCTATAAAATATATGAAAGTCAGGTACAGCCTAATCCTGTTAACTGGATTTGGTTTGCAGTAACTCTGGAATTAATGGTGTTCTGTTAAGGAAGTGTGTCTCTTATTTGCTGAAGCTTCCTGGTGTCATGTCTTTGGACACTGAGGAGGGCTGGTGCTGTAACTTACTTGCATATAAAGTAGTTTTATTGCTATAAGATTATATAAGTAGTTTTACTGCTGTAAGATAATGATCTCTGCTTTCTGCCCAGATTTGGTTGTGACTTGGTGCGTGAGTCCAGTTGCACCTGAAGTCTCAGTACTCTGCACCAGCGGCTCTGTAGGGTTTTGCTTTGGTTTTTCTGAGCTGTTGGTCACTGTAAATGTGAGCATATTTTACTGGCTGGGGGAGCCCCTGTGGTTCTGTTTGGTGTGTGAGGCTGTGGGGAGGGGTGGGGGCAATGTTGTATTGCCTCAGGATTTCTACATCAGTGTGTGTCACTCAAGCCTACAGGCACACTGCTGCACAAACTGCATTTCCTTTCACCAAGGGTGGATGCCACTCTAAGGCAGTTCAGCTTTTCCCTTTGTGTTTTGTAAGCTAATTTTTTGTACTGACAAAATTCATACTTTGAAGATACTATGAATTTTTTAATTTGACACCTTTAAACTAGTACTTAATGTCAGCAGACTTGAAAAAATACTTCAAAGTTTAAAGTGATATCAAGTCTTGAAATCTGACGGCTTCAGTGAGGGCTGCAAATCCGTGTAGCTCGAGGACTGGTGCACAGGGAATGTAATGTCTCTGATGTTTGAAAAACTGCTCAAGTGTGTGTGTATGGAATCCTTGGGAGCGTGTGTCCCTAGGAATGGTGTAGAATGGGAACACAAGATTTGAGTACCTGATATTAAAGTAAGAAAAAGGAAAAGTAATTAATTCATTTAAAACATCAGGCATGAAATTTGAAGTCATGTGTGCAAGTCCAGCGAGGACAGAATAACTGCCATGGAACATTGGGGTTATGTGTTGAGAGGACAAAGAGATGGGCCTGTGGGCACAGTGATTCTTTTCGAAAACACTGCCCTAGGAGTTTAGTTTTCTGTCCCTGAACATTTATTTATTGGACAGTGTGGGTTTTCAGTGTCTGCAGCTGCAACACTCAGATATCTGAGTCCTGAAACTTTCAAAATACACCAAAATTTGTCAGTGTTAAACCTTTAGTGCTAAAGGAACTGAGTGACTGAGGGGTTAAAGAAATCCAAGGTATCATCCAGTTCTGGTGACGTCATCTTGGACAAAAAGCACCATTTCAGAAGGCAGAGATTCCTTTTTTTAATAAAGATGATTAATTCATCCTATTATCCAAGCCTGCCATGATTAAAACCTCCAAGTGCATGTTTGGAGAGAGGAGGAAAGGAGGAATGTAATGTCTGACTGAGTATCAAAAAAGAGGCAGCAAAGTTAGCTGAGGTCTGCTCGTGTGCTTCAGGATTTGGCTTCGGGTTTGTGCACTGCATTGTCAGGTGGTGAGAAAGGATGGCTGATTCTCTCCACCACTTTTTGCTCTCTTGCATCCAGGGTAATTTGTTTTATACAGTCACTGTAACCTATTATTAAGCTGTAAGCTACCCCCTTTTAAAAACAAACTGAAAAAATAAAGACCCAGATTGTGTTGATGATGCTCAAAGAATTCAGCCAAGTCTTTTGTCAGAAGACTGTCTAGTCTGGCAGTGGCACACCAGAATCAATTGCTGGAAGCTGAAGACGAATTAGTAAGTGGGAATTGGTGCAAATAAATATAATTTCTTCAACATACAACTAAAGAAAAAATGAATTCTTCTCTAAGAGTGAAGGCCTTTTTGAAGGTGTTACTAGACAACACAGATCCTTGCAGAGAAGGGGTGACTGGATGGATAAATAATGATTCATGATGTTCAGGCATACAATATCTAGGTATTCCTTCTGGTCTTCAGAGACTCGTGGGTTAATGAAATTGTTCCATCTTTGCAGTTTGGTCAGTATAGCAGACAAGGAAAATGGTGTGGGCTTAGTATTTTTTCTGCACCATTCTTCCTCAGTGTCAAGAGACTGAGAAGAGGAGACAGGACCATCATTCCTTAGGATCCCACAGGTCCAAGGAATCTGAAGGCAGTGGATATGTGAGGGCCTGTCAGCAAGCTTCAGTGCCCATTCCAAGAATGCTCCAGTAGTGAAGAGAAGAAAGGAAAAAAGAAAAGGGAAGAAAACTCCCACCAAAACACCAAAAACTGTTCTGGTTTTGAACCTGGCTGCCTTCAACACTGGCTGAATGATCAGCAGTGAAACTGCCCTGGTGCCAAGACTGTGGCATGGTCCTCTTACACTCTGGTGCAAAATCAGTCTGTTCTCAGCCTGCTTCTGGTGAAACTTGGAATCTGTATCCTCATCTCCATCTTGTGAAGTCTTCAGTCACTCCTTTCTCTGTGTCGGAACACAACCTTTTGGGACTGAAGAAGAGATCTCAAGGATTTCTAGGACTGTTCTCGCTGCTCTGCAGGTTATCAGGTATCTTGAACACCCATGATCCTTACTAATCTTTTGTGGAAATTGCAGTGTCAAATCCTTCAAATATCCCATAGTATCTGTGTGCAGATGCCATTGCTTAACTCAGGCTGAGAAAGACAGTCAGCAGAAGAGGAGGTGAAAATGCATCAGCTTTTTCAGAGGGCATTCTCATAAGAAAATTTAAATCTTGGTGGTGTGGAAAAATGTGGAACAAACACCAGCTGCACTCCAGCACTGCTACAGGCGGCCTGCCCATTCTGAACTTTGACCTCAGGCTTTTATGGGCCTGTTCCCAAGCTTTAAATACTTGCAAGAGAGTAAAGCCACCAGGACTGCTCAGGCCTGAATGCCTACACCATGGCCTCCTCCAGCCCTTTCCAGATACAACAGGCACCCTCCAGCATCCCTCTGTTCAGAGCCTGGGGCTTTTTGCTTTTGCCAGAAGGACTTCAGCAAGCTTCTCTCTTCTGATGCTGACTGGCTTATCTGCAATCTCCTCTCTCTGGGGAATGCTCACACGTTGTCAGGCATAGCCAGTTCACCAGCTCCTGATGGGGACTTGGCAGTCACGTTTTCATGAGCATCCCAAGATCCAAGATAAGCTGTGTTGAAGAAAAGACTCAGGTATCTTGGAACTGCAAGCGGCTGAATTGTGACTATGCCCAATAAAAAGCATTTTGGTTTCCAGTTGGCAGTTTCTTGGAGACAGCCTCTCAGAAGGTGTGTCAGACAGCAAGTTCTGTTTCAAAATATTGATGAATATTTCACTAATCTCTGTCTTCTGGCTGCTTCTGCAGCAGTGAGACAGGATGGATGTTTTAAATCTCTCCTGAACGGCAAAATCTTAAACTGGTCGTTCATGGCTGGTGTCGTAGCCATGGGTCCTGTGCCTTGTGAGTTACAAGAACAGCTCTGCTAGCTTGTTTTATTTAGCCCCTGCTACAAGATGATTTAAATTTTGGAGATGCACTTTCCACTACTATAATGGAAATAAGCCACCAAAATACAGGAACCAAAATTCATTAGATTTAATTTCACTGATGGATTCTGCTAAAGCAGAGCTACCCTACATAGGAGAGTTTGGGATGGATATTTTCAGTCGTGCCTTGTGTTAACAAAGGCTTTAGTTGGGAGCTGAAATTTCTTGCTGGTTTTGGCAGTGATTATTATTTAGCTGTAAATAAGTTCAAACAGAATTGTACTACTTGCAGTGTAGGTAAGGTATTTAGCACAGTAATTTTTGATTGAGACTAAAGTGTGTTTCAAGATGTGATTCTTTTCTTCCAGGTATGTGTTTTGATTTACTCATCTTTCAAGCTGATGTTAAATAGAAGTTTTCTGGCATCTGCTTTTCTTCCTTGTTCAAAAGGGACATTTCAGTGAGAGTAGAGATGCTTCTTGGTCTTGCTCCCTTAATTCAAACATGTAACTTTACAGAGTATATAAATCATTGAAGATCCTTTAGGCATTGCTTTGTTGAAAAATGAAGAGCAAGACATCAATTTCAGTCTTACTCAACTGTTGTGTATTTTTATTTGTTACAACAGTCTCATCTCACTTTTTCTTTTTCCTTTTTTTTTTTTTTTTTTTTTTTTGGTAATTCCACCTTACTTTTTTTTAGATGGGAGGGCGAGGTTGAGCTCCCTGGTTTCCTGGCATGCAATTACCATTACAGTGTGCAAACTAAATGTTATAGCATAACACATTGTCAGTTCACTTCCTGATTATTATGGATTAATAGAATTTGTGTGTAGGAACAGATCCTGTTACCTTGCAACTTCCACATCGTCCTCACATTACGACACACCTGGCTGTGTAGCATAAAGACAAATCTGAATTTTATTCCGTGGCAATTATTCAAAGTTGAGTTAAAACACATTTTAATATGCTTTTTAAAAACTAAATTTTGAAAGTCACTGCACGATTTCTCAAACTTTATAGAAATATTATTAAAGTAAAAGTTTAACAGTATTCCCTTTGATATAAAATTCAACACTACGCTTTCTGCAGGTAGGACTGATTTCAAGTGATAGTGTCAAAGTAAGAATTCAATGAAGGCTGCATTCAATCTGCGGTTAAACCCCTTGTGCCCAGCTATTCCATTAAATGCATGTTACAGTAAGTTCTCTTACCTGAGTGAGGAGCATTGGGGTGTCACTCTAGGGGTCAGCTCTCTGTGGCTCTAACGGTCCAAGTCACTTTTTCATTTCTGGCATGTTGCAGTCCTGTGGTTTGTTTAGGTATCTTTTTCCTGACTAACTCAAATGAATTTGTCTGTTTCCTATCGAAACTTTGCCATAGGTTTAACAAATACAGAGCAATGTTATTACTACAGTGCTCTTGATTAGAAGGAGCAGAAAACTGAATTTTTTTTTCCCACGTAGCTTGGGAGGCTTGCTGTGTTACAGGGCTTTGGGAGAGAGAGGAGGCTGTTTGTGGGGAGGTGGGAGGGTGTCCTGCCATGCCCCTCTCCAAGAGCAGGACGAGCACTGTGCTGTGAATTGCCTGGGACTGAGTGCCTGCTGCACTTCCAGCTCAAAGCAGGGATGTCCTGCAGCCGAGGGTGGGGAAGCAGCGCTTCCCAGGGGAAAGTGCTCACCTGTCAGGTGTTGGAGGGGGCTGTCCTGTGGGCTGTGCAGGGGGAGGGGGGCACTGAAGGGAATGACAGCTCCAGCTCCAGTACTGAGTGTGTCTCAGTCTTCTGTGTCTCAGAAAGGATTATTTTAAAGGCTAGGTTAGCTAAAGCCAGGTCAGTACTTTAGAAATACCTAGCAGTGATTTTTGGAAGGTAAAAACTGCTTGAATTTTGGAACGAACCCGACAAGTTAGTGCAGATCTTTAATCTCTCCGTTTCTCTTTTCTTACAGCAAGCAAGGATTTGGCACAGACATCCTATTTCATGGCTACCAACAGGTTGTTATCCTGAACCTCTTTGTTGCACTGTTGTAGCACACTATAGCTTCCTTTACTGCAGGGCCCCCTGATGTGTCTTACCCTTGTTGCAGTGGGGGACTGGGCCACCTCCCGTGGTGGTACCTCCCCGCCTGCAGTGCGGTGTATTGGACAAGGGCCTGACGGCACAAAGGGCTTGAATGCACAATGAGAAGTGTAGTGGTGCTTTCTGATGACTTTTTCTCGATTGTGAGTGCATAAGTCTAAAATTGGTAGCCTGAATAGCAGCTAAAGATTACAGAGAGATAAACTTAACCTAGAAATCCGAGCATCTTGGTAAGTACAAAACTATTTTTAGTTTACACTTGTAGTTAATGGCAGTTTTCTCTTAACTTTAAGTATATTGATTCAGTCATAATTTATAAAATTCTAGTGGGCCTAAGATATTTTCAACTAGCTGATTGCTCTTTTTAGATAGACTAGTACTAGCTCAATGTTATTTCTTCTAGAAAAAGCTCTTTAATCTTAATATATAGTTTTAAAACTTAACTACTTAGATAAATTTGTAGTATAGATTTCAAGTTGGTGTTTTGTAGACATAGCCTGTTATAGAAAGAATTAGAGAGCAGACTTTAATCTTGATTACTTCAATTTGCCTCTTGCAAAACTACTTTAACCTATATTTAAAAGGATTACATTATGTGTAGATACAGGTTTTAAACAGTATCTGCTGGTTATTAGAACTGTTCAAAATAAATAAATAACTCCTGGTGGTTCCTTGATGGGCAGGATTCTGTACTTAAGCAGCTGTTAAAGGAAGTTATGCTAAAGCAGTGAAAGTGAGCCAATATGTTTGTGGTGCTGGAAGCTGAAGACAAGGTCACCAATGTCACAAATCCAGGCCTGGTGAAAGCAAAGCCCACAAAGAACTCACCTGGCTGCTGGGGACCTTCTGATTGTCTCATTCACAGACTGCGCAATCAGCTCCATGCATTCTCCTGCAGAATTTTAATTCACCATATTATATTGCCCTTTTTAGTACCTAAGTGCAGTAGAATAATTGGTCAATTTATTTACTGTTCATCAGGCTTTTGATAGCAAAAACAAACTTTCCTACCAGATAAATGCCCTGCCCTTTGTTTTCTTAGGGCAGTAAGATACCTTATGAACTTATTCAACAAAATGTTTAACTGCTGTTGATTGACAGGCTATCTCATTCTCTGTGTTAATGGTTGATTTCTTT
Source organism: Chamaea fasciata (assembly GCF_029207755.1). Taxonomy (NCBI): domain Eukaryota; kingdom Metazoa; phylum Chordata; class Aves; order Passeriformes; family Sylviidae; genus Chamaea; species Chamaea fasciata. The sequence goes on from NW_027094093.1 coordinate 32,679,294, forward strand.
GGGTTTTCTGTTTTACATGTTTCGTTTCCTTTGGTTCCTCATTATGAAATTTGTGCAACAGCCTTCACCTTACCACCTTCTGTCTTCAGTACAAGCCCACAGTGATAGCATGTGTGTGCATTCACTTGGCCTGCAAGTGGTCTAACTGGGAGATTCCAGTGTCAACTGATGGAAAGCACTGGTGGGAATATGTAGATCCCTCAGTTACTCTAGAACTACTAGATGGTAAGTCATGCTCCTTTCTTGTTTTGAAATTCAAGGGTTTATTCATGTAAGGATGGAGCACAGTATGTAGTGAGAGCTTTCAGCTGCAGTTCTCACTGACTTCAGTGAAAGAAAGGGATAGGAGTGGGGAGAACTTCAGAAGACAAACTTGGTTTGGCTGTTGGCTGGGGTGTCCACATATCTTTTGCAGGTGCAGGGTAGAATCCTGCTTTTCAGAACCATGACAGAGATGGAAATCTGTGACTGCAAATTCATGCAGTCCTGATTGTTTCAGGTACCTCAGTGTTGTTTCAGTGACAGTGTTCATGAGGCTGTACATAAATTGCCATGTTTAGGAAGGCAGTTCTGTGTTCACAGTTTGGTGTAGCTTGTGGGATCTCAGACTCTGGTAAGAAGCAAGCATATGCTTAGACAGAACACCCTACACCTAGAAGTTTACTGTCTCATAAGATCGTATTTACTGCAGTGGAGTCTGAATTTAAAGGCCAGGTGTGCTGCTGGA